>NC_052945.1:1527500-1850000 GCF_013358895.1 Oreochromis aureus | reverse complement strand
GTCCAGTCTTTAGTTTTCGGTGTGAAACGCTCAGCTCTAGTTTTAGTTTTCTTTGTTATGTGACGTGTGTTCGGTCAGCCTGTGAGACACAACATGAACACGGATGCTTCTGCAGCCCGACCGCGGCGACAAACACCGTAAACTGAGAAGGAACCAAAACATCTCACTTTCGTTGTTAGCTTTGTGCACATGTGATGTTTTTACCGACGTTAGCCGATGCCGTAACTTCTTCGGCTAAAATGTTGCCCAGTCTTAGTTTGAGTTCAGTGAAATAAGCGGAGTGTAAAAAAACACGTCCCCGTTAGGAATAAGAGTTTAATAACAGCAGTCTTGAAGGAAATTTCCACATCGTGACTTTCAGCACTTCCACAAAGACGGAGAGGAGGACAGCGCACGTAGAGGGCCGAATCACAAGATAAGCAAACGTTTTCTATAGAAGCTGAAACACATTTGTCGGACAGTCAGCCCGACTCTGTAGCACAGACGAGCGGCTGCTGACGCAGGCGCAGCTCACATCAATAATTCATGTGCGGCGCGTGCCGGCCGAGCGCGGACCAATTATTCATCTCTCTGCGCGGCAGCAGTAAACGAGACGGGAACGTCTCCGTCCGAGTTTCAATCACTTCTTCAACACAACCGCTCATTATTCCCTCAGTCTGTTCCCACAGGAGCTTCAAACGCTGCAGGATTACGGAGCGCGCTCACACGCCGCACGTACAGCGCCGCTAACTTTGATGCTGGATCTGCTCTTTGAAGCCGTGAGAGCGACAGATAAGAGTTTAACGTTATGTAACTCCAGATTTATACGCAGCCGCTGTTTGAATCGCAGCTTATAGACTCAGGTGATCAGAGCGAAGGACGACAGAGCAACACTTTGTGTCACAGGTCTCGTATTTAAGAAGTGTATTTGGAGCTGAGGTAGAGCAGACGTGGTGGGGGGAGTGAGGAGGAAGATGAGCTGGGTTTGATTGGACCTCGTAGCAGCTGCTTGATGTCCCTGCTGGCGTGCGAGGTGGTGAACTGGTTGACGATGTCCAGCGCCGTCTGGTTGTAGGTGTTTCGGATGTTCACGTCCACTCCGGCCTGCACCGACAACAACACAACACGAAGCTGTTTCAGTGATATCGCTGCAGGACCAAGCCCGCTCTTCTACTCACAGCATCTCATCCATCCATTAATCATCCATCAAATCTGAATCTACATTTCATTGGACATCAACCGAATGTTTTAAACAGATACTGCAGATCTCACACACACACACACACACACACACACGATGCAGGATGCTCTCTAAATAAACTCACATCCAGCAGCAGTCGGACCACTTCAGTTTTCCCGTACAGCGCCGCTTCGTGCAGAGCCGTTCCAGACTTGGTGGTCTTGTTGATGTCCATGCCGGCCTTCAGCAGCAGCCTGAAAGCAGACCAACGACTCACAGCCGGGGCTAATTTTACATCCCTGTTTAGGCTGAATACCTCCTTGTTCCACACGTCTGCACATTTAACACAGTTACTGTAGCTGCACACTGCACTGATCTGGGTCCTAATAACTGGCAGCAGGTGGGATGGACGGTACTTCTGTCCACTCTTGTTGCCTTGAACTCTGCAGTATTACAGTAATCAGTGATGATGATGATGATGATGATATCAGTGATATTATCAGTTTCACATTGAAACAAACAGCACAGGAAATAAGAGCCTCAGTGAAGCAGCTCGGCCTCATTTTCTCTCACTTATTATTCAGCAGGTGAAAGTAAACGTCTAAAATACTGCCTGTTAGATTCAGCTGCACACACACACACACACACACACACACACACACACACAGAGGAGTAGTTGTAAGCGGGATGAAACGCTGTGAAAGTGGGTCACAGACGTTGTAGTGGATTTCATATCTCTGCAGGGAATGTGAGGCATGAAGAAGACTCCCAGAAAAAAATAATAAATAACACACATGCGCGCACACGCACACACACACACACACAGCACACACACACAGAGCCAGCTCCACCATCCTCGTGCGAGTGTGCCGGCTCAGCGGTTACACCACAGACCACAGGAGCTCTGCCCTCTGATTGCAGCATCTCTGCAGCTCACACTCAGCTGTGTTCTCACACACACACACACACACACACACACACACACACATATATGCAGAGTTATGAAGCGCTCTCGTCTCACCGTATGACGTCCTTGTGCCCATTGCGAGCGGCGAGGTGCAGTGGGGTGGTGAAGGCCGAGTCCGTCGGCTCCTTCCTCTCGCCCTCCAGCAGCGCCACCACCATGTTACTGCTCAGCAACAGCTGGGCCACCTGAGGGAGGACAAGGAGGGGAGGAGTCAAAGAGAAGAAGTTTCCCAGAGTCAGAAGCTCCCACGGTGTGTCTTGATTCCTGTTTCCACAGCAGAGCCAAAGCCCGGGAAGATTCAGCTCATTAACACAGAGATCACAAACAAACATCCCATAATTATAAGATCACCAGCTCCGTGCGACGTGGACTTTCTTTCCTCAGAGTTTCAGTGATTTTTATTCAACAAATGATCCAGGACATGGTGACGTCAAACCATGACCGAATCAGACTACCAGGGATCACGCTCCCTCCCCCGACCCGCTTGTTTCGTGTACTGGCTGACATGCAGCTTACACAGTACTTTTACTGCTCTAACAGGTCGTGGATTACTCGTTTCCACTCGTCTGGTTCCAGAAACGTGTCGACAGCAGGGTGATGCACGACCTGCGTTATGGTTCCTGTGATGACATGATTTAGATAATTATGTTGAGGGTTTGGGTTTATATCTTCCACACATGCTCGTGTTTGTGGTCCCAGCTGATGTCAGCACTCCTTCCTCCCCATTCTAGAAAATGGACTCTTCCAGACGGCATTTTTAAAGTTCCCAAATTCCAAATCCTGAAGTTTTGGGCTTCAAGCAGGTTTATGAAGGTTGATCCTGGACGGACATCAGAGATAATGACATCCTGAGAAACAGGAAGTCGAGAATGCTGAGACTTGATGAGACTGGTAGACACGTAGTACCTCTTTACTCTTTTTGGTAATGACTAGACTGGCTACCGTCATCATCATCATCATCGTGAGCCTGTGCATGCAGACAGCTGACAGGTTATGTAATGAGTGCTAGCTCCGTCGTCGGTCCATCAGTTGTGAAATCTTCCACATTCTGCATGTTTTTGTTCACTCGCTACACCCACAGCGCGGCTCCGCCTGCAGACTCTGTGACCACGCGGGGCCTTTATGTGGGGAAACTGAAGAGAACAGGACGGAGACGAAAGGACGCGCGCGGCCAAACTCGACTCTGCAGGTGAGCACGAGCTAACACGTCAGTGACACAATCCAGATGTTTGGTGGACACAGCTGGACGCTTTAAGCAGCAGTGCACTCATGTGAACCCGATGACCCCGCCCCCAAGCGTTGAACGTGAAAATAAGTAGTAATGGAAGTACTGTAGTGTACTTAAAGGTAGTTACTGAGCATTTGCAGCCTGGCCAACTGTATTCTCCCTCTGTTCTCTCAGATGAGGATTTTTACAGATCAGTGATGAGGAGCCGATAAATGACCTCAGAGAGCAGTTCTGAAACTCCCAGGTGAGTACACCTGAGCTCAACTGAAGTTCAACTGAACCGAGGAGACAACACGAGTAAAACAAAACTTCAAGAAAGAAGAAAAAATGTGGCAGCAGAAGCTGGTTTGGATCTGTCCTGTCATCAGAGGAATGTCATCAGGAGGGACGCCGACCCGCAGCGATCAGCGTCGCTCCGTGTGGCTGATCGCTGAGGAGCGGGAGCTGAGCACCAGCTGATCGGGCGGAGGTTAACGCAAACACAGCAGCTGCAGGCGACAAGTCCCGGCATCGCCGACGCACGTCTGTGCTCCCGTGTTTGTGGGGACGCCATCTGTAGCCCACAGGGACAGATCCCACCCTCCAGCATCCTCGTGACCAAAGACAAGCGTCGTGAAATCCTGAAAACGTCGAGTGTTCAGGATTTCACGATGCTTGTCACAGCTGTCTGTACCACATCTGTGCTCCTCTGCATGGTTTCCTCTTCTTTGTGAACTCTCCTGTTCATCAAATCACAGCATCATCGCCGGGGCTATCTGCTGCTGCACACTGGGAATACTGGGCCACTGGTTTATGGAGGCTTTGAGGCATTTTGGCTGCTGGGCTTTTGTGCAACGGCCGAATTGGAGCGCTACGCTATCGGCTAATGCTAGCTGATAACAGCACATAACTGATGAGTGCTCAGTAACATCCAGTCACTCTGCAAACCCGGAGCTCAGCCTCGTTGGACCATCTGTTAGCACGGGAACCTTTAAAAAAAGCTCCAACAGCACAAACACGTGACTTAGAACAAAGATGGCTGACAGGAGGTCGTCTACAGATCCAGTCTGAAAACAGAACGATCCACCTGATCAGAGCGGCTGGCAAAGCAAAAAAGTGCTACGTATGTCTTCAGTTCATCTTCTCTTTAACACCCCCTTCCTAAAAGCACACTACTGTCTTACTGGGCCACTTCTGGAAGCCTACAGAAGGGCAGTGCCATGTATCTGTGAGCTCTGCCTCTTCTGTGGAAAAAAAAAAACATCCCTTTGTTTTTGGTCCTTTTTATTCTTTAGCTTTTTTGTTACCGATTAATTTGAATCCATCACATTTATTTTTGTTGACTGTTTAGTCTAAAACTAAAAACATTCACAGTATCTGTGTAAAGTGCACGAGTCATTTATATGATCAGCAAACACACGCTCACCTTAACTCGTCCGAACTCACAGGCCAGATCCAGAGGAGTCTTCTTGGCTTTGTTCACCAGACACGGGTTAGACTGATGCTGCAGCAACATCTCAGACTGCAACACACACACACACACACACACACGCACACACACACACACAGTTACAGTCTTTTTCAGCTTTGCATGATTCACAGTTGAAAATAATCCTTCTTTATCTGGTCCTCGTTCGGAGCCGCTCCTGCAATTATCAGTCACATGATCTCCACCCACGAACACGCAGAGCGTCAGAGGAGGGAACGCCGGCGTTAAACACAAACCTTACATTTACATTTGTCTGTGTTTGCTCACTCTGAGCCTCTGACAATCAGGCACTGTGTATGAAAATGGCTGATGCTGTACTTTTGTTCAGCCTGTTGACTTAAAGCTGAGAGTGTGCACTTGACTGTTTGGTGTAAAATCCTGTGTGGTGCTGTGAAGAGGCTAAGCTTCTGTAAACGCCGACACAGACGCCGACACAGAGGCGCTGCGGCATCAATCGTGACTGAGCAACGCTCCACTCCTCTGCCATATCAGGCAGCGAAGCTGAGACCTCTGCGTGAGCCGTCGCCGTCACTACAGCTGCCGCTAACCTACAACACGAGGCGCTCATTGTCCAACAGGAAGTAAAGCTGGAGGACAGGAAGTCATGGATGAATAATTCAGCATCGCTAGAGGATCCGATGTGAATCTGACTCCACATCACATTTATTACCCAGAGTTTGGGGTGTTTAACAGAGTGACCTCACGCTGCTGTCACTGTGAATAAACACACACCTGAGGAAGAAACAGCTGAGTGTGTGTCTGTCTGTGTGTGTGTGTGTGTGTCTGTGTGTGTGTCTGTCTGTGTGTGTGTGTGTGTGTGTGTGTGTCTGTGTGTGTGTGTGTGTCTGTGTTCATTTTTGCCATCATATAAACGCATATTTCATAGTTATTTGATCGCAGGTCATGTGACTAGCGGTGACACGTGTCACCTTCAGACTGAGGACTGCGCGCTCGCACTCACCACTTCGTAGTGTCCGTACTGAGCAGCCAGGTGCAGCGGGATGTGGCCGTCAAGCGAGGCGCCGTTGACCGAGGCTCCGGAGCGCAGCAGCATCAGGACCGATTCGGCTTTTCCCTGCCAGGCTGCGTAATGCAGCGGGCGCATTCCTGCACGACACAAACAACACAAAGACCGTCGGTGTGAGCAGATTTCAAACAGGTGGGGGCGGAGCCGATCACGAGGCGGTGTAACCGAGCGTCTCACCGTTACTGTCCTTGATGTCCACAGTGGCCTGAGCCTCGAGCAGCGCCGCCAGCAGCTCGCTCGTCCCTGTGAGAGCGGCGTGGTGCAGCGCTGAGAACCTGGCAGGGGTCAAAGGTCACACAGAGAGACAAAGTCAAACAACCCTCGCCGTCTAGTTTTGACTCGTTTGATTTTTCCAACATTAACTATGATGGAAAATATTCCTTCCTCACCGAGCAAAGGAAGTCGAACCAGTGACACTCCCAGTGTCTCGCCCTTTGGGGTAACTGCACACACACACACACACACACACACTTACTTTATTCATGAACTTCCTGTGCTGTGTCGTGTGTGTGTCGTGTGTGTGTGTGTGTGTGTGTGTGACACAAAGGCGTCACTTTCACAGCTCGACAGAGCGGCGTATGTTTCAGACTGAAAGCAGCTTCAGATCCAGCTGTTTGCAGCGTGCAGCTCAGCTGGATCCCAGCCGCCGCACACACACACACACACACACACACACACACACATCAGTGTGTCTGCCGCCGGCTTCATTCACACAGAATCAAAGCGCCCTTTGAAAGCAGCTCTGCTCTTTAATAAGAGATAACAGCGCTGCTCTTCTTCCTCACAACAACGAGATTCTGTGGTGATTTGAAATCGTGCATCCAGATTCCGCTCTGTGATGGGGCGTGTCTGAGAGCCAAACAAAAGGCTGAATAAACGCTCCGCGGTGCCTGGACTCGCCGCCGCACGCATGGAGAGAAGGGCGGAGGCCGACTATTGTGTGAGTCATACAGACCTGTGGGTGCAGGTAACGTCAACACCTGGCAGCACGTCGGCACGTCCAGATGTGCCGGGCTCTCCGCTCACGCACATGAACCAGCTTGAACGAGCTGGGCGTGTCACAGAGGTGGGCGTGTCACCGAGGTGGGCGTGTCAGTATGTTATCGTTCATACAGAAAACTGCTCCATGTTTGCTTTATGAATGAAATCTGTTGCAGACACAAACACCTAGAATAAACGGAGCTCCACCCTTCTGGAACGTCGTGGCTCCGATCGACTTCTTTCACATTCCAACTGCTGATGATGCAGCCCATCAGCTTTCACTGGCATTACATGATTTACAAAAATGGCTGAATGACTCATGCCTGTGCCTTAATTTTAAAAAGACCGTATCAATGTTTTTTAGTAAACCTAAAACAACCGTGGCTGCAGTAAAAGTTTGCTTGGGTGCACAAGAATTAATTAATGTTGAGGAATTTAAGTATTTGGGAGTGCTACTAGACTCTAAATTATCCTTTAAAAAACACATTAGAAAAGTAGTGAAAACTGTAAATGTTAATATACAGAACTTTAGACATATCCGCACATCATTAACAGACACAGCAGCGATTACATTCCTGCATTCTATGATACTGGCTCATATTGAATATTGTATTACAAGTTGGTCCTATACGAGCTCTGCTGCTATTGGGCCAATTGAAGTATGCTACAAAAGAGCATTGAAAATATTAGATAAAAACCTTTTCATATCACCATTGTCAAATTTTAGATAAATACAAGTTTTAAATTTTACTAATTTCAAATTATTTAAATCTGCCTGTCTAATATACAAAGTTATACATGGTCTGGCGCCTCCACCAATGAGTGATTTTATTAAACAAAAATCTAGCAGTGTTGCCGGGTCTCGACTGACTCGAGCCACTGTTAGAGGTGATTGTGAATTGACATTCAGGCGGACCACCTTTTCACAGAATGCTCTGTCATACCAGGGAGTGAGCTTCTGGAATAGTCTTCCACTGTCAGTGAGGAAAGTACAAGTCTACCCATCTTTAAGAGTCACTTAAAAGGGCGGCTGAGGGACACACAAACATGTGATCATGTTTAATAATCATGCTTTATATTGGACGGGAAAAAGAGTTAGTGTATTACTAAAAGGGAAACAACTGTTAGTGCAATGGGTGAACGCAATATCACGATAGTCAGGGCATGTGCAATACTGGGGTTTGTGCAATATAATTGATGTGTTTCCGTTATTGTTATCTATGCTGTCCTCTGTGTCCACTCTTCTTGTCATTTGTTTGTTCTAGTATAATGTGATGACTGTTTTTGTCTCTGTTACATGACCTGTAAATAGTGTCTCTGTATGTTTTTACTAACTTGTGTTTAACACCAACCTGCCAGAGGGTCTGCAGATGGAAATTAGCCCAAGGCTATAATCTGGCATATTTACATTTATTAAAATGTTCATTAATATGTATTGCCCCTCTTTCTAAAAAAAAAAATAAAAATAAAAAAATAAACTGCGACCAAACGAACACACACAACACCCTCGACCTGCAGGCGTCTGCAGCAGTGACCCGATGGGACCCGGCCAGTCCCCCGACCATTGCAGACAGACAATGCTGATCAGAGCTGCTCGTCTGTGGTCGGGGACTCATGCATCATTCTGCTCACATCCACGAGGTTCTGGTCTTACTGGTGTTTTAACTTTAAAGATCAAAGATCTCTTTGTGAGAACAGAGTAACTCGCTTTGTTCAAATCTACAGAACTTTACAACAAACACCTTTAAAAAGCACAGGATGGATGTTTGACAGGTGAGGATGTGAACACGAGGAAACTCTGCGACTGCTTTCTGACTTTGTGATGAAGTCACGAACGGCTCACGTCGAAGCATCCTCCCCCACATGTGAGGCGCTCAGCAGAGGGGCCGACGCTCGGGGCCACGCGTCCCGTGTAAAGAAAGCAGCAGAAACATTACAGGCGCTCTGCAGCGAGCCAAGAAAGACCCGAAGAAGAGAGGCTGCTTTGAGTGCAGCGCTGCTCTCCTTTCTATCTGTTGCGTAATGCGAGCGATGGCATTCATGTGCGTAGGAGACAGCGCCGAGGGCAACTCCAACAGTAATGGATGGATCGCTGAGAGAGGCAACAGAGAGCAGCAGGAGGAGGAGGAGGAGAAATCCTTCTGAGGAGTCAGGAGCGAGTGCTCGGGTCCAGCGTGTCGGTGTGCCGTGGAGATCGTTCGTCTGAACGGGCTGAAGGCTGCTAACGAGGCTGCAGACACTTTGTTATTAGCAGAGGATTAAAGGGTGAGCAGGAGGAGCAGGAGGAGGTGGTCACTCCTTTCTTATCAGTGAACATGCAGCTGTGCGCCACGTTTTGGGAAATGAATGTTTCACACGCTGAAACGGCTCCTCCTCACTTTACAGTCACGTCCACAAACATCTGGGACGCCGCCTCCGTGGGCTTCACGTATCCAGACGCGCCTGAAGTCCAGACTTTTAATTAGATTCTAACGAAATCTTTATTAAATCATGAAAAACATTTTCTTACAAAGTCACCTTTTATAGAGACTCCAAACTAACAAACTAACATGACGTCAGACTCCACAATCACATCTGTGTGAGGCTTAAACTGAGGCCTTTCTCTGGATCTCATCAAAACAACATTTTAATAAATAAATACAGATATATGATAAATAAATAGATAACCCTGAGATGTTTCAGTACCACCAACCTTTGTTGTTTTCATCATTTTATGAAGCAGATTTGAAGCTTTTTTCTATTTTTCCCATACAAATCTAAACAAAGTCAACAAAGTTCTTTGGTGTCTTTACTCTGCAGCTGACAGCGAGGGCGGGACCTTCAGACCGAAGCCGCCAGGACTCACAGACTAACCCTCACCTGACAGCCCCTCCCCCTCCGTTCCCTGTGGCACAGCGAGGGCCTCCCTGACCTCCCCTCTCATCACCTCCTCTCACCGAGCAGGAGGGCCACAGAAACAGAGAGACCCTGACCTCCTCCTCCTCCCTCTCTGCTGGTGTCATCCTACAGACTGGAATGCACTGCAGTGGTATTAAATACAACACACACACACACACACACACACACACTCTTGGACAGAGAGGGAAAGTTACAGCTGACATTTCTGTTGATAGTGTCACATTCCTGCAGAGGCCTGACCAATCACAGAGCTCTAAATCTTCCTCCGACTGCCGTCTGTCTGCAGGAGACGACCAGCAGCAAATACCTGATTTCCTTCGGACATCTCGTGCACCATAAAACAGGAATAAGTTGCCCCATGCTTGCTCAGTTTTGGTTGGTGGTTGGCTGCTTGGTGTCGGGGGCGGGACGACTACCATCTGTGGCGTTACTGAACTCTGTAGATCTGTGTTCATGACCTCGAGCAACAGCGTGTCCTCTGGTTTCCCTCTTTTTCATCTTTCCCTCAAATTTTAAACTGAAGAGCGACAAAGAAAGTCATAGGAATCATTCACAGGGACAAAAAGGTGAAACTAAAGGGTCTGAAATCAAGCTGCGCTGGCCTGCCTCAGCTCACCGACACACGCAAACACCTGACGGCGACAACCACGCAGATCGAGCTGCACATTGAGATCTGCTGAAAAAAACGGGAGCGCGCTCAAACGGGAGCGCGCTCAGACGGCAGCGTGCGGACGCAGGCCTGAGTCTGAGGAATCAAAGAGATCATCTTCCAATCGTCACCGACCAAACTGACACAGAGCTTCAACACTTGGCCCATCGGGAAGTGAAACTGTGAAGGCTTCATCGTCTCTAACACACGTCCACGGCACAGAAACTACAGCGTAAGGCAGTGGTCGGCGCTGTGACAGCCGCTGGCAGCTCGGGCCGCCTCCCGAACAAAAGGCCTGATCCGCCGTCATCCAGGGAGCCATTCCAGCACCGCTCTCCATGGAAACACATCCAAGCATGGAGCCAACGGGCCGCCGGAGACCTCAGAGCAGACTCAAACACTAATTTGTCTCACAGGGACACAGAGAGGCCTCCTATTATACCCTGTGTGTGTGTGTGTTTCTCACACTCACACACCAACAAAGACAAACGATGTGAGTGATGAATGGCCGACCTGACCAAAGTCCTCCACAGGGCAGTTTCTCTCCTCACCTGGAGAAGGCGGGTGCTTGGTGCTGAAAGCCAATCAGAGCTCAGAGGAGGAAACCGCCAGCTTCTGTTCAGGCAGCGTTCTGGCGAGGGCAGCGAGGGCCGTTCGGTTTCATTCAACACTCCTCTCCTCCAAGCCTCTTGCCTGCTTTCATTTCTTCGATTGATCAAATGAACCATCGTGTGACCAAGAATCAAAGATGGAGGAAAACTGACAATGAACTCTGACCCACTGCTCATGCCACGCGGTGGCGGTTATCAGTGATCCAGTGACATCGTACGTAACCACAAATCATTCGTAGTTACAAACTGTCAGTGCGTCTGGATGCTAATGCCCGTCTGTTTGTGACGGAGGCTTCAGACGGGCTGAGGCGTGAGAACGTCAGAGGGTCAGCATCAGCAATGAGCTGCCAGCGTGCCGGGCGAACACCCGAGGACTGTGGGAATCTGTGTGTTGTGTTTAGATGCAGCCGTGTGATAACAGAGCGAGGAGGAGGAGGAGCTTCACTGCCCGGCGAGCCACCAAAACACCCCTCTTCTTGCCCGAGATACACCTCCACACAGAGGCCATTACATCCAACACACACACACACACAGTGTGTTTCCCAGGGTCCGTCCTTAAGGAGCTCACTTGTCTCCTCTCTCTTTAACCTTTCCTGACCTCTGCTGTCAGCGCTGTATTAAGTCATCCAGGCTCTTTGTAAACACTCCTATCTTAATGGTCAACGCTCTCCCCCCTGACCTTTGACCCCGCTGCCATCATCCCTCCTCCTCCGGCCCTCAGTGGAGCCTGCAAAAGGAGCCGGACACTTGAAGGTGTCTCAGGACTGGCGCGGTGGTCTCCAGACGGTCTGTGAGCCTTTGTGTCGACTTAAAGCTGAAAAGAGTCAAACGTGTGTTTTATGAAGCTCGACGCTCAGCTGACACTTCCTGATTTATTGTTCCAGAAACAGGCAGACGTCACACCTGATACACCACAGAGAAACCTGGTGTTGATGGGATATTTGACCTGGACATCACAGTCTAATTAATTCAATTTATTTCTACAATAAATTTGTCAAACAGCATAAATGAATGTTTTATTTGTTTATCCTGCTCTATTATTATTATTTGACCTCCAGGGTGCACAGAGAGGATATAAAGACACGCCCGTCAGATTGAGGAGGGAGGAGGACGAGGACAGAATAAAGTCTCCTCGTCTCCTTCCAGGCTGCCTTTAAGCAGCCGATAAACGTCTCAAACCAACACGCTAAAAAACAAAAATAAAGAAGCTTTAAACGAAGTTTTGAATCTGCTGAGTGGACGGAGCACAGAGTGGAAACTTTTTATAGGAGCTCGGGGAGCAGAGAGTAAAAAAAGCTCCCTCGCTGGGAGGAGCGGGCCCAGAAAACGTCTTTTTATAGTGTTGACTTCATCACTCACCCATCTGAGTCCTGGTAGTTCACATTCAGCCTCTTAGTGGAGCCCAGCAGCTCTGAAACACAAAAACACACAGAACATGAGCGCCTGATCGTGGTCATGTGATCGTCCACGGAGCGAGCGGATTGGTTCAGGTGAAGCTGGACGGGAGAACAGCTGGAACACATGAGGTTAAAAAATCAAATGTACACGAAGCTCTTTGACTTAAAGACTGAAACCGAGAATAACGCTGAGCTAAAGGATGATGGGTAATGTAGCATTTAAACCGACAGCAACAGCGTGTCTGTTTCTGACAGACAGACCAGCTGTTATAAACCAGCTGCAGGCCGACAGGTGAAAACATGAAGAACATGAATAAAAATGAGTTTTTTCTGAAGTTTCTGACAAACTCAAAAAGAAGAAGAACCACTGCTTCAAGCTAACCTTGTTCTGATTGGCTGCCATTTGCAAACAGAAGGTTTAAACAGCAGATGGGCGGAGCTTCTGTCTGTGATGCTACACATCTGAAAACGAGACGTTTTTCACATTCATGAACCAAACGACTGCCTCACTTCCTCACAAACTCCTCCACCGCTGTCTTTACAGCTTTGAACGCAGTATAATGGCAGATGCATTATGGGTAATATTGATGTGTTTGTGGCTGTCTGATAGGTTAATTTGAACTTTGACCTTCCTGTTTGTGTCTTACTGCTGTCCTGCTGACAGCGTGCAGGGTCCAAACTGGCCGCAGTGCCGTCCTGCACGTGATTCATTGGTAAAACCTTTCTTTTCAGTGGTGGTCAGAGGCGTCTGGACCACACGTGGAAGCTCATTAGTCGGTGATAACGTCCATGTCTGAATGCTGCGGGATGACGGGACGTCAGAGACTCTCTTCCACCGGAGGAAATCCAATCAGAGCCAATGGGAGAAGCTTCCTGCAGCAGACGGGGACACCCGATCGTAAATCGTCCTCCCGAGGACGCTTCATTAGCCTCTGGCCCGGCCCTGACCTCCTCAGCAGGTTTGCTGCTCAGAGACTGAGAGATGAAGCTCGGCGCCTCTTTGATCTGCTGCCAGAAAAGTCTCCTCGCCGCCGGGGGCGACATCACAGACTCGCTCCCGTCCTCGTCTCGCAGCCTCGTTTTCACTGATGCCCGCAGGAATGCCGTCCTTCTTGAAGCGAGTGGGTTCCCAGACGGTCCAGGCTCTGTTTGGTATGGTGGCGTCTAATCAGCGCGTGATCGTAACGCCACGGTCAGCGAGGGGAAGTCAGAGCGCCTCTCTCCTCCTGAGCCATCAGCAGTCAGAGCTCTGCGCAGGTTCAGAGCTCATGGAAACCAGTTTAACGTCTTCTGACTTCTCATGTCAAAACCTGTAAACACAGCGATCAAAGGAGCTGCAGTGTTTACTGTCAGGGGTCAAAGGTCAGCCTGCACGGAGTTCACAATAGAGACCCAGACAGTGGATCCACCCACAGACACCACCTCCACTGTGAGGCTCAAAGGAGAGTCTGCTGCCAACGTCCTTAAAAACCCACCTACCCCCCCTCACCCCCTCACCAACAACAACAGCAGCGTTTGAAGTGGCGAGGATCTCGGGGAAACACGGCAGGCTCGCCCGCCGGGATCACAGCGCTGCTTTGATAATGACCTGGATTTCATAATGAACAGGAATAAATCAGCTCGAGCCGAGACGCAGGAACGGGCTGGGAGGAAGTCAGCGCCGCGGCGACCGCTCTGCTTCACCCACACGCTCAGACAGAGACTGGACGTCCAGGCGGAACGAAACGCCATCATTTTATAATCACATCTATAATGTGTTTGCTTCATTTTTACATAAATGTTCTGGGTTTGTTTGACAGCAGCAGGCCTTGGAGTCGTGAGGATCACGGAAGTTGTGTGAAATATGTGCCTGTTTTTGAAGATCTTCCTGACGACTCTGCTGCAGATCTAACACAGGACTGGAGGTCTGGAAACCAGCACAGGGAAGGATGTGGACCAGCCTGCTGCTCCCGAGCTCTGTGTGCACCAACAGTCGGCAAAGCTTTGCTTCTAATGCAGCCGCGATCAGGCGGGGACCAAAACGTCCTTCTGCAGGAAAATGACTGGAAACAATTCAACGATCAACACGATTAAAAGTAAAAAGGAAATTTAGGCGGTTGAAAGTGAAAGCATTGAATTTTTTGTTGTTGGAAACCAAACAGCGGTGGCCACCAGCATGCAACTCGCAACCTTTACCCACCCCGCCAGGTTGGAGGCAACCTAACAACCTCCAAACAGTTGGGTCTGACTGACACTCACTGCAGTCACTCTCAGACGGGTGGGTGAAGGGTAATCCAGTCATCAGTCTCAGTCAGTCTCTGCCCGCGAGCAAGGCATCTCTCCAACAGAGACTGAGCATGCTGCGCTCGGGTTATATTCCTGTTTAACGCGTTTGTGTCTTTCTGCAGTAAAACTGCCATCCTGCAGCAACTACGTCACTATTCAAGGAGGAGTCTGTTTCAGATCTATCAAACTTCACGTAGTTGCCAACTTGACTCCAATCGACTGCAGACTGATAGCAGAGCGACTTCCACTGACGTGTTGATACTGCAATGTAACTCTAAAGACAGCAGCTGAAGGTGAGCGGCTGCAGACCCGGTTCCAGAGAGTGATGAGAGATCAAGAAAGTTCATCCCTCACAGTCGGAGTAATGTCCGACAGTGTGGCTGGGGTGTTTCTCTGATTGGCTTCCCGCCAGCATCTGTCCAGGACTCCAAACAATCTGTACGCAGGATGTTTTACTAGAAGCTCTGGTGGGACAGGCAGCAGTGTGTGTTTAACCTCTGGGCTTGAATTAGGAGTGCCGTTAAAAACTGGTCTTTATTACTGAAATGATTATTTGAATGATTAAAAGTTAAAATTAATGACAAGTTAGAACATCGGTCACACACACACACACACACACACACTCCGAACACTGACATCATGATTGGACGTTAACAAGGCAGGTTTGACATCCACACCGACCCCCGGCAGCTTCTTCATCATCTGCTGCACATTTTTCCAGAGTTATTTTTAACTGTATGTTTGTGGAGCAAGGCGTGGCCGGGTCCCAGCAAAGGCTGCAGGCTTCTGCTTTTTATAATTTCAGCTGAAACGTCGGCGTCCTGCAGTTCAGCCGCCACAAGAATGCACAGAGAGGAGGAGGAGGAGGTTTTCTGCAGATTTCAGCGGTCTGGTTTGGGATGGTGAAGTGGATTCTGAAAGCAGATCCGTTGTAAAAGAAAAAAAATTGAAGCTAAAATTAGCCGCCCGCTGCGAGTGTCTATGATTAGACGTCTGCAGGCTGCGGCTCACATCTTTTTGTTTCTCAGCTGCGTTTAAAACAAAGCCATGAAAGACGGGACGCTGTGGAGCCGCGTGGAGGCCGGCAGCGCCATGCTGGCCCTCCTCCAAACACGCCACAACAGACTCAGAGCCACAAAGTGAAACTCCTGCAGATTACAGCGTGCAGTTCAAACACCAGCGCCTTCATGTGGTTTAGCAGGTCACATGACTGCAGATATCAGCCAGCGAGGCCAACAGTACACGCTCAGCCTCGTCAGCTGATCGCAGTCTGACAGCTTCAGCGTGTCCACCTGCTTTTTAAGGAGCAATCTCGGGTTATCGGTCAGAGATGTATCTGTGCGACTTCGTCAGTCTGTGGAGGAACTCCTCTTCACATCGTTGCTTCAGCTCATTCATGCACAGCCTCTCAGGCTGACGTCTGGACTCAGATCGTTGTCCTGCTGATGACCCAGTTTGGTCCAAGCTTTAGCCGTGGGTCAGACGGCGTCACGCTGACTCTAGAACAGTTTGGTGCTCAGAGGAGTTCACAGTCCACTCAGTGACTCCAGGAACCATCGTCCCTCCACCTGGTCTGAGGCGTTTGGTTTCTTCCAAACTATCGACAAACATCACACATTCACTCTGCGTGGTCTCTGATTCGCCAACTGTGAAACAGCTGGAGACACTCATACTGTAATAAGTAAAGCATTGTAATGCTTCAAGTCAGACAGGGTGAACTTTGACCTCTCTGTGTTCGGGTCCCAGTCGTCCAATCGTTTCATGGAAGACAACTTTGACCCTCACTTCCTGTAAGTCTGTCTCGTTTTACCAGAAGCTTTCGGTGCGTGACGAGTCCTTCACAGAGCCACTCGGAGCCGTTTTGCTTGATGAAGCTCGGCTGGTCTCGGAGGGAAACACGGACACCAACCAGTGCCTCTTCCTCACTCCTCCTCTTCCTCCTCTTGGCCTTCAGAGAGACTGGCACGGGAACACAGGAAGCTCTGCGAGTGTTTGTCCAAAGCAGGAGTGCCTCTTATCTGCTGACTGAATGAGGACAACGCAGTGAAGATGAAGACGTCCTAATGTCTTATCTGAGCTCTGACGCGACGAGGACACAGGGGGAGGCTCGTCCCCGCGCTGCGTCCTCTGGCTCAGAGAACCTCCCTAAAGGGTGGACTGAGAGCCAAACTGGACCGCAATCACAGACTGTCTAACAGTCTAGTGTTTGTCTGCTGGATCTGCTCCAATAAAGCTTCGTGAAGTCCAGAAAAGGAATCATAAGGGATGTTTAACGAGTTTATTCTGCTGTGCGTCTGAATTGAAGGACTACTTTTATAAAGAATGCATTTACTGTGAGCTTCAGTTCATTTTCTCCTGCTTCGGTTCAAACAGTTAACCAGTAAGGACCAAAGTTAGAGCAAAATGTCTCTGAACCCTGGACAAACGAGATGCACTGGTTGATGTAAGCAGCTTGTTTCAGACGCAGCATGAGCTGAGCTGAAGCCTCATTTAAATAAAGGAGGATTATTTTGAACTGTGGATCATGCAGAGCTGCTCCAAAAACACAAAACACAAAGCTGGAGATGAAAAAATGTCATCTTTGATTTAGTGTAGCTCATGAAGCTCAGCAAGGAAGTAATCAGCCCTTCTGTCCTTTCAGAGTAAAACACAGTCTTTAAAGAAGCTACAAGCCTGAAGCTTAAAAACAGTGAAGGTACCTGATGGAGGAAATCCAGACTTGTGTTTGACATGTCAGTATGTTTTTGTTGCTTTCAGCAGGTTGTCCTTCCTCAGAGAGCAATAAAGTTTAAACGTATTTGAATAACACACCTGAGACACTGACGTGGATTTTCATCATCCTGGGTCAGTGCACCTGTGGTGTTTATGAGTCAGAGAGCGAGAGCAGCACATTTCATAGTGTGTGTGTGTGTGTGTGTGTGTCTGTGTGTGTGTGTGTGTGTTGCAGAGGCGTCGAGCTGTAACCTGACCGTGACTCAGTGTGGGAGGAAGAGGAGGGGCTGGTGTTGTGTTGACGGAGGCTCGGCTCTCAGGGACAAAGCCGTGGCCCTTCCACACTTCCTGTCCCAACACTATTGTTCCACAGGGCGGGAGCGGGCAGCGGACCCCGCCCTGAAGGAAACAACAAAATCACTGAGCGAGGAAAACTTCCTCAGACTGACTCTCTCAAGTTACAGTCTAGACTCTGCAGTCCACAGTGGGGAGCTGACACACACACACTTTGAAAGTTGTACATATTTTCAAAGTGACTTCTTGTTATAGTTTGATACTGTAAAGCTCTGAGGCTCCACCCCAAATCTCTCTCTGAAGCTCCGCCCCCTACAGAGGTCTGTGCCGGTGATACAAAAGTCTGATGTTTACGTGAACACGTGCTTAAACTGCAGCATGACAACAGTTTAAGACGTCTGCGGATGTGAGGAAACAACAAGAACACAAAGTGAACAAAAACAGTTTTTTTATTCTGACAGGAAACCAGAGCGGAGACAGTGTGGTGGGAGACCAGTGTTGGGACTAACGCGTTATTAAGTAACGCGTTACAGTAACTACGTTATTATTGTGGTAACGAGCACGGTAACTAGTTATCATGCCAAAACCAGGAACGCGTTACTCGTTACTGGGATTTAGATAGGCTCGTTACTCGTTACTTCGTGTGGTGGATATCGCGGAGCTTCCACAGATTCAGTAACATTAGCAAGTGGTGGAGGCCAGCAGGTGGATGAAGGAAAAGGGAGGCAAGAGGAGAGACCCGAAGCGGCCGCCGGTGTCAGGTGAACTGAACTTCAGGTAAGAAGTTATGACCTGCAGTCTATCGGAGTCAGATATAAACCAAGTTTAGGTGGAGTTTATTTTCGGTATGCTGACATTTTCGTACTGCGTGCTAGCTAGCATGACGGAGTTTCTATACAGCTGTGTGGGTGCTATGTTACTGATGTTGAACTTTATTTTGTTCATATGGTTAATTATTAGAGTTGCCAACCGTCCCCTAAAAACAGAATCGCCTGGTATTCAGAGAAAATATTACGCGCGTTTAGCACTGAGGTGAAAAGGAACACAGTTTGTCCCGGACTTCAGCTACAATGAAAAAGACACAAAGCTGGAGCTGCACAGCTGCCTCTTCTTCTCTCATTCTCTCCTGTTTCTACTTCAATCACGAAACTGATCAATGATCAGCTGATCGGCTTTTCTCTCTTGTTTATTTATCGCCCACTTTGTGCCAGAAAGAGGAAACCAGCGGATGTCGCGTTAAACAACAGCAGCACGTTTAAGCTTGATCAGCTGTTGTTAGAATTTATTTAATATTAATTTCTAGTATCAGCTGATGTTTGCTGGAGCCACAGCTGTAAAGCTGCTGGTCATGATATCGGTTTGGTTATCTGGTGAGAGGGAAACATGCAGATGAAACCAGGAGATGTCCTTACTGAATCATCAGAGCTGAACAGGTGATGGAGAAACAGGTTTACCTTTTAGGTGACATGAATGAGTTGAAGGGAAGTTATGAACTGTTTCTGAGAGACAAATAACACCAGGATCCTTTTCTGAGTAGCTGACAGCTGGTAACTGTGCAGGGGCGGGTCTAGCAAAGTGTTGCCAGGGGGCCAGGTAGGGCATTAACAGGGAAAGGGGGGCACAAAGAAATACTTTTCTTTATTATTCTCATTTAAAATGTCTCGCTTTTAATAAATAATTATCTGAGTCTTACAACAAACAATTGATAGATTGATACATATATACCATCAGAACAGTGTACATCACTGTCACAACAGTGTTTGTTTTCATTCAAAGGCTTTATGATTTTTCCTATAATGGTGGGCCGGTCTCTAGTCAAAATGCCCGGGATGATTGTTTTGTCCCAGTCCAGCTCTGTATGCAGCTCATCTGCAGTCTGGTGTTACCTACATCTTCCTATTCAGAAGGCAGAATTTCCGAGTTCTGAGTACAATCAAAAGCACCACGACTGCAGTTTTTGTGTTGGATGTAAAAAGCAGGCTAGAATCATGGCGGCGGTCAACGACGGTCCAGGCGTGATTTCTCTCGTGGAAATGTGCACATTATTTTTCCTTTCTGTTGGTAGGTGGCACAGTGCACTTGTGGCAAGTAAGCAAGATAGAAGACTGGCAGTCTGGCTGGGTATCCAGTTACGGAAGCAACACATTAACAAGAGAATTCTGAGTTAAACCAAAGTTACTTTCCCTAGTAACTAGTTACTTTCCCTAGTAACTAGTTACTTTGAAAGTAACGAGTAACTTGAAGTAACTGAGTTACTTTTGATAGAAGTAACTAGTAATGTAACTAAGTTACTAATTTAAAGTAACTTGACCTACACTGTGGGAGACAGCGTGATGGGACCTAACTCTAAAACATGACAGTCACACAGCAAAGACAAACTAACCGATCAACACAGCAGAGTGAAGGAAAAATACTGCTTATGGTGAATGAAGTCTGGAGGAGAGTGACATCACTTCCTGTCAGTAGGTGAAGCAGTGAATGGATCCAAACACATCGTCCACTTAACTGTGTGTAAAACCTGTTTGCATAAAAATGATTGCCGCAGTCTGATAATCCCCATCGAAGGAGCTTCAGCTCCTCGCAGCACAAACTTTTCTCCAACTTCATGAGAAAATTCCAATAAATTCTTCACCCTCCTGCCCTCTGGGAGGCGCTACAGGAGCCTCCGGACTAAGACCACCAGGTACCGGAACAGCTTCTTCCCCACAGCTGTCAGACTCCTGAACTCTGCCTCCTGACATCTGACCCACGTTAAACTCATGGACTGAACATACACACACCCACAACCACTAGCACTTTACCACTACTGTATAGCTCTGTGTAGATAATCATTCTGTACATACGATAATTTTTAATCCCACAACTGTTTATAACTTACATAGTTCACATTCTGTATAACTGTATATCTCAGATTTCTGTATAGTTTTTATTTCATGTTTATATCCTGTTCATAGCCTGTACATACTTATAGAATATTCATAACATACTTCACACTGTGTACATTATAACATACCATAATAGACCCATTTCTGTAATATACTTACACATCTCTATTATTGCTAATTTATATTGTAATATATCTATATCACGACTAAAGCACTTTCTGGATGGATGCAAACTGCATTTCGTTGCCCTGTACCTGTGCATGTGCAATGACAATAAAGTTGAATTCTATTCTATTCTATCACTCTCAGTTCCACGGAGCAAGTCTCACCATGAAGGATTTGCATCTGCAGGCTGGAACCGCTCTATTGGCCGCCTGATAAGAGCGACGTCATGCTCGCAGCACAGCTGATAAGAGGGCCTCATTCCTCACTCGCCTTCCCACCTCTGCGTAAACCGCCGACGCTCTGCGGGCTCAGCGGGAATGTAAACACAGAGGTCTGCCACGGAGGTTCCACACACACAAAACCATCACACACACTCTTCAGGCAAGCCTGAGCAGACAAACGAAGGGTGCACGAGCCCACGGTCCATTAACGTACCCTGTGAGCTTTGGTTCCAGTGAGGAACCGAGCCATGGCCTTTATTTTGAAGGGAAAAGGAAACTCAAATGTCAACCTGAACTTGGATGTGAGGTGAGCAGCCGATACGAGCGGCTTCAGAAAACCTCCCACGATGAAGATGCAGGCAGGAAAGTCGGGCTGGTTTTGACTTTTTGTAAGAGCTCAGGTTAGCCCGGCCGATAGAAGCTTGATGTCCCTGAAATATTTGGAGGTCTGATCAGAGACAGCAGATCCACACAAAGCACAGTCTGCAGGTCGGGGACTCCTGCAGTCCAAACATGCTGGACGCCTCACACTTCAGGGTGACGGTCACCAGCAGTCCACAGGAGCAGCTTTTACTTTTCTGTCTCACTGTGGACGTTACAGGAAGTGTTTCTGCTGCTCCAGTCTTGCTGTTATTTGTCACTTTGTGTCACTTCCTGTATGACGGCAGGTGAAACCCGACACGAGCTACCAGCTTAAACATCAAAGTTAGTCTGTTTTTTTAAACACAACACGCAGACATGTTTTCTAATAATTCGATTACTCTTCATCCAACAAAGAGGTGAAAAAGGTTTGATGAGCAGACTCGGATCCTTCACAGCAGAAGCAGAGAGGAACCTCAGAGTTATGAGAAGCTCCAGTATCCACACAGAGAAGGCCTCCGTCAGGTGATGTATCCATCCTCTGCATGCAGGCCCGTCACGCACGCTGACTGATGGAGGAGAAGCAGGGAAAGACTTTGATCTGAGGCCGGGCTGACAGCAACGAGCGGCGGCAAACTGAGACGAGCCATGGTGCAGAATGAAGAAGTGCAGAGGAAGGGAGGAGAGGAAAGAAACAGAAGCTGGGATCGGTTGTTTCCATCTTGTCAGAGAAAGTTTACAACCGATTAGCTTAAAAACTGAAGCAGGAACAAGGAGAGCGTCCCTGAGCGTGTCCTGGTGCAAACACACCTGTGGGATGGTCACGGTTCGATCTTAAGGTCAGAGAGGAGACTGAAGCAAAGCATGAAGCTCGACTTTCAGCTGGGTCATTATCACACGTGAAAGGTTTCAGCCTTTATCGTCTGACCGAGCGTTTGTGTTCACGTGAAGAAATCTGAAAACACAAACGTGTGCACGTCAGACCGCCCTGTGGACGGGGCTCGGGTCAGCCGATAGCCGACCACGATGAAGGGTCACGATAACGAGCCTGAATAATGACCTCGTGGCATTCCTCAGGCTTCCAGTGATTTGTAATGTGACCCTGACAGATGCAGACACTGCTCAGGACAAAACTCAACACTGAGCTTACAGCTGTTAAAGACGTTTTAAATGAGACTGAGACATCACATTACGAGCTCTGTGAACCTCTCTGCAGTGGCAGAACAAATCAAACGGGGAGAATCTGCATTTCTGACCATCTGCAGGTTCCTAAACCTTCATTTTTTCCTCACTGAGTGGTTAGAAGTGTGTTTCAGTTGCTATTTGCCAAGAAGCCAGAGTCAACAAAGCCTAATGAGGACGCTGAGATGGTTTCCTGAGTGCGCTGACAGCCGTCTCTTTCGCACTCTGCTGTGGAGACGCTGATCACGACCCTTCAGGCCTGAGCGCCGTCCAGAGCGGCTGGCAACTGGGACTGCACGGATACAAACTCCTCATGAATACATGGGGCTGCAGGGCCCGGCCTGGTGGAGCTAATGGAGTGGGCCAACAGTAAATATTCACATTATAACAGCAGCTGGTGTTTTTATCCTGTCTGGCAGCTTTTACAACCAGAAGTATGATCTGAATACTTTGACTTTTCCTAGATCTGCTCTGTATTACATACACTTTCACTTATTACATGATAAGTGGGATACAGTATGAAAATGTCTGGAGCCCTGCCAGGGTCCCAGGGCTCCAGGCGACCAACAACCGAGAGCAGACCCCCACCCCCCCTACACCGAAGAGGTCCAAGCCATCCCAGACCACCAAGGGAGTGGGCCAACAGCCACACCAGGACATCCAGCCACATATCCTGGAACCTACAAGTACCCACAGCACTTGGGGGGGGGGGGACCTCAATTTCCCACACCCCACCATGGGTGGTGGTCTGCAATGACAACGTCCTGGAGCAGCACCAAGCGCCACCACCACAGAGAGTAGACTGGAGTGTGGACATGAGTCCTGGGGCTCATCTGCACACTGAGTCATAACACCAGCCATCCACTCAATTACAGCAGCTTGTTAATGACACACTCACCGTCCCACAGGAGGCACGTTTAGACTCAAACCTGAGAGTCTCTGAGAGGGAAATTTGGGCTGAGAGCTGCTGATGAATGAATGGCTCGGACATGCCGGAGCACAACTCTTTCCTTCAAACTGTTCGTGTAACAACAGCTTAATTATAGCCAGCCTACAGGCTTTAAACACACAGGCAGCATCAGGACTGTCGGTGAGTGCCAAACCAACGGGGCTGGGTGGCATTAATCATGAGGCAGCTGAGATTACTCAAGTACGCGCTCACTTAAAGAAAAACATCACACTGTCTGCTGACTTAAACAAGCAAAATAATTTTATTGCATGAAAGAACAAGATCGTGATGTTAAAGTGCAAACTGAATCCAGCACAGAAACAACAGCATTATATCGCTCTTTGCAAACATCTGCACCAACAGCATGCTAACATGCAGCTAACACTGAGCTAGCTGAGAACCCCAAGTGACTATAAAGCTAAGTGTATGCAGACTCCAGCCCAGCAGCCAGAGCCTGAACAGTGATGAGCAGCCAGGCTGGTGTTCATCTTTCATTAATACTACAATAAAGATTGTGAGCGTGTCCTCATCAGCACAGGGATCTGTGCACTACTTTTAAGTAATGTGATATGTAATAGATTACTTTTTTTGAGAAATAGCCCCAACAATGATGCAGCTAAGCAGTAGTAAACAGCACCGCCAGGGTTTTATTAGTATTTACCAGTAAAACATTATCCATGTTTTACTGGTGACAGAACATGCAGGACTGTTACTGGTTGTCCTGCTGTCACACGAATGCATCTAATGGCCCTTTAAGCCTAACTAGCTTAAAAGCTCCTTTAAAGCCATTTTATCTTAGAACTGCTTATTTCAGCTAAAAACGCTCTGACAGACAGAAGCCGTCGATCTTCTGTCCGGTCTTTCAAGTATTGTTTTCCCAGTGAAGTGGTTCAGGGTGGAGCGTGGTGTGTGTTCCTCTTCCTATCCCAACCTCAAACAATAAAGAGGCTCAGGACTCGGCACATATTGTTCGGGGGGGGTGTATGAGCTCAGCTCCACGCCCGTTCCTCTTTTCCTCACTGACAAAAACCACCTTCAATCTGGACAGTTGCAGCACCAGGACCCCCTCCTCCTCCGCCCCCTCCTCCAGCCTGCTACATGTGACCGGGCATGCCTGTGTGGCCGATCAAGCCTCCACTTAGATAAACTGACATTCACAGCCGCAGGCAGAGGCCACAGAGATGACTTTTTTTTTACTTGTGATTAATCAATGAGGTGACAAAAACAAACGTGAGAACACTGAATGAGGGTTTAATGTCTGAATAAAGTCATGAGGGGTTAGGGGTCGGGTCAGGGAGTGTGGCAGTCTTCCTTTAGGGCTCCTATGTGATTTCCATGAGTTTAGGAGGAATGAGAAGTGGCTGATTAACAGTGAGGTGAATGAATGTTACATTTTAAGGCTAATGAATTTAATTATTTACACAAATTTTGTAAACCTTAACTCTCTGAGCTCCTGACTTCCTGTAAGTGAGGGGAAGTGTATGAGTGTGTAATAGAGCTGAATTACCAGCCTCTGAAACGATGTGTAACATCTTTACTTCTTGTATCATAAGCACCAGCCTGCTGAGATATTTAATGTTCAAAGGATTATTATCCAAACCCTGAAACTGAAAGTTGAAGACAGCTAACGAAGGTAGAAACAGTCCGGTCTGAAGACCAGCTAATCCAGGAAACAGCTGTGACCTCAGAAGCCTGAACCTGAACCACAGGACAGGTGAGAAAGCCTAATCAACATAAAGGTGTGACATCGCTCCGTCCTCTCCTCTCTGCAGGAGCGAGCGCCTGCTGGCAGCGCCGTGAGGCCTCGCTCGCCTCCCTCTCTTTGGCTGAAGACTTCAGGAAACACTCGGCGTGCTGCTGGTTTTCACCGGAGTCAAATTCCAGCCTCATCGAGCAGATCGAAGGTACTGCCGTGGGCTTTGCATACCAGCGCCATGACATCAGCGCCTCTATTCTCCCCTCCGCATTCAAACGCTGCTCTGCTACTCAGACAATAGCTGGCACAGATACAACACGGGGGCTGGGGGGCGGGTGGGAGTGGGTGCTGGAGAAGCAGAAAACCGAGTAAAACTTGGAGCTCGTAATCCGCAGCTGTGAGCAGGACGTCACGCTGGGCCGACGGCCTCAACCCGCACTCATCTCCGAGCCTTTTATCACCGTTAAAGTGTCGGAGTGAGCAGATCTGGACAGACGTGCACAGGCCAGCGCTTCGGAGGGAAAATAAAGCTGCTTTTTTAGCATCTTACCACAATTCTGACCTAAATTAGAGTGCAGTGAATTCCTCTCATGCTCAGTGGTGGGAACGGTTCCTCAAACAAAGTCAGAGGCAGATCAGAACTCATAAGTCAGACGCAGGACAGTCTCGCTAACAGCAGAGAATGAGAGTCCGAAGAAACGGCAGTTTGAGCTTTTTCCTCTGAGAAGGAACGGTTACTGCCGGAGGCCCGGGTCAAAGCAAGCTACAGATCACAGCTGGTTTCAGGTGGAAGAAACTCGTCACAGGACGATCTGTCATTTCACCAGGAACGCTGGTAGCAGGAGACGCACCGGTTTGATCCATGAGATCTACTCACTTCAAAATCATCCTTCTTTATTTTATACAATCAGAAAAAAAAAACATTCTAGCTCCTCCCCTTTAAGCCAGCTTTCTTGTGATTGGCTGCCCCTTGTACACGGAGGGTTTGAACAGCATATCTCTGCCTGGGCTGATAACATAAGATTCATCTGTCTGATCTCTTACACATCTAAGAGCAGAAAACAACCTGCATTTATTACCCCCTCTGACCTCACTGACACCCTCCACTAGAGCAGCAGAAGCCAGGGGGCGGAGCTAAAGCAGCCAGGCTGTTTATGTTTGTTTTAAAGCGCTGAAAACTGACCTTCAGGAACGAAGACGTGTGGAAACAACGACTCAGACACCAACACTCGCTTCCTGAGCTGTCTGTAAGCTCTTCATCACCCAGGTTATGGTAATCTTAAGAGCTGAAGAAGTCCATCCGACTTTAGCTCCAGTGCTTGAAACTCACTTCCTGGCTGGTTCTTGTCAGCAGGCTTCCAGAAGTTGGCCAGTCTTTAAAAAGAGGAAGTCCTTAAACGGGGAGGAGTCAAAACAGCTCGTGTTTAAACACAGGATGAACCTAAGAACAGCACAAAGGCCAAGGATAAGATAAAGAAGGATTATTTTGAGCTGTGACTCATGCAAAGCTGCTGCAGCAGAGCCCAGAAATTAAGTTGTTGTTAATGAGCAGACTGGAGCCACAGATGCACAGAAAATTTTGTAGAATAATAATAAAAGAAGACGCTAAATACCATTTCATGACTCCCGATGGAGAGGCGGAGCAGCAGGACGGAGGAAAACCTTCAAAAATGTAGGCGTTTATCTCACTCACTCGCTTTAAAATGGCAAAATAAGGCACTGACCCTCAGAAGGTGTGCCCCTCGGAGTGGTCTAGTTTTACGCTTTTAATTAGGAGGAAATTCATATTCTTGCTGTGTTTTCAGACCTCTCACAGGGCTGCTGAGCTCTGTGAAAACCTGCAGAGTCTGTCTGAAAACAAAAGCTGTGAGCATCTCTGCGAAGAATCCACCACGGTGTTTCACGTCTGTGACGCAGACACATGATGTTTGATAATTCACAAAGTGCATTCTGGGTAAACGTTAAGGCTTATGTGAGCATGTGGGACAGGTGGCCGCTCAGAACAGGTTAGAGCAGTGTTTGTGTTGTCGTGCTTTGCTCTTCAGGGCCACCGTACTTTCCCCTGCAGAAACACTGCGACCTCGAAGAGCCTCCGTGATGCATGACATGTTTACAGCGCTGAAGCTGAGAGGACACGGAACACTTGGAAACATACGTGCAGTCCTTCGGTCACGTGACCCCTGAGCTGCACGGACATAAAGAAAAGACTCGAGCTCGAAGCTCACAAAAGAGGAAAGCGGGCGAGCAGAGAGCGCAGTGCAGAACATCCGTTACGTAACAGCAAATAAAGAAAAGCTCCAGCAGCCATCAGCCCGCTGCACGCTCACGCAGGACGTAGCCTCAGATGAAATTCATTATGGTCTCGTTTCCATTTCAAAGCCTCTATAAAAAGTGAAGACAGAACCATTGCAGCATCCTACCCCGCTGCTGTGAGCGCGCTCAGTGGCGGGTTGGAAGACACCAGTCTCATTACTGTGGAGAAGGTGTTTATGCGAAAAGCAAGGAGCCGGCAGCAGTTCAGCAGTGTCCCAGAGGCTGAGCGACCCGGAATGGGTTTAATTAGTCCAGAACAGAACCACCGAGACTCAGAGGAGGAAATCTGTCCCAGGAGGCCAAACGCTCTCCGCGGGATGAGTCCAGCCTTCGGGGCTCTGAGTTAAAGTGTTTCATTCAGGAAACGAGTCCTGGCTGCTCTGGTGGGCTGACAGAGGAGAGGCCCGCTGATTAAAAGATGCTCTCTGGACTGAATGCCGAATATCTGTGGCTGACCAACCACGAGGCAGCAAAGAAAACTCACATATACGCCTCAGATATCCATCACACCAGTGTTTACTGATATGATCACGTCTTTATCTTTAGATGGGACGCAGCACATGTATGAACAGCTGTGGAGTTCCACAGGGCTCCGTTTCAGCTCCTCTAATATTCTGTATTTACATGCTTCCAGTCAGCCAAATGATTCAATATCACAATATCTATTTTCATCACCACACGTCCGACTCACAGATCAGCTGACTGTTGATTCTGTTTAATTAGCTTTTAATTTGGATTTGAAGTTATTTAAGTTTTTTAATTTACTTTGCAACAGTTACAGCTTTTAATAAGCAGGAGATACAGAGTGAAGCCAGACATTCAAATTATTATCTTTATCTTAAAGTATGCAAATCTATTTCATGTGCACTCACTGAGGCTGACCTAAAGCACTGTGAGACAGGCTGGCAGGGTTTAGCTCCTGGTTGTGGACTGGATTCATGTGTGGATCAGCCATTTCACCAGGTGTCCTGTTTCCAGGTTTAGGACCTTTGGTGAACCACGTCCACGTTGCCTGAGTGCTTGGAGTGCAATGCAGATTTGTGGATTCTGAAAAGTCCGCCACAAAATTGCTGGTCAAGCTGATGATTTCAAGCAGAAATGACCAGCAGGCTCTGGGAAACGTCCCTGTGAGCAGGATTTTCCCACCCCTGAGGCCTGTTGAGCCTGGCTCCTGTTTCTCAGTGATGTTGACTTCTACTCTGAGCAAGCCTTCAGTCAACTTTAAGAGCTAAGTTTAAAGAAAAATAAAACCTTAGTAAGGCTTCTCTCTGTTTCTTCCCATTAGGACTAAAACCCCTGACAGCCAGGGGTCCTGAGGGGCCCCTCGGCCCCAAACACAGGAGCTTTGTTCCCCTTTTCAGAGGTACGATGGGCCTGTTTCACAGGCAAACAACAGCAGCTCAAACACAGAGCAAGAATTTCACGCACTGTCTGAAAGCTTTTAACACTTCCCCTCAAATCGCTGTGGAGGAGAGTGAAAAATTCCCACTCATTAGCCCTTCACTTTAAACGTCTGGTGTTCGGAAGTCGAGGAAGCAAGCGTCTTCGAGCGCCTGGCTGAACAAACAGTCTGCTCTATGTGCCAGCCTTCGCCTCAGAGCAGCATGTAAAGGAAAGCTGGATCAGCGTGACCATGTGAAGCCCTGGAATATTTCCCGTTTCAAATGACCCGCGACTCATTTATTCCCACCCGTCAGCAGGAAAACCGAGGATCATCGAGACTGTGAGACCCGGGTGTCTCTGAGGTTTACAGAGGTTAACAGCAGTGAGAATCCGGTCTGACCTGACGCTTCCTGCTACAGGCTCAACGTGTTTGGGTCAAGTTTTGCCAAATTTATAGAAACAAACAACAAACATGTGCGTCTGTGAGGTTAGGAGATTACATAAAGGCTTCTGTTTCATGGCTCAGAGACACTGTCATTAAATCAAACGGAGCCAGGACCTGATGGACATCGTCTGAACTCAGCATTACTGCCAGCTCCAGCTGAGCTCTGCACCAAAGAGAAAAGAGCTCTTTCCTGTTTAGATCCTTCCTCCTCTGTCATTCCAAAGGTTCACAGTTTTTGTCTTTTAAAATGTCATCTTCCATCAGTCTGTTCCTGCCTCCAGCTCCTCCACACATCAGCGCAGACGGGAAAAAGTTGATGAGGTGCTTTTAAAAAGCTCTGAAACTCTCGATAAAGACCAGAACAGACGCGAGAAAGAAGGAGACGTCTTTAAAGGAGGAAACAGAAGAAGCAGCGGCATGAAAGTAGTCCAGAAGAGGATGGGAGTTCTGCCAGCAGCGATCAGCGTGATTGGCTGAGCTGAGTTTGAACCCAAACTCCTGAATAAAACACGAAAGAGGCAGCATGTGGGCGCTGACGAGCCCCGCGCTCCCAGTCTCAGCAGAGCCTCCGACACGCCGCTCGCCGTTGTGTTTCCGACGGCTTTACACCGCCTCGGGTTCACGGTGGGTCAGAAGAACACCGATGCTGTGAGAGAAGGAGGTCTTCCTGTGTTCAAAGGTCTAAAATCCTCTCAGACTCAGGAACAGATCAGATTTCATCAGGCAGAACAAAATGAAAAAGTTCTTTAAGTTCAGAGCACGCTGTGATCTCAGCGTTCAGCAGGAAGCAAATGTAGAAGAAGATAAAAAGTCAAATGCAAAATAAAGTCTGTGTGGAGCACGAGTGCAGGAAAGATAACATGAAAGAATCCATCTGCTGCAGCGATGTGACCTCACAGCAGCGAGCTGCTCAGTGTTTCTGCATGCACACGTGAACTTGTGACCACCACTGCCCGACACACGAGACCCGAGAGCGGTCGGCTCGGCTCTGACCTGGTCTTCTTCTGGCACTTGGTTCACGGCCTGGCCGCTGTGGCCCAAATGTTTTGTGGGACCTGCGGCTGAGCCGAGGCAGCCAGACTCGAGTCTGTCGGCCCAAAGAAACTGCAGACCGGGGCCAAACACTCTCTGGGCCGTTCACAGGTCTCAGGACACACGTGTATCAGGGGAGCCGGGATTTTCCCAGAAGGAAAAGCTCCGCTGCAGCGTTGCATTGTATGCTTTCCTAATGACTAATTTCGCATTATTTACAAAGAGTCATTAAGCTGCCACACAGCCTCTGTGTCCTGCAGAGACCATGACTCACGTCTGCTTTTGTAACTGAGACGAAACCCCCAGAGGTAAACGAACAGCTCTGGTCTCTGAGAGGGACTCTGGCTTTTCCTCTGCTCCGTCACAAAGCACAGCCAGCACGATGCCGGTGCCCCCTCATTTACTGGGTTGACTCCAAAACATAAGAAACAGTGAACGCTGCCGCTCTGCAGCAGCTTTAGATCAGCCTTCTTTCCATTTTTACAATTAATACAAAGCCCCAAAGTGAATAATGCTGTGAAACGATCCAGCAGAAGTGATTCCAGCTGCCTGAGTCCAAAACCTGCAGAAACACCAAACTAACGATGGACCTGCGTCGCACAAAGCCTGAGCTGAGTTTATGGGATTAGTCTTGGTCTAATCTGAGCAGCAGAGCAGTGCAGAGTCAGCGTGCTGACTGTAAACATCAGAGCTCTGAGAACCAGATTCTTCAGCATCAGATAAACAGAGCCTCCCCCGCCTCCGCCCCCGCCCCCCCCTCGACCAGCACGATAAATCCTCATAATCCTGGCCGGCCACCATCTGGGAGCTCCTTGTGATGTGGGTGATAACAGTCGGGGGCGACATCAGAGCGCCAGATGTCAGGAGGACGAGTCCGGGTCACTCGAAAATCAGACAAATGAGAAAAACGGAGGCGAGCGGGCATCTGACCTCTGACCTCTCTGTGAGACAGCAGTTTAAGGAGCGGCAGCATGACGTGCTCAGGTGATGGATCGGGCGCGCCGAGGTGAGAACAATTGGTGGGAGAGCGCGGGAATTCCCTGAGGGAGCTGGGGAACCACCATTCAGCGCCCCTCAGAGACGCTACATGATTACCTGTTACTGTGATTGTGATGAACTTGACGACAAACAGCACCAAACACACACAGCTGACACAAACACAGCATTGGTTTGAGCTTCGAGTCTGTCCATCAGGAGCCACGTGCCTCCTTTAACTCACACGCTTAACAAATGTTTGACTTCTTAGGAACATCCTGTCTTATAGGATCCACCTTGCTTCCTCCCCACTGTCACCACATGCAGCTCAGAGGGGATCATCACATCTCTGTTCACATTTCCTCTTTACAAACTTAACAGCGGATTATGTGCTGTATATTCAAGCTGTGCTCCATAAAGTTTTGTCTGTGTGGATTTGAGTAACCCGTCTCCATCAAAGCTCAGCGCCGTGCTCTGCAGGTATGACATCATGGACCAGATCCAAATCAACGTGTTTACAAAGAAACATTTCTGTTAATGTTGTATCCAAGATTTGTGACGCCGTTCTCTCTCGTGTTCCCAAGATTTCGGAGACAGACGTGTGCAAAAAGCCTGCAGATGTTCCAGAGAATAAATGAACGATTGCTCCGGCCCACAGCGCACACGTTTGTGTGATGCACCGCGGATCCTTAAGTCCATTTAAGTCATTTTGTCCAGTTTGTCAGCGACGCCAGTGTTGAGGAGCGTCTGATGAGAGAAAGTCGAATCCACGGCAGGTATCTGGGTCAGCTCTGGTTTCACGCTTTCCACTGAAATCAAAACACTTCAAACCCAACAAAAACCCGACGTTTTAAATATTCACAGAGGCAGAAAACAGATGCAAAAGTGCTTCGTCCACATCTGAGCTGCTGCTTTAGCTGCTGTTAGAGGAAGCGCCGGCGTCAGCAGCCGTTTAAACCCAGAGACTTTCAGTCTGTGTGACAGCAGCAGGAGCCTCTCCGAGCTCCGTGACGAACCCTCCACAGTCGGCAGCTTTATGACACAACACCAGCCGACGCCGCGATTCAGTTTCTTTACGTTTGTTGCTGAGAAAGGCCACGAGTGCAGAGAAGACTCGTCCCCACGTTCATCTAAAGATGGAAACACACCGAGCACAAAGCTGGGACGCTGTGTAACAAAATCAGAACACCATAAACTCAGATTTTAGTCACAGCAGGACAGAAACACGTTTAAACACGTTTAGATAGAAACAGGAGCTCTTTGACTTTGATGGTGCGACGGGTCGACGTTTGGATGCGTCTGACCTCAGATCAGTTTTACCTCGCCCCACTGACATGAGCAGTTCAGACATTTGATTTGTTTTTTATGAGTTTCTGTTTTGAATAAAATGCACTCTGTTCACATTTAGGTTTTGTGTTGTGCCTTTAAACTCGTGTCTGTCTGAAACATCATCGAAACGGCCGCGGGACGAGGCTCAGGCGTACTTACTGTTCCTGTTGGTCTTCAGCTTGGACAGCAGCTTCTGGGTGGACAGCAGGTCTCCGCTCTTCACCGCCTGCAGGAGGTCCTGCTCCTTCCCCATGCTCCCTCCTCCTTAAAATCCAACCAGCTTTACAGAAAATCCCGCCACCTCCTCAGGGCCTCATGCTGAGCGCCGGAGACGTGCACCTGCCTCAGGTGAGACCTCCACTTCCTCCCTGTGATGCTCAGCTGACAGCCAGGAAGCAAAGTGAAGATAAAAACTCCTCAATGAGGTTTCCTCTGAGCACCAGGAGAGATAAAAGGAGAGAAAGATCTCTGCAGCTTAGTTTCCCGCTCCTGCTCTCTTTATTTCAGGGAGTTGTTATTTCCAGGGTCGGCCAGGGGGGTGGGGGGGTGGGGGGCTGGGTGGAAGCCTGAGAGGGAAAAGAAACGAGAAAAACAGATCAGTTCATGCCTCAGAGGCGTCGCACAGGAAGCAGTGTGAAAAATCTGACAGCTGCACGATTGATCGAAACACGATCTGAGCTCGGGCTGCAGGGCTGCAGCTCTCAGGCCAAACACAGCACAGGTGCGCTCACGAGGACGTCTGCATCAGGACTGTGATGGTGGGAAGACCTGATGACATCATCGCATACGGTGCACAAAACGAGCCTCAGAACCAGACACCGCAGCGCTGCACCACTAACATGTGAACACACCTAACACTTTTACTTTTTTTTTTTTTTTTTTTTTTTTTTTTTTTTTTTTAACACTTTATTTAAAGTATACAAAATTACATATAAAATATACATACACATACAATGACATATACAAAACCATGATCACACACCACTCATTAAGGAAAAAGGAAAAACAAGGAGGAGAATCCAGCATCCGAGTCCACAAAGCACTTTTAAAACTTACAGTTTCAATACGTTCCAGGGGAAAACTTTCCCAAGTTTCAGGTCCATTGTTCGTCTTCTCCGCAGATCTGTAATGATATGTTTACTCACCACATCACTACTTATCATCTTTTGTTCTATCACTCCTTTGGCACGGGTTTTCCAGATGTGTGTGTTTATTACACACATTACTAACCAAAAGAGTCTCCTTTTGTCTTCACCCATTTTTTCTTTAAACAAACCATATTTAACCGCTTTAATATTAACATCAACATCAAAACCAATTTCTGTCATCTTCTGCCGTATCTCAGTTGTCCTATAACAATCCAATAGAAGATGTTCTAAGGTCTCATCTTCATCACAGTCTATCATAGGGCATTTCATGGTGGTAACAAAACAACTCCATTGAACCACCGCTCTCACAGGGAGGCGCCCGAGCGAGATGAGCCATACCACGTCTCTCATGCTTTCGGATAATAATTTGTCTTGTATATTTTTAACTACTAAAAGATTTTCATCTTTGTCAACATACTTATATTGAATCATACCTTCATTTTTAATTTCATTAATTTTTTTATAAATATTTTTCGTATTATCTTGGAGAATATTCAGGCTATAATGTTCCCATTGACTTGATAAATCTCCAAACATGAGTCTGTGGTATGGTACGCCCGCTCTGGCCCTGCCTCTTCTTTTTTTGCCACAATTCCTCTTTCCTCGAACCCACGGGCACCCCGAGAAATGCGCTGAGAGTGATTCTAATAAAAGGGATTCGCAACACAATCTCTAGGTCAGGGGCTCCCAATCCCCGTGCTTCCTACTCTTGTACATAAGTTTTCTCTTAGTCACTTCTCGATTGGATCCCCAGATAAATTTAATACACATCTTACTTATTTTCATTACGGTTGTTCTCGGAGGAGGAAATATTGTGGAAAGGAAAAGAAGTTTTGAAATTATGTGTGTTTTACAATATTAATCGTGTTTTATAATTTGTGTCTTTATTTTCCCATTTCATAATTTCCATTTTGATTTCATTTTCTTTCTTATTCCAATTTAATAGACTAGAGTCAGTATTATCAATCCATATACCCAAAATTTTAATCTCCCTGGATAGAGAGATCATCATTCTAGGTTGGCTGGTAAGATGTCCAAGACACACCCCTTCAGTTTTATCTTGATTCAGCTTGGCACCTGACGCCTGTTCGTATTGGTGTAATATCTCCATAACTGAAGACAGTTCGTTTTGATTTCTAATTATCACCGTCACATCATCTGCATACGCCAAAGCAGCGATTTTATGGGATTTATCAAGGATGTATCCCTAATCCGTTTATCAGCATTTATCCTTTTCAATAAGGGGTTAATTGCAAGGACATATAACGCAGCACTCAAAGGACATCCTTGTTTAACCCGCACTCAGCACTAAAAGGAGATGAGAGCTTTCCATTTACCTTAACTCGCACTAGGGACTTTTTATAAATCAATTGAATAATGGAAATAAATTGGTCCGGAAATTATAAGCTTTCATCACTTGCCATAAGTAGGAATGGGAAACAGAATCAAAAGCCCTCCTTTGGTCTAGGCCAAGGATGCAGAGTTCTGAATCCTTTCCATTATAAATAATTTCTCTCAACATACATAAATTATCCCACATCAATCGTCCCTTAATTGCGCATGTTTGTTCTTTTTTCAATGATAATATCTAATACATCCTCTAGTCTAGACATAATTATTTTAGCAAAAATTTTATAATCTACATTCATTATTGTTAATTGTCTATAATTATTAATGTCTTCTCTATCACCTTTCTTATATAATAAACACATAACTCCTTCATAAAACGATTTACCCATTATTCCTCTTTCTATTCCTTCATTAAAATACTGAGTTAATAATTCAGACAGTTCTTTACTCACAAGTTTGTAAAATTCAGAGGGGAGTCCATCCAGACCAGGTGTTTTATCGGTACTAAGTTGGTTAATTACTGACTCCACTTCCTCTCTTTTAATTTTTCCAAGCAAAGTTTCATAAATGACAGAATCTAATGGTTCAACCTCTCTCAAAAAATTGTTAATAGCGTCACTGTTCGTAACTATGGATGAAAACATATCCGAACAATAGTCTCTAATAACTTGTCTTTTTCCCTCTTCTTTAAAAACTGACTTTCCATGTTTATCCTTAATTGAGACAATAAAATCATTTCGACATTTCTTTTGATTATTTAGGATCATATAATCACTGTTCCCGTGAAAGTCAGTACGTCTTAACATATTAAATAAAACCTCTCTATTGACTTGATCAATGTCCTCTTTAAGAGACATCATTTGATTTTCCTCCTCCTCATCTTTCTCCTTCTTATTTCTTAAATATATATATTTACTCACGTCACATTATTCAATTGATTTATAAAAAGTCCCTAGTGCGAGTTAAGGTAAATGGAAAGCTCTCATCTCCTTTTAGTGCTGAGTGCGGGGTTAAACAAGGATGTCCTTTGAGTGCTGCGTTATATGTCCTTGCAATTAACCCCTTATTGAAAAGGATAAATGCTGATAAACGGATTAAGGGATACATCCTTGATAAATCCCATAAAATCGCTGCTTTGGCGTATGCAGATGATGTGACGGTGATAATTAGAAATCAAAACGAACTGTCTTCAGTTATGGAGATATTACACCAATACGAACAGGCGTCAGGTGCCAAGCTGAATCAAGATAAAACTGAAGGGGTGTGGCTTGGACATCTTTCCAGCCAACCTAGAATGATGATCTCTCTATCCAGGGAGATTAAAATTTTGGGTATATGGATTGATAATACTGACTCTAGCCTATTAAATTGGAATAAGAAAGAAAATGAAATCAAAATGGAAATTATGAAATGGGAAAATAAAGACACAAATTATAAAACACGTATTAATATTGTAAAAACACACATAATTTCAAAACTTCTTTTCCTTTCCACAATATTTCCTCCTCCGAGAACAACCGTAATGAAAATAAGTAAGATGTGCATTAAATTTATCTGGGGATCCAATCGAGAAGTGACTAAGAGAAAACTTATGTACAAGAGTAGGAAGCACGGGGGATTGGGAGCCCCTGACCTAGAGATTGTGTTGCGAATCCCTTTTATTAGAATCACTCTCAGCGCAATTTCTCGGGGTGCCCCGTGGGTTCGAGGGAAAGAGGAATTGTGGCAAAAAAAAGAGGCAGGGCCAGAGCGGGCGTACCATACCACAGACTCATGTTTGGAGATTTATCAAGTCAATGGGAACATTATAGCCTGAATATTCTCCAAGATAATACGAAAAATATTTATAAAAAAATTAATGAAATTAAAAATGAAGGTATAATTCAATATAAGTATGTTGACAAAGATGAAAATCTTTTAGTAGTTAAAAATATACAAGACAAATTATTATCCGAAAGCATGAGAGACGTGGTATGGCTCATCTCGCTCGGGCGCCTCCCTGTGAGAGCGGTGGTTCAATGGAGTTGTTTTGTTACCACCATGAAGTGTCCTATGATAGACTGTGATGAAGATGAGACCTTAGAACATCTTCTATTGGATTGTTATAGGACAACTGAGATACGGCAGAAGATGACAGAAATTGGTTTTGATGTTGATGTTAATATTAAAGCGGTTAAATATGGTTTGTTTAAAGAAAAAATGGGTGAAGACAAAAGGAGACTCTTTTGGTTAGTAATGTGTGTAATAAACACACACATCTGGAAAACCCGTGCCAAAGGAGTGATAGAACAAAAGATGATAAGTAGTGATGTGGTGAGTAAACATATCATTACAGATCTGCGGAGAAGACGAACAATGGACCTGAAACTTGGGAAAGTTTTCCCCTGGAACGTATTGAAACTGTAAGTTTTAAAAGTGCTTTGTGGACTCGGATGCTGGATTCTCCTCCTTGTTTTTCCTTTTTCCTTAATGAGTGGTGTGTGATCATGGTTTTGTATATGTCATTGTATGTGTATGTACATTTTATATGTAATTTTGTATACTTTAAATAAAGTGTTAAAAAAAAAAAAATTTATATATTTATATATTTAACACTTTTACTGTGACCACACATTACACTGTTTATTAAGTGCACAAGGAAAACTCTTTGTCCCTGTTATCCCTCTTGTCCCACAGAGCCAGGCTCCTGGAATACAAGCAGCAGATGTTGCTCCTGAACCTGCAGATGTGCTTCAGCATTGTTGGAACTACACGTTCCTGCTGCTCTTCATCAACCATCAGCAACGCTGCTTTCAACCGAGCGCTGATCCCAGACTGCACTTTCCCCTCAGCTAAAATGACGCAGCATCCACGATTTCCAAACAGAACGTCAGACTCTGATTGGTCAGACTGAGGGACAGTGCGGTCCATCATTAATGAGCTTGGACCAGGGGACGATGGTGGGGGTTCCGGCTGTTTCTCTGGGGGTTTTTGTCGGTGGATGGTCCCTGCTGTGCTCCTGAGCCTGTGCACTGATTTACAATATAAAGCGCCTTGAGGCGACTGTTGTTGTGATTTGGTGCTATATAAAAAAAATTGAATTGAATTGAACTGAATTTGCTTTAATGCTGCTGCGGCCTCAGGGCGTGGACACCATCAACACTACCATGGCTGAAGTGATGAAGTGCACATGATGGAATCACTCACACAGAAAACATCCACACTTTTGCGAAGAAACAGACCACAGTCACTCCTGCAAACATCTGTTGTGAAACCAAAGCACGAGGACAACCTGCTTCTTCTTCTTCACCACATCCAATCAGCTCCTCCAATCGTAGCAATGTCCTCTGAGGTCCTCCTCTTCTCCTCCTGCCTGCAGCTCCATCTTCATCCTCCTGCACACGCTCAGACCGTCTCAGCCTCCCTGACTCTGAGCTGTCCCCCTCATTTATGATCCTGTCCCTGCTGTCCAACATTTTCAGCTCGGCCTCCTCCATCTCCAAACCATCTTTAAACCTTCTTTCCCCTCTTGCTCCTCCCCTTCTGTCCCTCCTGCGCTCTCTTCTGATGGTTGGCCCCTGGTATTTGAGCTCACCCAGGACCTCTGCTCCCTCCATGTTCACCTTTCACCTGTCTCTCCCTCTCATTCACACACAGGTATTCTGTCAGCAATAAATGGTTCCTGAATCTTTTGCATCTGCAGCGCGGAGTCGTACAGCGGGGACTCTGAGCAGGTGTCACTGTTCCCTGTGACACCTGCCCAGGTGAGCTGCGAGCTCGGGCTGAGTGAGAGTTTAACCTGCTGCCACATGAGAGCTCGGTTTAATTACAGCTCAGCAAACCCACACACACACTCGCGGCTGCCTCTGCTGTGTAAACACACAAAACTCATTTTTCACAAAGTCACCTGACTGCGAGTGTGTGACGAGTAGGCCGGCTCACTGCTCCCCTCTGGGCACTCACTGTGGACGTGACTTCATCTGAGCTCTACTTAAACTCTTCCAGGCCAGTGGCCTCGCAGCCTCAGACACACGGGAGGAGGAGGAGGAGGAAGAAGAGGCGGCTGGCAGAGCGGGTTCGTCCCCAGCTCTGCCTGAAAACACCAGCCCGGCCTCACAAACTCTGTTGCCACATAAACAGAAAGAGTGTTTTGGGGAGTGTTTGCAGCCAGTCCAGACACCACTGAGCTCCCTGCTCCCCTCTTACATAACCAGGCTGCCACAGAGGAGCACAGGGCCTAAGCAGAGCTGTCATTCCCATTTACACCCATCACGTCCCCCTCTTTCTTCCACCTCCCTCAGGCGTTTGGTATCCTCGCTGCACTCATGACAAGAGGAACAATGCACATAAATTTCTCTGGGACTCCACGGTGGAGCTACATAAATCATTTTATTACCGCAAACACGAATCACTTGACAGTTATTAGTCTGAAGTGAAGCTGCGCTGCTGCAGGATCGACTGCTCGGAGTTTGAACATTTAACACGCAGACTCCATTTAAAAGTGCTCTTTCTATAAAAGCATCATCATAAAGTACCCAAAACACATTCATGAGACGTCCCCTGAGGTGCTGTTCAACTCAGACACGTAGATATCGTCAACACTGCTCTGTAAGGTTTCACAAACTCATAATTTAGTAATAAAGCGAGCCCTGTTATCCACATCTATAACGGACTTTGGTGAATTAAAGCGACCCCTGCTGATGTAACCACGACCAGTTAGAAAGTTTGTATAAATATAATATTAATGCGACAGATTAACAATAAACTCCTATAAATGTCCACAGCGTGAAGTGGATTCGACGTGTGGCGAGGAGCTGGCATGTAAACACACCGCCGACCTTTGTACCCAAGTTACCTAACGGGTCACTTTTACCGCATTTACAGCTTCAAAACAAACATCATTTCACAACAAGTGGACTCGAGACTTACCGTCTCTTTAGTAAACACACAGAAACTTTTTCATCCCCGACATTTAACGGACACGGCGTCGGTGTTGAGGAAGATTCCAAAGTAACGTTTATCCGCGCATTAGTATTCCAGGGAAATCCCGTTTCTACGCGTTTTTATAAACTTCCAGGAGCGTCAGATGAAAGTTTCACCCCCACGCAGGAAAAAAAACAGAAGACTTTCATCCAGATTTCGGACTTTGGTACTTCACACGACCCTCCGGCTGCCGACGTTCCTCTTGCCGTTCCCTCCTCTCCCTGAATGCCACATTCTCTCCGCTGGATTCTCCCGATTCTCCCGACGGTGTCAAGTTTCCGTAAACGCAGCACTAAACCTCCGCAAAAGATTTTCAAAATAAACCTGAAAACGGGATCAACACAATTAAATTATCATCTTATTATTTTTTTTACGTTTACGTATTTATATGATTGAATTTTGATTTATTGATGATTTTTTTTCACTTCTATGTATCCATCCATCCATCCATCCTCATTTGCTTTATCCAAGGTCGGGTCGCGGGGGCAGCAGCCTAAGCAGAGAAGCCCAGACCTCCCTCTCCCCAGCCACCTCCTCCAGCTCATCCGGGGGAACACCAAGGCGTTCCCAGGCCAGCCGAGAGATATAATCTCTCCAGCGCGTCCTGGGTCTGCCCTGGGCCTCCTCCCGGTGGGACATGCCCGAACACCTCACCCAGGAGGCGCCCAGGGGGCATCCTTGTCAGATGTCCGAACCACCTCAACTGGCTCCTTTCGATGTGGAGGAGCAGCGGCTCTACTCTGAGCCCCTCCCGGATGGCCGAACCTCTCACCCTATCTCTAAGGGAGAGGCCAGCCACCCTTCAGAGGAAGCTCATTTCTGCCGCTTGTATCCGCGATCTCGTTCTTTCGGTCACTACCCACAGCTCGTGGCCATAGGTGAGGGTCGGGACGTATTTTTATTTAATTCAGGTAAAAAAATTTTTTTTACCTTTCTGAGATCTGTTTTTTGTGCTATTTATTTAATCAGCTAATTTGTTTTTCTAGTTTTGTCTGCTGTAAGATGGTAATTTCCCAATTTGGGGTATTATTATACATTTTTAAAATAGTTTTAATACTGTCTTTATGTATTGTTATACATAGCAATATTGATAATAGAAATCTTAAATCTGAAAATGTAAGACTCTCAGAGCTGTTCCACTTCATTTAAGCTATTTAAGCTGTTTTGTTACAGGGTGTGTTTAATGTTTTGGCAGCTGATTCATGAGTTCACTCAGTCAAAGCTTGTGTGGAATTTTGTGTATTTTCGGGTTCACACTAAAAATGACTGAGTAACTAAATGAATGCCTGTATTTGGAACAATCCCAACACTTCCCAACCGAAACGTTTATAACAGAAGAAATTTTAGTCAATGATCTGATTAAACAGCTGCCTGAAAATAAATAAATATCTTTCCAAGCCAAATGTTCAGTTTCTATGTGATTCATTGTGTTATTTCATATGTATTCAGAGTTTGGACTTCATGTCCAACAAAAACAATCCCTTTGAATACGTTCAAGAAAGTTACATGAGGAATTATCCTGTTTTGTTCACCATCTACACTGCAGACTTCTCCCACAACTCCACCCAGTGCTTCCTGCAGAAGTTCTCTGATGACTCTGCAATAGTCGGCCTCATCACTGATGGGGACGACAAGGAGTACAGAGGACTGACTCAAGACTTTGTGGACTGGTGCCAGCTGAACTACCTCCAGATCAATGCCAGTAAAACCAAGGAGCTGGTGGTAGACTTCCGCAGGCACAAACATCCTCCACTGCAACCACTGAACATCCAAGGTATGGACATTGAGGCTGTGGACAGCTACAGGTACCTTGGTGTTCATCTGAACAACAAACTGGACTGGACTCATAACTCAGACGCCCTCTACAGGAAAGGGCAGAGCAGGCTGTACCTGCTGCGGAGACTCAGGTCGTTTGGAGTGGAGGCCCACTCCTGAAGACCTTCTATGACTCTGTGGTGGCCTCAGCCATCTTTTATGGTGTGGTCTGCTGGGGAGGCAGCATCTCTGCTGGGGACAGGAAGAGACTGAACAGGCTGATCCGCAGGGCCAGCTCTGTTCTAGGATGCCCTCTGGACCCAGTGGAGGTGGTGAGTGACAGGAGAATGGTGGCTAAACTGTCATCCCTGTTGGACAACATCTCCCACCCCATGCAGGAGACTGTGACAGCACTGAGCAGCTCCTTCAGTGGGAGACTGCGGCACCCACGGTGTGGGACGGAGAGATTTCACAGGTCTTTCCTCCCCACTGCTGTCAGACTCCACAATAAAGACTTCAACTGATCAAACACACACATCCACACATGTGCAATAACACTAATGTGCAATAATTTTCCTGGCATCGTTGTATTTTTACTCAGTTGTATATAGCATTTGTATTCTATTTTTATCTTATTGTATATTTTATTCTATTTTATTCTACTGTATATAGTATTTTATTTTATTCTATTCTGTACAGTTGTGTACCGTATTTATTCTTATTTTATTTTATTCTAATTTTTCCTTCATAACTTTTGCACTGTCCACTTCCTGCTGTGACAAAACAAATTTCCCACATGTGGGACTAATAAAGGTTATCTTATCTTATCTTATGCTCATACTTTAGCCAATGAGAAAATTCTCTGCACGTAAATTTTAAAGCTTTAATATTCCCTATTGCAACTGTAATATTAGACTTGCCTGCAGATTCATTATTGTGTTCAAAGTCCTGGACAAACACTGACTGACCCACACAAGAGAAAAGTTTAACGCTTTTATTTTGAAGACCACAGTCATCTTTTTCCTGTTGGGTTCTGCCTCTCCTTTGGTACACTGAGGAAAACTTGAGACCCTCCCAGCATTTAATCTCCTCCTTTCACAGAAGCAGTGAAGGATTTAAAAGTGAAAGAAGTTTTTTCTGTTTGATCGGTTCATGAACTTCGTCATCACTCTGTTACAGCGTCCAGCATCCATTCAACTTCACTTTCATCTTTCCTTCACCTGCTCCACGTTTATACCTGACACTGAAAACAGGAGGAGCTAAACAGGGCTGAAAATATTTATATAACTAATTAGAAAAAACAAAATGAAAAATGAAGCGCCAAAAGCTGCAGTTCCTCTGACGCCCAGCAGAGGCAGCAGTGAGTCAGTCCCTGTAGACTCCCATGTTAAAACCTTACAACAGAAATAAACAGTTTACACCCTGATACAAAAACTGGTTCTTCTCTGTAGATAATTAATAATAACGGATTTATAACTCACCTGTTTAAATTGTATTAAAGTTTGTGTTATTAGGGGCGTGGCCTCTGTGACTGACAGGTGGATGGTGACGCGGGCGGATGTAGCTGCTAGCTGTCTGCTCGTCTTCACCTGAGCTGGACCTCTGGACCATGTTTGTGCTGTTGGAGCCTTTTGGAGCATTTCTAATGATCTGACCAATAATATGGCTCTGTGAGGTTACTATAGTAACGTATAGTATAGTATGGCAGAAACCAACATTCACCGTCTTTATAGTTTTCCCCTGTGTGACAGAAATATTCTGTGTTATGTGTCTGCAGGAACCTGCAGTTCAGATGATTTCTGTAAAAGTATCAGCGTTTTTGTAAAAAGGAAAGATAAGATAACGCTTTATTAGTCCCACCCGTGGGAAATGTTTTGGTCACGGCAGAAAGTGGACAGTACAAGCTAAGAGCAGCAAAAATTAAGACAAAAACAATGGAATAGAAAAAGATCAAATAGAATAAAATACTATATACAATAGAATAAAGTACAATAAATAATAGAATAAAATAGGAAGGAAGGTTTGTCTGTGATGAACTGAATTCAGCCTCGTGTGTCCACTTTGATAAGAAATCATGAAGCTCAGAACCTCCTTAATTTTTAATGATTTTCTTCTCTAAATATTTTCTGGGGTAAAACAAAGAAAAACCTGAATGTGAAACTTTTTGTTTCTCTTCAGGAAACACCGAAACTGTGAGAAGGTTTCAGGTCCCCACAAAAACCAGCTCAGGAGTGGAGCCTCTTCTGCGCCTCCCTCAGCTGTCTGCGCTCCTCTGGTACAGCATGATGATCCTGTGACGGTACAGCTCCTCCCACAGCTCGCCCTCCATCGGCAGGTCGTGGTTGGCGTAGAACTTCAGAGGCCTCCACACGGAGTCGTAGTAATGATCGGAGAACGATGCGTAGTTCCTGGTGAGGAAACCGAAGGCAGAAACCTGCAGCACAAACAGGAAGTCCCTCAGGTTTCAGACTTTGACACCTGATGTGGGTTTGAACTTTTCAAAATAAGTGCGGTGTTCTTGTGGATGAGGAGGTAATGATCCTTAAACCCACTGAAACAATTTATGGACGTCTATTGAACATCAACGTGAATGATGATGACGACATCATCAGAGAGTGGAAGTCCCACCGAATATGAAATATGTGCCGTGTGTGTGTTACCTGGTCACAGGTGTGTAAGGCAGTCATCAGCATCAGAGCACCAGTGCTCGGCATGTACATCTCACGAACCCTGACATCAGCCAGCCGAGGCGATGACAGGAATCTGAGAAAGAAGTGGAGATGTTATTTTAACCCGAGCGTCCCGCCGGCCCGCTTTCAGATGATCAGTAAGTCATCACAGGTGGTGTTTTACTTGTGTGTCACGTAGGAGATGAAGCCTGGGTGGAGGAGCCTGAAGTTTTCAGCTGCTTGGTGGCCAAAATGCTCCCAGGGTCTGCAGGAAACAGCAAATCTGGATCAGTAACACAACAAAAACCCTGTGAGAGCAGCTGCTCTGCTCACCACGGCCAGTGTGAGCCAACGTCGCCATCTGCAGGTCAAAGGTAACACGCACGTCAACCCACCTGCGGCCATGACAACTCCACTCCTTCAGAGGAATGACATCAGGGGCCGTTTATCAATGCCCAAGTACGCGAGTACGTACTCGCGTTCTCGGTGAGTACGTACCTGCCGAGAACGCGAGCACGGACTCGTCGGCCGTTTCTCAATTCTCAAGTACGCGAGCACGGACTCGTGATTTGTACAGTCGGAACACCTGCGTGCGTGATGATGTCACAGGTCCGGAGTTTTTACTGCCGTCCCCTCCTAATTTAACTGTGAGTAACATGTGATGAAGCTTAACTGTAATCACAGCCAAACCGGTTTACTCAGGAACAAATAAAACACTGAAATAAACCAAACATTAACATTTAGAAGTGATCTAAGTGACTTATATATCATTTTTAACCTCAGTAGTGAAACCTCTATTAATAAAAATAGTGTACATGTACATACGTGTACATACCTTAATAAAAACAAGCAGGTGAGATGTTAGAACGCTTTTATTTCTATTCTAGTGGACACTCAATACTATAGACAGCTGCTGGGGTTTCTTTAACCTGAGTAGTGAGAAGACCGCGGTTTGGGGGGGGGGGGGTGGAAACGATGTGCCGGGAGTCCGCTGTTGAGTTTTGGACGAAATGCATTCTGGGGATATTTAGCTGTCCCAAGTCCACACCGATGCATGCTCGATAAAACGGGCGGAGCGAGAACACATCCGGGACTTTTTCGCGTTCTCGGCGTGATGCGTACTTCGAATTGGAACAGTACTTGGTCTCCGACTGATGACGTATCACGAGTACACGAGAACGCAAGTACGCACAAGTACGCATATTGATAAACGCCCAGGAACATGTCTGATCACAGCGTCACACCATCAGTGTTTCGCTGATCCGTGTGAACGCAAAGAACTGAACCTTTATTTTGAAGAGTCGAGCACAAATACGACTGAAAAAAAGTGATAAAATGACCTGTTTCTGTTCCTCTGTCTGTAATCTGGACTGAAAACAAGTGAAGCTTCATGGACCTGCAGAAGGACCCGGACCGGGACCGGTCCGAGGTCCCAAACAGAGGAAGAGCACGAGACACACGCTTACTCCTCCTATCTGCATCCCACGCTCACATTTGTTTAAATATCAGATGTGTCATCTGTGAGAGATGTGCGTCTAGTCTCGGCCGTTAATCACTGAGAGACGGTGGCTGTGTCCCAGTTCAGGGTCTGCACGCTTGAAGTACGCATTTCAAGTGCGATTACGTCACCGCCACGCGACGACGGCTGTCCCAATTCGAAGTGCACTTCAAATGCATACTCCAAATGCGCCGTCGATTTCCCCAAATATCAAGCGTGGTCCGGTGCACGCTTCGTGGCCCCATATATCCCACAATCCATAGCGCGGCGGTGGGTGTGGATAATTTTGCCGCAAAATACGGCAGAAGGGAGCGGCCGAAGAGTGAACTGTCAAAAGTAAGTACTGAATATGATGTCACTTATTTATGTGCGAATGTTTAATAATGAGGAACATTAAAGGACTGCTATACGTGCAATTCTTCTTCTGACGAAGTTGTGTTTTTGTATTTTCCTACTCAGTTGTATATAGTATTTGTATTTCTATTTTATTCTATTGTATATAGTATTTTATTTTATTTTATTTTATTTTATTGTATTTTATTGCATTCCAGTGTTTTCTAATTTCTGCTACATAACTTTGCACTTTTGCTGTAACAAAACAAATTTCCCACCTGTGGGACTAATAAAGGCCATCTTATCTTATCTTATCTTAAAACATTACTGTTGGCCACATGTCGGCAAAGTTATTTGCCATTAGCGATGTTTGTACTTTCAGCGTTTACATGGTTTTAAAGCATTTAAAATATAATAATACAATAGTCGACCTTAATCTTACAGAGAATGTGATGATTTTATGGATAATTAAAGTCAGTCATATATCCACAAACACAACAAGCTGAAAGTCAGTGATGCTGCTCGGTTTGCAGTCCTGAATATGACGGCACAAGCAGGATTCACTGCACTGTTAATGTTAGCTATGTTATATTGCTGCCTCTGTTCGGTGGTGTTGAGCCAAACGGACTTTAACGTGTGTTTGAACGAGCTGACGGTTCACTCGTTAAGCTGAAAGAAAGATGCTTTAATCACAGGAGTCACACATGTGTCCACTGGACCATCTGGAACTCTTCTTGTTTAGCACTCGTAATAACACAAACACTAAATCCTCCTTCTCTTGTGCTGTTTTGTAGCAGTGTGTACACCTGAGACTGTCACCTGTCTGTCTGTCCTGCACTCTCTCTCTTTCTTTCTCTCTGATTGTGGAATAAAAGTATGAACATGTATTTATAAGTTACACTTGTGTTTGAATCCTGCAGCTTATCACACATTTGATTTCCATGTGTGACGACTGCAAGTGTCCAGAGTGAGGACAGACTGAGGGACCCACTGCTGCACATCATCTGTGAGGCTTTGCACCCCTGATGATCCACCAGGACAAACTCAGCAGTGTGTGAGGAAGAGGAGGAGGAAGAGCCAGCAGCAGCTGACAGATGGAGAGAATAGACAGACTGTTCCCTGTTTGTGAAGGACTGCTAGGAAAGTTTAACATAACTAATTGTCTGTCCTGAATCAGTCTTATTAGGTAATGTTCAAATAATGTTATCATCCCAGTGTTTTCAGTGTGGGAGAAAGTACTCAGGGCCTTCAAGTTACACACTATGAAAGGCAGCAACAAGTTTAATGTTCAGAAACCTAAAGTATGTATCAGCAGCAGAATGGAGCTAAAAATAAATGTTTGTTTCAGTTCTATGAAGCTTTGAGTATTTTGGATTAGTAGCACTGCTGTGTTTGTTGCATCATATTGCTGTAATTGTTTATATGCTTTATATATTCTGAGCTAAGTTGATCTATAGTGTTACATCATATTCTATAAGGATGTTATAGCTTGCCATCACCAGTGTGTGAATGGGTGGATGACTGGTTGTGTAAAGCGCTTTGGGGTCCTTAGGGACTAGTAAAAGCGCTATACAAATACAGGCCATTACCATATAATATTGTCCATATTATATTAACATTACCACAGTGAGATGACTTTAGTCTCATGAACAACATTAGCTAATTGTTATTTACTAACTAATCTTGAAATGACTGTTCAGTACAGAAATGAAGCCCAACAATCATGTTTTACAGTCCTGTGGTCTCAACTAATCAAAGTGATGTCATGACAAAAATGAATGAACAACAAAACATTTTTCTCCTTCATTTCTGTCACACAAAGCTGTATGAAACGTTTCTCGTGGTTAGTATCATGGTTGCTAGGCAACCTGAACAGCGCGACGAAGGCTAGACCGTCCCATTTCACAAGCCTCTCACTTCCGCACTTCCCGTACTTGTAGTACGCGTAGTGTGCGTACTTCAAGCGTGCAGACCCTGAATTGGGACACAGCCTTAATTTCTTAAGGCTGAAGGAAGTGAGTCCAGAGCCGAGGAGCAGAGTGACTGAAAGCTCTGTGCCCCATAGTGATAACACGAGCAGAAGGAACAACAAGATGAGTGGAGGATGAAGGTCTGAGAGAGCGGGAAACAGTAGTGATATGAAGCAGATCACAGAGATAAGGAGGGGCAAGGTTATGAATACACTTAAACGTGAGAACTAAGATTTTAAAGTTTATCCTGGTTTCTATGGGCAACCAGTGAAGCTGTTGAAGAATTGGGGTGATATGGTCTCTTAAGGGAGTACGAGTTATGACCCGAGCTGCAGAATTCTGAAGAAGTTGAAGTTTATGGAGGGACTTATTGGGGAGACCAAATAGGAGGGAGCTGGAATAATCAATCCAGGAAGTAATAAGACTGGACGAGGATGGCAGCAGCATGAGGAGTAAGGAAGGGACGAAGTCGGCTAATGTTACGTAAGTGAAAGTATGCAGACCGGGTTATGTAACACAAACTGGAGATGATTAAATATGAAGAACAGCTCAGGTCTGTGGATGGAAACACACTTTAGGGTTTCAAAGAGTGAAAGGGAAGCTTTAAAGATGGCAGCGAGACCTGCTGTGATGGTTTGGAGACGTGGAGGCCGAGCTCAGAGTAAGAGAGGCTGAGATGGTCTGACATTATGCAGCGCAGGGAGGGTGGATGATGACAATGGAGGCGGCAGGAGAAGACTTTAAAAGTGCTTGTTTCAGACTGCATGAAGTACAGAGAGTTAGACAAAGAAGGATTATTCCGAACAGAAGTGTGCACTCTTATATATTACACTCCAAGAGCAGCTGAAACGCAGAACCAGTGACTGACTGGAATGAATTTTATTCAAAAATTAAAAACGTTGCATGTTCTCTTTCCTCTCCTCCTCCTCAGTTCTCATGGAAGTGTGCTTCAGTGCGGCAGGTAAGCTCACCTGTCTCCTCTATCTGTGCCCAAGCTGACAGTCTGTCCCCGAATAGCAGCGGCTATCATCACGTAATCTCTGAGGTCTGATGGGATGAAGATGTATTTGGTCTCCTGCACACACACACACACACACACACACACACACACAGATGAGCGGGGCTTTAAAGCACGATAAAAGCGTTCACAGGCTCGTTTCTCACCGGGCTCTGAGGGATTTCGGTGAAGCCGTCGTCGTGGTACCAGCTCAGCGCGTGCTTCAAGGTGTTGGTGGTGAAGCCGTAGAAGGAAGTCCTCGTGCCCACGTCTTCCTCAAAGCCTGTGATCACTGCCCCGTTCATTCTGAGTACACGGGTGAACACTCAGAGGCTCAAATAAGGGCCAGATGTGAGTTTTACCTTTGCAGATGTTCATTTTTTATGTCTTTTATTCATTTTAATAACGCTCTCTGACATGTGCACAGTTGGACAATAATTGGAGTGAAGTATATTTGATCATTTATTGTCACTTCAGTGTAAAACTTGTGGAGGTTTTGGAGTCTCACCTGAAGACAAAGTCGTGACTGTCGATGTTCATCCCCTGCCGGGACCCTCGGAGGATACCTCCGTTTCCCACCACGGCACACCGGATGCACCTGCCAGGGGAGCGGCCATCAAAGAGATCGGAGCTTTTAAGAAGGGAGAGGGTGGAGTCGAGGACTGAAGAGGAAGAAGGGCAAAAATCAAAATGAAAAACCCGACCATCCGTGTAAATATTTAAGGGCTGAAGGTGAAGCAGCTCCACACAGAATCTGGACCCGGACAGTACCGTTAACAGGAAGTTCCTTCCAGCCGTACGGAGGTTTGCGCTTCTTCAGCTGCTCCCAGGTCGGTCTGGCGAAACTCTCAGCCCACTGAAGAACCGGCACCGAGAACTGGAACTTCCTCCTGAAGACTGGATGCTTCCTCACCTCCTTCCTCAGGGAGCACGGTGCTTCTATCTGCAGACAAACAACAGGACAGCACGGCTGACGACTCCTCTTACAGATGATAACACACTACATGAGACGTTTCTGAATTCTCTAAGCAAAAATCAGCTTCATCTCACGAGGACAATCATCGTTTATTCTTCTGATGCCACTTTCAGCTATCAGGTAACTCTCCTTCATGTCTTATCAGACACATTCACATAATCCAGCCAAGTTTTGGCAGCCTGGTTCTCATCACATCAAGCTTCTCTCAGGGGATTTTGGGTCCTAAGAGCTGCTGTTTTGTGCTATACTGTCTGGATCTCTGCGGTGGTGTTGGTTTTGGTAGGTGAAGATTAGGTGACCCCTGACTGGGATCCAGATTAAGGACTCAGGAGGCAGAAAATGAACTCTTTACAGTTTTAATGCCAGAGTCAAGAAACAAGGCAGGGCTAGAAGCAAGGATACAAAACAAGTTTTATTAACATGTCAGCCTGTCATGGCATCATTGTGACATCATCGCGTGTTGTATTGTAAAAAACAAAGGTGTGCAGTACTCTCCATGTTTCATCCCCACACAGGAGGGAGGATATAATCGGTTCTGTTTGTTTGTCAGCAGATCTTAATTTTGTGTGATGGTCGATACCAAGAGCAGCGCGATCTGATTTAATTTTGGTGAAAATCAGTCAAAACTTTGTATTACCAACATTTATTATATAGGTTATGTTTAAACTTCACAACAGTGTACTCGTCCTTGGGGGACATGAGTAACTAGCTATCATTTGTCCTTGTCCTCCATTGTTAGTGAACCTAGACCCCCCCCCGTGTGTGGAGAATAACAAGACAGGGGAAGGAAAACAGTAAGTAACAGACTGGGAATTCAGAAGCACCAGGAAAGTGAAACTAACATCTTAATGAGAAACCAAAAGGAAGTTGTGAACCCACAAGACACAGAAGGTGTCATGGTCCCCGTGCCTCGCTGGTCGACTCTCTGTTAGGCAACATGTTTGTTTTTGTTTTTCGCTCTCTCCCTCCTCCCTCTCCCCCTCTCGCTCTCACTCCTTCGCCGCGGCGATGCTCATTGCGGGCTCCTGCTACTGGCCCACACACCTGCTCTCATCACCACACCGGCCGCTGATCCCAGCTGATTGCTGTGCTATTTAAGATGGTGGATCTACGCTAGTCTTCGCTGGATCGTTGAGCTATCAGCGTCAGTCATCTTGCAAATCTGATCCTGAACCTGTGAGTGTTGTGACTATCCTGCTAATTGGACCTTTTTGTGTGTGTAGATCTTTCCTGAATCTTGGTTACGGACTACGAGAGGAGTGGCAGTAGAGAGGAGTTGGAGTTTGTACAGATAGTGTGGAGCACCTCTTCCCGACCCCTGTTTCCCCACGGACCTTGGAGACCCAGACCTCCTTTTCCCTGCACATTGTATATATTCGCCTAAGGAAAACCTGGCCTGCACCTGAGTCCCTTTAAGAAACCTTATCAGAAGGAACCTGAAGAAGGCGTAAAAGAACACCAAAAGGAAGTCGTATCAGGACATAGAGAGCCATAACCCCTGAGAAATAACAGAAATATCAACAGCACTGATGCCAGGAAACATTCCAACATCTGTGTTTTCTTTTGTTTGAATCGTTATTTGTTGTCTGACTGCAGATGTAGTTTCTGATTGGCTGGCTCTGTGTGTAAACCGTGTTATGAATAAAGTTGTGTAGCTGAGGTTTAAACAGCTCAACGAGAAGCTGAAACTCACCGTGTCGTTTTCCTGCTGAGCTGTCGGCGTCATCCGTGTCACCTGACCCCAGGTCTGCTGTCTGACGTCACAACACAGTTTATCTAAAAGTCTCCACTACACACACGTGTGTGTTACAGCTTTTAGATTAAAACAAGCCAAGGCCAGAGGAGTGCAGCGGGAATCTTCCAGTTTATATGGCAGGTTTTTATTATTGGATCACAAATAAACAGTGTGTAACCTTTGGCCTCATACAGATGTGTCAGATAAAAAGAGCTTTAACAACATTTTGTGCTGAACAGCTGTTTCACAAAGAGGCAAAAGAAACATTTCATTTCTAGTTTTTACTAAAGAAGCACACTGCCCTCTAGTGGTAAAAATATTTGCAAACCACCATCTTTAAAACCAAACTGTCTGTCAGTGGGGGGTAAGAAACTGTAGGGACCTCCCCAGCATCACTCATGTTCTCAGTTTAAAGAAGAGTGCAGACAGCGTTGGCTTCATGCGTGAGCGTGCTCTGAGGCGGTGCTACATTTGTGGTCACTGTAAATTCAGGTAAGACTCAACAGATGATTGTGAATGGATCTGTGAGTACGAGCTTTTTATGAGTGAAGCTCAATGAGTGTAAATAAAATATGAATAAAAACTGTTTTTCGGTGGATTCAGCTGCGTTTTTGAACAGAATAAATGCAGGTGAGTGTTTGACTCTACCTTTGTTGATGCTGACGTGTGTGATGGCGCACATACCTGTAAAAAAAGGTGAAGATGAAGAAGCAGAAAATCCCCAAAAGGAGGAAAACACACCTTATAAAATAGACTCGCATTATTCTGTGAGGAGCTTTAAATCAGTCGTCTTCTTCTCTTTCATTTTACTGTGTGGTATGTTCAGGTGTGGCTAAAGTCTGTAATACAAGGAGGAGGAGGAGGTAAAAAAAACCAACAGAGCAGAAAGATAACACCTCAGCAGCCCCGTAGCATCGCTGCCTCACCACTCACCTGTCTGTTGTCACCTGTTCACAAAGAAAGGAAAAGAAAACACTCGACAGACTGAAAGAAGGGAAACTGGTTTTTCAGTCGGTTATGAGGCAGAAAGAAAAACACTGCAGCAGATTCACTGGTTCGTTTTCCGAGAACACTCACCTGTTTGGAGGTCAGGCCTCGTACGATTCTTCCTGATTTCTTTCCTTCCTGGGCATGGTCGCTCACACCTGCAGGCTCATCTGAATGCATGCTGATAAACTCGCTCGCCTCATTGGTTCCTGTGCTCTCTTCCCATCTCTCCTGTGTGGATTTTGCTGTGGAACAGCTCACAGCTGGACCTGCGTGCTCACTGTCCACCACACCTGCCCGCCACACACACACACACTATACTGCCAAAAGTGAAAAGTGAACTCCAGTGACCTGTCACTGTTATTCCACAGGGTGGAATATGATGTCAGCCCACTGTGTGCAGCTGTGCGTCTCCTGGAAGGATTTCCACAGGTTCAGGAGTGTTTATGGGAAGTGTTGATCGTTCTTCCAGAAGCACATGTGTGAGGTCACAGTGATGTTGGAGGAGAAGGCCTGGCTCACAGTCTCCACTCTGATTGGTCCCAAAGGTGTTGGATCAGGCTGAGGTCAGGACTCTGTGCAGCCCAGTCCGGTTCTCCCACACCAAACCGGCTCGTCCATGTCTTTATGGACTTTTCTTCGTGCACTGGTGTGCAGTCATGTGGGAACAGGAAGGAGCCATCCCCACACTGTTCCCACATACTGGGAACATGAAGGTGTCCACAGTGTCTCGGTCTGCTGAAGCACGAAGACTGCTGAAGAACACCCCACACCATAACCCCCCCTCCACCAAACTTTACACAGCGCAGTCAGACAAGTACCGTTGTCCTGGCAACCGCCAAACCCAGACTCGTTTGTCCGTCGGCAGATGGAGAAGATAAGATAAGATAAGATGGCCTTTATTAGTCCCACAGGTGGGAAATTTGTTTTGTTACAGCAAAAGTGCAAAGTTATGTAGCAGAAATTAGAAAACACTGGAATGCAATAAAATAAAATAAAATACTATGTACAATAGAATAAAATAGAATAGAATAATATATACAATAGAATAAAATAGAAATACAAATACTATATACAACTGAGTAGGAAAATACAAAAACACAACTTCGTCAGAAGAAGAATTGCACATATAGCAGTCTTATTGCACATGTGTGGGTTTGTGTGTTTGATCAGCTGCAAAAGTCTTTGTTGTGGAGTCTGACAGCAGTGGGGAGGAAAGACCTGCGAAATCTCTCCGTCCCACACCGTGGGTGCTGCAGTCTCCCACTGAAGGAGAAGCGTGATTGGTCAGCATCACTGGTCCTCACAGCGAGCTGCGAATCTCTGGATATTTTCTCTGTAAACTCAGAGACGGTTGTGGGAAAATCCCGGCAGACCAACAACCAGGCCAGACTCACAGCCATTTAAATCTCATTTCTTCTCTACTGTGAATAAATGCACTGAGATGGTTCAATGTGATTGGCTGATTAGATAATTTGGTTAATGAGCAGTTGAACACATGTACCTAAACAAGTGGCGTTTCATATATAAATTCATTTCACATAAATTCAATTCAACTGAATTTATTTATAATCACAAATCACAACAACAGCTGCCTCAAAGTGATTTATATTGTCAGGTAAAGATCTGCAATTATTTAGAGAATCAGATGCCCTCGCCCCCAAAGCAGTGGTGAGCAGTGTTGGTCAAGTTACTTGAAAAAAGTAATCAGTTACTAATTACTGATTACTTCCCCCCCAAAGTAATCCAATTACTTTACTAATTACTTATTTTCAAAAGTAATTAGTTACTTAGTTACTTTTTAAAAACACGATTTACAACCTGAATAGGTGATAAAGCGATAGATCTTTCAGCCCAATTCTACTTTTTCTGCATAATCCATCATACAAAATGTAATCAAATGGAAACGTCTCTTTTTAAAACTTGTAAACTGTAAAGCAGGACTGGGGTAGGCGGAGGTTTACCCTGGTGCAGGTGTGCCGCGGCGGTCAGTGGAAGAATCCGCGAGTTTCTCTGTGAGTTTCACATTACGTCGTAGCGCACTCGGCGCTTGCTTGGAAGTTTAGGGGTTTTTTCGCTGTAAAAAGAAGTTTTCTTCCCACGCACAATGGACACTAATGTTTTTGTCACTTTTTATGGAATCAAACTCAAAGTAAGGTCAGTACTTCCACGCTTTAAACGCTGCACGCTCATACTCTCTCCCGCACTGTCCATTGTTGATCTGCACACAGCTGTTGTCACTTAACGTCGCACTCGCTTCGCCACTGTCATGAGACATTCTCGTAAAAATCACGGTTTTAGTAACGCAGTAACGCAGCGCCTACGGGAAAGTAACGGTAATCTAATTACCGTTTTTGCAATAGTAATCCCTTACATTACTCGTTTCTTGAAAAAAGTAATCAGATTACAGTAATGCGTTACAAGTAACGCATTACTGCCCATCTCTGGTGGTGAGTGAAAAAGAAACAATCATCAACACTCAGGGGCGGACTGGCCATCTGTGGATTCTGGAGAATCACAGAACGGCCGGTACTCCAGGAAGGCCGGTGGGCTGGCCCACCACTCTCCACGCATGCTTTCAACACCTGTTTTTTCCCCTGCTAATCTCTTTCACACTCCAGTACTCTAGGGGGCAGCACTGCACCTCTAAGTTGGATGCCAGCTGCATTGGCTGTGGCCACCAGGCAAGGAGAAGAAGTGGAGTAGGAGGCAAAGACGGTGGAAAGAAACGATGCAAAATGCGTCTGTAAGTAAAAAAAGGAAAGAAATTTGCAGACTGAGTTAAAGTGTCTGGCAGCTCAGTGGCCACGGCTTAAAAAGTCTGCACTTGAAGAGTACAAGGTCAGGATGGTAGGGGTTGGCTGTGATGATGACGAAGAAGAGAACACAGATGTACTAAACAAACAGTGCAAAGGAATGCTCAGTCTGTTGTTATCGGATTCTGAAACGATACAACCTCTTCACAGATGCTTATCATATTCTTGGCTGGGGATACAGGTACCTCCTTACTCTGCCTGTGGGAGCATGTGAGAGAAGTTTCTCTGTTCTCAAACACATAAAAAGCAGAATAAGAAGCACACAGTCGCAAGAACATCTGGAAGCATTCATGCTTATGACTACAGAGAAAGACATCCTCATGTCCCTTGACAATGACTTGGTCATAGACAGAGTTGCAGAAAAAAGCGACCTGTTGAAGAAAATACTTATCCTCCAACATTGAGTAAGGTGAGTATTCAAGTTAACCTGCATACTAAAACCTCATTACTTTGTGATTTATCATAACTCCTACAGTACCATGTGTTGTGTGTTTAAGATAACTGTTTTGTATTGGTTCAGCCAGAGGGACTGCAGTATGTTGAGACCTCCATTTCTATGTGAGTATTCAAGTTAATCAAGAATAATATACTTTTAATACAACATCTAGTCAACATCAGCACTGTTGCTATAATTTTGATGGTTTGATAGCATAACACTCATGCCAAGCATTATTGTTGCCGAGTTTCCGCACGTTGATTACTTTGTCAAAGTCAAGGGCTGATTTCGGTCGCCCCTAAAAATCAGGGGCGACCGTGGCTCAGGGGGTTGGGAAGGGCACCTGTAACCGGAAGGTCGCCGGTTCAATCCCCGGCCTCTCTGTCCTGGTCGTTGTGTCCTTGGGCAAGACACTTTACCCTACCGCCTACTGGTGTTGGCCAGAGGGGCCGATGGCGCGATATGGCAGCCTCGCTTCTGTCAGTCTGCCCCAGGGCAGCTGTGGCTACAACCGTAGCTTGTCTCCACCAGGGTGTGAATGTGAGCGTGAATGAATAATGTCATTGTAAAGCGCTTTGGGTGCCTTGAAAAGCGCTATATAAATCCAATGCATTATTATTATTATTATTATTTTTAGTCCCAGTCCGTCCCTGTCAACACTGCATCATAGGAAGTCCCCTCCCAGCCTAGGTTTACTGCAGTGTAATTCACCTGTCACTGGTCACCTGATCCCAGAGCATTCTCATTCCCAGCACGTAACATACTGACAATTTGTCACATCTCGAGGCGTGCCATGGGAACAAGAAAGGTAACCTTCAGCGTTCCTATGAATCCAATAGAATGACGGTCCCAGCTGTAACACACGTTCCGGCCGTGTATTCCAACCCTCACCATATCCTTATCCCTAACCTTAACCACAACCTTAATGGTGTTAGATAGTGTTTTCCAAAGTAATTAAAATAAAATACATCTATATGTGCAGATTGAGGCCAAATGGTTTTCATGTTCCCTCCTAACGCGTAACATGGGAACATGATGGGGGGCTGAAAGCATAAAATCCCAACGATTTGTCACGTATTGTAATGTGTTACGCTTTGGGAGTGAGAATGTGTTGCCTGATCCTGCCCTGATGTGAGAACTGAGACCAGGGTCTGGGAACTGCCCCTTGTGGGCGGGGTTGGGTTGTTTTCCCCTGTATTGTCATGGTCCTGGGTGTTACCCAGTGTTTTGTGTTTAAATTCTATTTCCTGATTATTTGTAATTCTTGGTTTTGTTCTCTTGATATTATTTGTTGTGCTGGTTTCTAGTTTAACCCTAAACAGTGAAGAAGGTGCAGCAGCGCCTCTTCTTTCTCAGGAGACTGAAGAGATTCGGCATGAGTCCCCGCATCCTCAGGACCTTCTATCGCTGTGCCATTGAGAGCATCCTCACTGGATGCATCACCACCTGGTACGGCAACAGCACCGCCTACAACCGCAAAGCTCTCCAGAGAGTGGTGCGGTGTGCTGAAAGAATAATTGGAGGTAGGGCTGCTCGATTATGGCAAAAATGATAATCACGATTATTTTCACTGAAACTGAGATCTCGATTATTTGACGATATTTATTTAACAATAACAATGTATTGAATAATGGCTTTAAAGATGTCAAAAAATAATATAAAATAGTGTGCAAATACTGATAACAGTGCAAATGTTTGCAATATAAAAAATAAAAGAAAAATGTAAACATCTATGTTTAGTGAACTTCAAAATCCTGCATAATACTGGTTGTTCACTGTGTTAATTGAGCAGTGGTCTTTGGCGAGGAAAACGTTACCGCGTTTGTTATCTCCTTGTGTCTCTGGGAGCTGGTGGGATATTTAGTCGCGTTGTACAGGGTAGCGTGAATGGAGGTCTGTGAGGATGAAGCAGGTGTTGTCGAGAGTTTTTCTCTATGTTCCTGTTTGATCGTGTGTCACTTTGTGAGCGGTCTTTAAATGATTGAATAAATCTGTAGTGTTGCTCTGTGGTGCAGCTACGACACCGTAGCAAAGTTTCCACACTATGTCTACTTGATCCACGTCTGACTCCGCGAACCCAAAATGTTTCCACACAAGTCGTTTTACCTCTTTTCAACCAGTGGCATTCTTTCTTCAGCAGCCATTATCCTCTCCTCTCCAAATAACTTCTGCTTAGCTTTCCGAGCTTTCCGAGCTTCCCTCGGGTCCTCTTAATTGTTGTGACGCGTGTTCGAAACGCAGAGAGGTGCGCTCGATTTGCCACACGGAGCAGCGTGAGAGGAGGAGCTAATAATCGGCTCAGTCATTTTTAATGATCGTTGAATGCCCAGATCGTAATCACGATTAAAATTCAATTAATTGAGCAGCCCTAATTGGAGGTGAGCTTCCCTCCCTCCAGGACATCTACAGGAAGCGGTGCCTGAGGAAAGCGGGGAGGATCATCAAGGACTCCAGTCACCCCAGCCATAAACTCTTCAGACTACTTCCATCAGGAAGGAGGTTCTGCAGCATCCGGTCCCGAACCAGCAGACTGAGAGACAGCTTTATCCATCAGGCCATCAGACTGCTGAACACGTCATAGACACCTCACCCACATTCAACAACATTATGCACTCCACACTGTATATGAATGCCACTGTTTTGCACATGTCTCAACTACCAACCTCTGTATATTTTATATATTTTATTTTATTGTTTAATCTATTTAATTTGTAAAATATGTATACACACACACACGTAAAAAAAACAAAAAACAAAAACATATTTAGTATACACATCCAGTAATGCATACACTCTTATATTGTACATATATTTATTACACTCAGATTTAGCCATTCTTATATTTTGCTTGTTTTATGTTATTGTATTTTTGCACAACTCTGTTGCTTGAGAAGCTCGCACACAAGAATTTCACTCGCATGTACTGTACCAGTGTACCTGCACATGTGACGTGACAATAAAAGTGATTTGATTTGATTTGATTTGATTTGATAAAACCCTAACCCGTCAACGGTGACGGTTAGCATTTTTAGCAAGGGTGGGCAACTCCAGGCCTCGAGGGCCGGTGTCCTGCAGGTTTTAGATCTCACCCTGGGTCAACACACCTGAATCACATGATTAGTTCATTACGAGGCCTCTGCAGAACTTCAAGACATGTTCAGGAGGTAATTTAGCCATTTAAATCAGCTGTGTTAGATCAAGGATACATCTAAAACCTGCAGGACACCGGCACTTGAGGCCTGGAGTTGCCCACCCCTGGTTTAAAGGGTAAATTAGGTTAGGGTTTATTAAGTCACTGTCTTCCCTGTTTTTCATGTGTTATATTCTTTCAGTCTGTCTCTCAGTGTCAAGTCCACATCTTTGGGAATTGTTTCTTGTTTTCTGTTTTACTTTTAAGGTCCATATCTTATGTCACTGTATTCAGTTTTGCTTCCCTCCTGTCTCATTAGGTCTAATTTTTCCCAGCTGCGTTTCCCTCCTGTCTCCTATTCCCTGATTACTCCGCTGTGTATTTGTTCTTCTAACACTGACAATGAAGAGCTATTCTGTTTAAGCCGTATGTTTGCCTTTGCCCTTTGTCGCGTTGTAACCTCTACATGCTGTATGTTTATCTCATGCGCCTGTTTAGTTTCTCTGTTCCAATTCAGTCCTTAGTACCTATGTTCAGAGTTTTGTTTTGTTTTTTGTGAGTATAATTTATCCAGAGTTTTTCCAACAATAAAAGCTGCCTTTTGAGTTTAAGTTCCTTCTTTGAGAGTCCTGCATTTTGGGTCCAATCCTGCTTGCTGCACACAGCCCTTCATGACAGAATGGCGCGACCACTACATGGACCCAGCGGGCTTATCCCAGGAGTGTTACCTGTCCAGCATCCAAGGCCTGATGATACAGATCAACGGTATTCTAGAGGGAAATCTAGAATAAAAGGCGATCGTGGCTCAAGAGTTGGCAGTTCGTCTTGTGATTGGAAGGTTGCCGGTTCGAGCCCCGGTTAGGACAGTCTCGGTCGTTGTGTCCTTGGGCAAGACACTTCACCTACTGCCTACTGGTGATGGCCAGAGGGGCCGATGGTGTGATATGGCAGCCTCGCTTCTGTCAGTCTGCCCCAGGGCAGCTGTGGCTACAACTGTAGCTGCCTCCACCAGTATGTGAGAGTGAATGAATCGTGGAATTGTAAAGCGCTTTGAGGGTCTCAAAAAGCGCTATATAAATGCAATCCATTATTATTATTATTATTATTATTATTATTAAATCCTCATTTTCACCAGCTCCCAGAAGTGACAGGCCTGGTTAAGGAGCTGGGTCGAACCTGTGACACGCTACAAGCTCAGGAGCTTGCAGACTTCGTCCAGATCCGGTGATCTACGTAGCAGCAGCATCAGCAGGTGCAGAGCTCCCCACGATGCAGCAGCACCGGTCGCCGCAGTGGAAAGGCATTTGCACGCCGCTGCCACAGAATTCCTCTCCACCATCACCAATTTCCTCCAGCACCTCCATTCCAGAGTCTGGGAGGAAACGGCGTCCACGCCGCCATCACCCCGCCCCACAGCCGGATTCCAGGGCTTCAGAACTGACGGCTGTGGTGAGTGATAGAGACACTTCTGTTCCCTCTGAAGTCAGTTCTGTTAATCCTGAGGGAGGGTGTTCTCACCCCTGAAAATTTAAGAGACTCTGTTTGTTTTGCTCCCTCCAAGCCTGGGTTTATTGCTATGGGGACTGTTCACTTTGATTGTAATCATTCCAAATCAATGTTGGCTCTGTAAACTCAGAGTTTTCTGAACTAGAGTCTGTCCACACTATGGGCGTTTCTCAATATGCGTACTTGTGCGTACTTGCGTTCTCGTGTACTCGTGATACGTCATCAGTCGGAGACCAAGTACTGTTCCAAGTCGAAGTACGCATCAAGCCGAGAACGCGAAAAAGTCCCGGATGTGTTCTCACTCCGCCCGTTTTATCGAGCGTGCATCGGTGTGGACTTGGGACAGCTAAATATCCCAGAATGCATTTCGTCCAAAACTCAACAGCGGACTCCCGGCACATCGTTTTCAACCCCCCCGCTCATGCGGTCTTCTCACTACTCAGGTTAAAGAAACCCCAGCAGCTGTCTATAGTATTGAGTGTCCACTAAAATAGAAATAAAAGCGTTCTAACATCTCACCTGCTTGTTTTATTAAGGTATGTACACGTATGTACATGTACACTATTTTTATTAATAGAGGTTTCACTACTGAGGTTAAAATGATATATAAGTCACTTAGATCACTTCTAAATGTTAATGTTTGGTTTATTTCAGTGTTTTATTTGTTCCTGAGTAAACCGGTTTGGCTGTGATTACAGTTAAGCTTCATAACATGTTACTCACAGTTAAATTAGGAGGGGACGGCAGTAAAAACTCCGGACCTGTGACATCATCACGTACGCAGGTGTTCCAATTGTACATATCGCGAGTCCGTGCTCGCGTTCTCGGCGGGTACGTACTCACCGAGAACGCGAGTACGTACTCGCGTACTTGAGAATTGAGAAACGGCCTAAATCTATCAGCCAAGAGTCAGTCAACTCCACGTTTGTCACTTCAGAGTCAGCTAATCCTGTGTCAGTCACGCCTGAGACTGTTAATTCAAAGACTGTTTTCTCAGAGGCCACATCTTCCGGCCCTATGGATATAATGGACTCAGTTACTTCAATTGCTCTTTTCGAGCATTGAACTGTTTATACAAAGGACTGTTTTTCGCCTGCTCATTTTGAGCAAGGAACTATTTATACTAAGACAATTGCTGTTTCTGAAAAGCTGGCCTTTCTAGAGACTGGCCAGCTTTTCGGTGGTGCCACGAGCAGGCAGTGGCTGATAGCGCTCCATCAAAACTCAGTGTCTTTTTTTCTATGGTGTTTTTTTTTTTTTTTGTTTGCTACTTCATGAGACGTCTGAAGCGGGCCAACCTCCCTCCTCCCACCCTCACCATGTTCTACAGGGGCACTGTTGGAGTCAAATTGTTAAATGTTGTCATTGTGTTAGTTAAATTTGTAAGTCTTGGTTCAAACTGTATGATCAAGGACATTCCTTTGTTTCTGACCCCCTCCCCAGCCTGTTGAATGGTGGGGGAGGCTGTAGTGTTTTATTATAGGCACATCCTAGGTGAAGGTTCTGTTTTCTTGTTTAGTAGCTTCCTGCCTTTATGACCCTTTTGGTGAGCAGGAGGTCACACACACACACACACACACACACACACACACACACACACACACACACACACACACACACACACACACACACACACACACACACACACACACACACACAGTGTTTTAACCTTTTGTGACCATAGGGGTTTCCTCCCTTGCTAGCAAGTAAAACCCAGTTCCGTCATTGTCTTGCTTTCTTCATGAGTGATGAGTCTCTGAACTAGCGGTCTGCTTTAGTGCAGATCCAACAGGTACCATAGAGAGCGTCCTGTCCAGCTGCATCCCCGTGTGGTTTGGAAACTGCAAAGTTGACGACCTCAGCCAGCTACATCGGATCGTCAAAGCAGCTGCCAAGTTCATTGGAACATCTCTCCCTCTGCTACAGGACATCTTCCACAAACGCTGCACACACGCCTCATATGGACTTTTCACTCCTCCCATCCGGCAGATGCTATCGCAGCATTGGGACCCGATCCTCCAGACTGCCAGAGAGCTTTTTTCCACAAGCCATCAGACTCCTGAACTCACTACCGGCTCCTGCACTCCCCCCCTCCACACACACCCATCCAAACCACTAACAGACTCTATTGGACTCCACATACCATTACCTTTGTAAATATAGATGCTGCTCTATAGACAATCCCACTTTCAGGAATCCTGCTCATGCTGGTCACTTTACTTTATTTCACTCAAGGTCACTTTAAATCACTCATACTGTAAACTGTAAAGCTGCTATGTTGGCCATCTGAACCACTTCAAAGTCACTTTAAATCATAATTGTAAACTTTAGAATATTATTGACCCTTTACCTCAAAGTGTACAGGGTGGGCCATTTATATGGATACACCGTAATAAAATGGGAATGGTTGGTGATATTAAAGTCCTGTTTGTGGCACATTAGTATATGTGAGGGGGCAAACTCCTCAAGATGGGTGGTGACCATGGTGGCCATTTAGAAGTCGGCCATCTTGGATACAACTTTTGTTTTTTCAATAGGAAGAGGGCCATGTGACACATCAAACTTATTGGTAATGTCACAAGAAAAACAATAGTGTGCTTGGTTTCAATGTAACTTTATTCTTTCATGAGTTATTTACAAGTTTCTCTTTGTTCACAGCCATTGACATGTCGAAGAGGTTAACACGTGAGGAGCGGATCGAAATTTATGTTGATATCTGGTGAACGCAGTAACCGGGTCATTGCAGCAGATTTCAATGCAGGACACCCTACGAGACCACCCATCTCCCATGCTACAGTCAGCAAACTGCTTGCTAAGTTTTGTGAAACTGGTTCAGTGTTGGATTTGCCAAAATGTGGACGCAAGAAAACTGTCACTAATGAAGAAACATCAGTGGCTGTCCTAGCTTCATTCAGCAAGAGCCCACAGCGTAGCACTCGCTGCATGTCACTGGAGAGTGGCATTAGTCGAACATCCCTTCGGCAGATATTAGCTACTCACAAATGGCACCCTTACAAACTGCAGCTACTGCAGCATCTCAACGAGGATGACCCAGATCGGCGCACAGAATTTGCAGAATGGGCAAAACAAAAATTGGAACAGGACCCTCAGTTCACGCAGAAGATTTTGTTCAGTGATGAGGCAAACTTTTATGTGAATGGTGAAGTTAACAAACAAAACCACCGCTATTGGTCTGACACTAACCCACATTGGATGGATCCCTCCAAGACTGTTGGAACAACAAAAGTGATGGTTTGGTGTGGTATATGGGGAACAACGATAGTGGGTCCATTCTTCATCAATGGAAACCTCAAGGCCACTGGATATCTGAAATTGCTACATGATGATGTGTTTCCCTCTTTATGCACTGAAGCTGGCACGTTCCCTGAGTTTTTCCAGCAAGATGGTGCACCACCACATTATGGGTGCCAGGTCCAAACATTCCTAGATGAACAGTTTCCTGGAAAGTGGATTGGTCGTCGTGGGCCAGTTGAATGGCCCCCAAGGTCTCCCGATCTGACCCCCTTAGACTTTTATCTTTGGGGTCATCTGAAGGCAATTGTCTATGGTGTGAAGATACGAGATGTGCAGCACCTGAAACTACGGATACTGGATGCCTGTGCTGGCATTTCTCCTGCGGTGCTGCTATCAGTGTGTGAAGAGTGGGAGAAGAGGGTTGCATTGACAATCCAACACAACGGGCAGCACATTGAACATATTTTATAAGTGCTCAGAAACTTGTAAATAACTCATGAAAGAATAAAGTTACGTTGAAACCAAGCACACCATTGTTTTTCTTGTGACATTACCAATAAGTTTGATGTGTCACATGGTCCTCTTCCTATTGAAAAAACAAAAGTTGTATCCAAGATGGCCGACTTCTAAATGGCCACCATGGTCACCACCCATCTTGAGGAGTTTGCCCCCTCACATATACTAATGTGCCACAAACAGGACTTTAATATCACCAACCATTCCCATTTTATTACGGTGTATCCATATAAATGGCCCACCCTGTATATACTCTCCTTACCCCAGTCTTTATATTTATTCTTGTTCTTACTGTATTTGTTGTTGTTCTTTTGCACTGAATGTAGTAATAAAAATAATGTATAGTGGCTGCAGCCACTGGGGAGCGCCATAATGAGACCTCCACAGTAGCCGGAAACAGATTACTTCAGTTACATCGCATGAAAAATTTAGTTTTTGTGATGTATCCTGTATTTTGTTAATACTTTTAGCTAAATTTTTTAACCATAAATGTAAGTTTACTATTAAAAGAGAGACTGACCTGAGCTCCGAGGGCGTTGCAAAACTCTTTCCAGACCCGTGATGTGAACTGCGGCCCACTGTCCGAGACGATGTCTGTGGGAATCTCATGAAGATGAAACACGTGGTTAGTCAGGAGCCCAGCTGTCTCTAGAGCAGTGGGGAGCTTGGGGAGGGCGACAAAATGAGCAGCTTTAGAGAAACAGTCAATGACAGTGAGGATGACCAAGTTACCTGATGAAGTAGGGAGACCCGTGATGAAGTCGATTGCAATGTGTGACCATGGACTACCAGGGGTCGGTAGAGGTTGGAGAAGGCCGGAGGAGGGCTGATTGACATTCTTGTTTTGAGCGCATGTAGGGCAGGGTTAGTAGTAGGGCTGAAAGTGGGGCACAGAGGGCAGTGAAAGAGTCTTCGGCAACACATGGTGCATTCCTGCAATTCTGGCTTTGAGGCAGAATTGCAAATTGACATGTGCATCTAAAACCGAGAGAAAAACAGATCAACATCATATACACATTTACGTTCAGGTTTTAGCAGAAATAACACGTTACACTTAGCATGTAATAGATTTGGGAGGAAAATTATTTTTTTTAAAAACAAAAAACCCCATAATTTACCAGACACTTTTATTTGTGACATTCATATCTATTGACATATAACAGACAATTTAACAAAGGCTAACTACAATCTGTAATCTGTAATGTAACGACCCTGATTTGAAGTACAAGGTACAGATACTCACGCTAAATTGTAAGATGTAGAAGTATAAAGTAGGCACAAAAAAGTACAGCAGTAAAGTACAGATACCAGAAACTTCTACTTAAGTACAGTAATTAAGTATTTGTACTTTGAAGTAAAACTTACTTTCGGTCTCTGATGCCAACAATAAATCATATTCTAATGCAAAATGTGTATTTTTTGTCAGGTCACCCACAGAAGCCCTTAATCCAGCTCTCTTACGTAAACCAGGGCCAGTAAACAGACACATCTGTGTGTTTCTCTGCCATGGAGCACGATAAAAAAAACCCCAAATTTAAAAATGACTGTTGTTGTAACACTAACAAAATGAAAAGATAATCAGTGTAAGCAAATTAGATGATTTCTTGATTTATAAAATTACTAACGGCAAATTTATATATGAAAGACTCTTTCACAACCTTTACGATCCACTTGCAAGGTTTCTACTGTATCCATGCAGGGAACGTATTTCCTCCCACTGTGGAGGTCGCAATATAGCGCTCCCCAGTGGCTGCAGCCAGACTCTTCTCCACCCAACTGGAGCCTCGTCGTCTTGTCTCTCTATATACTGTACTGTGTATACCAGAGATGACAATAAAGTTTACTTTGACTTTGAGACTGTCAGACTCTCCAGGGTTTCCCCAGAGGCTGAGTTTCACACCTCAGCAGACTCTGGACCCCTGGAGGCTAAGAAGCCAGTGCAGCCTGTGTCACCTGTGAACACTGCTGGGCAGCCTCAGTGAGCTCATTCAGCCAGCTAAAGACTATACCTTGCTGTCACTGCCTGAGCAGAACTGATGCCCCACGCAGCTACAGCTAGCTCTGTCTCCGCCAGAGGTCTCCGTGTCTGCTCGGACTTCTGTGCTGTCAACCCCCGGGTCGGCTCCTGAACTGTCTCTGTGGACTCTGTTTTGGTTATGCTATGCTAGAGAAGGTGTCAGTCCCCATTCTCATGGATGATTGATTGATTGATTGATTGATTGATTGAAATTGAAATTGAAAGCCCTTATGGTCATTATACATAGTATAACAAAATTGGAAACAGCTCTATAAAAGTGCACATTATAGCACATTATAAAAACTATACAATAATATAACTATACTCTACTATAAATATAAATACACAGAACAGTGCTGACACAGAGACAGACAGGCAGGGAATTGATGATATTTCAGTGCAGATCACTTTTGTACAAGTTTGAGTTGAGTACGGTGATGGCTTTGGGGAAGAAGCTGTCCCTGAGTCTGTTTGTTCTGGCCCTTATGGATCTGTAGCGCCTGCCAGAGGGCAGTAGGTTGAAAAGATGGTAGCCGGGGTGGGTAGTGTCCTTTAAAATGTTACTGGCCATATTAAGACAACGGGAGTTGTAGATGGCAGACAAGGAGGGCAGGGGGCGGCCGATGATTTTTTGTGCTGTGTTTACCACCCTCTACCATCTCTTCTTGTCTGCCTCCGTGCAGCTGGCGTGCCACACTGTCACTGCATAGGTCAGCAGGCTCTCGATGGTGGATCTGTAGAAGGTCACCAGCAGTGGGGTGTTTAGTTGCTCCTTCCTGAGCAGCTTTAGGAAGTGTAGCCGCTGCTGGGCTTTCTTGACAAGGGCCGTGGTGTTAGCTGCCCAGGAGAGGTCTGCAGAGATGTGGACGCCAAGGAATTTGAAGGACTCCACTCGCTCTACACATTCTCCGTTGATGTGCAGGGGGGTGGGGGCAGTTCTGTTCTGGCTGAAGTCCAGGATGAGTTCCTTGGTCTTGGTGATGTTAACTGCCAGGTTGTTTGATGCATCCCATTCACTCAGTCTCAGGACCTCATCTCTGTAAGCCGCCTCATTTCCCCCTGTGATCAGCCCCATCACTGTTGTGTCATCAGCAAATTTGACAATGATGTTCTCTGCAGTCATATGTGTAGAGGGAGTAGAGTAGTGGGCTTAGTACACAGTCCTGGGGAGAGCCGGTGCTGAGAGTGCGAGGGGAAGAGAGGTAGGGGCCCAGTTTCACCCGCTGGGGTCTGTTGACCAGGAAGTCCTTTATCCAAGAGCAGGTGGATGGCGGGAGCCCCAGGTTGGCTAACATGGTGATCAAAATGTCTGGTATTATTGTATTAAAGGAAGAGCTGAAGTCAATGAAGAGCATTCTGACATAGCTCCCCTGTTGTTACAGGTGGCTCAGTGCTGTGTGGAGTGCGATGGCTACGGCGTCTTCGGTGGATCTGTTAGTCCGGTATGCGAATTGGTGTGGGTCCAGAGTGGGGGGGAGGCAGGTTCTGATGTGCCCCAAAACCAGTTTCTCAAAGCACTTGGTGATGACCAGTGTTGGTCAAGTTACTTGAAAAAAGTAATCAGTAACTAATTACTGACTACTTCCCCAAAAAAGTAATCCCGTTACTTTACTGATTACTGATTGTAGTGAAGTAGATTTTGGGTTAGGATGTTACATGATGTCCCTAAACGCACCACTGACATCCACACCTTTCAGCCGACAATTACCTGGCTATAAGAAACAGCTGCGCTTCACTACTGAGAGAAGGCATTTGGCAGTCTTGGCAATCTAAGGTGGCTGCAGCACTAGGCAGTCGAGCTCCACATATCTCTTAAGGAAAGCTACTCAGTTGCCCTTAGAGAGTGGTAAGTGCGACTTTTGTTTATCATACTGTGGCATAGTAGGGTGGACTCTGACTATTGTTTCCCTCTCTTGTTGCAGGTGTGCATTAGACTGCTGCTGTCTTGTCAGATGCCGTTTTGTTTGTTATGCACTACTTTTATAATGTATAGTGATTTGGGATGTGTTGGTTTTATGTTGATCTTTTATTGATTGTTTAACGTTTTATCTTTTCTTTTATTGTTTTAGTGGAGGTGCGGCCGCTTGTTCAGAGGCTAGGCACGTGAGGTGGAATCCCCTCCCCGATGCATGCGAGTGTACACACCGGGCATAGGCAGATTGCACCCTTTAGAGTTTAGTGTGAGTGAGGTTTGCTGTGAAATCACACGGGTGAGTAATTGGTGGCACCCTTGGGCACTCCTCCCTGTAGGTTGCCTCCTCAAGTGGCCGGTCTCCACCATTTTGTTTAGTTGCTTCTTTTTAATATATTGTGCTTGTTTTAGGGTAGCATTGTGGCAGGGAGTATGTTGTTTTAATTATCGTTTGGTAATAAAGGGTTTTAATTTATTTTACTCTCTTACCCCTGCTACCCTAGGTGCCTTTTTAATCTTTTAGTTATGTTTTAGTAGTTTCTCTTAATAAACTTTGCATTATAAACTCCCTTTGTCTCACCTCTGCCTTTAAATAACGAGTCTGTGGGCTTTGGTAGCCAATACAATCTTCTCATTGGCTAGAGAAATCTTTCCTGGGGTTGTAGCGCCCTCCCCCAGGTGGCGTTGTCACTACTTTAGTAACTGTCAGGAATAGAAATATTGTCCTGCTATTAGTTGCTGCTATTTTTATAATCATCATCAACATTTCAGTATTAATAGTGAGGTTGCATTTAGATGCATTCAGATGTTCAAATATATGGTTATAGCCTTTATTACAGGTCCAAAGAAGAACCATTTTAAATGGTTCTGTTGAATCTATAATTTAAATGTTATTAATGCTTTTATGATCTCTGTGTAGAGGGCAGAGACAGGAGAATACTCTCTGTGCCAAAATGAGACAGGAAACAAAACGCGTCTGCAGAGCATGTTTTGCAGAAGTGAAACTGAAGCCAGAAGTTTAAGTGCAAGGGTGTTTAGTATGCATTTATTGCGGATTAAGCCTTAAGCAGTTGTGGTAGATTGAAACAGTTGTTTATATATTTCACATATAAGTCAAGATCATTACACACAGGATGGCCTTAGCCTGGTTGGTTGCTTAAGTTGAGGTCAACTAAGGTTCAGAAAGCAGATGCAAACTCTGCACGTACCCACAGACAAATAGTGAGAGGTCATGACACGTACGTAGCATACACTGCAGACACATACACACAGAAATGCAGAAGTGTGCCGACGTACTTAGAGGAAGTGCACCAGACGAGCGACAGCGAAGAGGGAAGCACCGACCGAAGACAATGTTTTTAGAGCAATGTTAAAGGTCAGGGAACATTTTGTGGTTTGGATTGACGTAAGCTGTACTATTGTCTATTTTTGTAAAAGAGGGGGCTTTGTTATTGTACCCATATAAAACCTTGTCTCATGATTGTAAGTTCAGTTCAACACTGATTGGGTTGTTGAACTCACACATGTGTTCATTAAAATGCCGTCTAAATTGCACACGCCTGGATCTGTGGTTTTATGGATTCTTCTCTCAACATTGAACCCTAACATTTGGGGCTCGTTCCGTGAGAGAGAGGGAATGTTGGGGTTTTGGTGAGATCCGGGGTCCGTGGTAATTGGACGGGCAGACGGTAATCAGTGGTGAAAGTGAGCAGGCATTCCCGGGGCATTTAAAGGTAAGACACTGCCTGTTGAAATATATTTCAAAAGGTGTCACATTGGGCATGTCAAATTAAAGTCTACTCACTGAAAATTACTGGTGAATGTCTGTTTTAATTTTGGTGAAGTTTTCATGAAGTTTACCGGTTGAAGTAATGATAAGGAAGTATAAGTGACAGTACTGAGTAATGAGAATAAAGGAATGAAAAGAGAATTAAAGCAGTTGGACTGCTAAGTGAACTCTTAGAATGATAGGGAATTTGGTCAATCTGTGGGTTAGAGTCCCATTGGTTATGCAACCCTTAAGAACTTTCTCGGAGGTGACGCTCCCTGCTGGGTAAAGACGTTTATCCTTCACCTACCCTGAAGAGTAGGGATAGTTTCGGGCAACATCCGAAGAGGACTGGGGAATCTCTAAAACTGTTGAGGGTTGTCCTCAATCTTAATCCTGCTTCGGTGTAGATTGTTGTTTCAAATTATTATAAATTTTTCTAGGACGACAGCGGCGTCTGTTAAGAAGCGCATTTTCTCGGAGGTAACGCTCCCTCCTGGATAAAGACGTTTATCCTTGACCTACCCTGAAGAGTAGGGTTAGTACGGCACGACGAGCCGGGAAGGACTGGGGAATCTTCAAAATTGCTAGGAGTTAGAGTCTCCTATTTTTGCGCTTATTGGGTATGCTGGCAAATTAAGTTAGGTTTAGAGATCTGGACAGGACAGTCTGGGACCGCCCTGGTGAATTGAGCACAAAAAGTCTGGGACTGATCGGTTGGAGCCGTTATGTTCTATTATCGAAATTACATAGGAGTTGAAAAGGCCTAAAAAAATCTGTGCAGTTGTAATTAAAGACGTCTGTAATATAAAATATGAGATCTATGAGCAGGATCAGTCTCTGTGTCAGTGATGCACAGCCGGATGTGCACTGATTGTGTGTGTAAATGCAAATGAGCAGCAGTGACGCCAGAGAGGGGTGGTTTCAGTTTTCGAGAGGACTGAGCTTTTTGCTAAATGCCTGTATATAAGAGGTTGGTTTTGCTTATTATGAGAGTGTAAATACAGTGTGAATATATTAGTGTGGATGATTAGAAAATGACTGAATTTTGATAGATGTATATATTTTGAGCCATAAAGGCTGGTGTGTTTTATTTTCAGTTATGTGTGTCTGGTGAGAAGTTGTGTGTGAGACGATGAGAGGTTTCAGTCTTTCTTTTTCTTTTTTCTTTTGGCTTGCTCTGTCTGATCATGGAAGGCATGTCCAAGATACTCGTATGAAAGCGTATTTTGAGTGATTTTAACCGTGTGAATGCTGTCAGTATTTGATTTGAATGTCTCTGGATGATTTGCCGGAGTGAGTGAAAAAGGGAGAAGTTTGAGAGAGAGAAAGGCAGTGCGTGTGAGACGAGTTATGGCGTCTGAAAGAGGTTAGAGCATTTAAAAGGTGTGTATGGAATAAAGGAGTGTGAAATATATTTCTTGTGTGATGAAAAGTAGGATGTGCTAAAGTTTGAAAGTGCTTTTAATTCAAGAAAACAAAAACAAAGGAGTTAGATTAGTTTGAGGAACAGGAAATATGGCTCTGTGTAACCAGGCTGCTGCAACAGGAAGTATGTGTGTGTGTGGGACAGGAAATGCATGCCCATAAAAGGGAAGCTCACGGTGACAAGTGTGCACCCAGAGTAGAGAGAGAGATTAACTCTGGGCAGATGAAGCAAAAAGGGAGGTTTTAAGATAAAAATGAATATGATACTAATTGTATGGTTTAGTGTGTCAATACAGGTGGGCGTCTTTCAACTTTGCAACCTTGAGTTCAGCAGCAGAAAAGTAGATTAAAAAGAATTGGGAGAATAAGCCAGTTTTGGCTCGAAATTGTGCGGCTGGATCTCTCACTTTGTCCCTGAAGCGGAGAAGAAGTTCAAAGGACAGTCAATCGCCTGATGAAGACCGATAGAACATCGTGGATTTGAATACAGCAGGCAAACGGCAGTGCCACTGATCCAGTAACACTGATGACGACTGACGACCAGCAGCAGCATGTAAGAGTAATGTAACATGTACTGTGAAAATACAGGCTGGGCAGTTGAACAGTGGGATAAAGAATTGTGGAAGAGCACTACACATTGAGTGATATTTTGCCAGGCTGGGACTTAATCTGAAAGAAAGACTGTAAAGAAACAGAGAAGAAACAGACTGTGTTTGCTGGAGCTTTGAAGCCCGAACAGGACATTGTGCAGAGAGGACCAGTGAGAGATGAAGCTGGACGAGTTTGACTGCGAGAATATAGGATATAATTGGATTGAAAATTGAAGCCTGAACTCATGAATTGTTTAGGGATGTCCACCATAGCATAACAAAGAGGTAAACATTAGAAAAGGTAAGAATAATGAAAGAAATAATTGTTATTACCTTAATGAATAGAAAACACACATACAAATTGTTACATGTGAGATTATTTTTGAAATGAATCAGAAGTGAGATAGTTTGAATCTAAAGCTCAGTGGTGAAATGCATAAATTAAATATGAATATATAGGATGCAATGAAGAAACAGCTTACACGTAGTGTACATTAACATGAATACATCGCAAGGCAACGAAGAACTCAATGAATTAATTTAATGAAGAAGCAGTTTACACTCAATTAACATAAAATGCAGGGAAGAACACGCTTACATGCATGGCATAATTGGTGTTTCTGACCAGAGACAGAGAAATGGGTTATTTAACCACTGGTGATAATAATGAAAATGTCTTAGTTTTGTTATTTTCAGGAGTAAAGCAGACTTGGACCGGCTCTCCAGATCCAGCAGTCGGAAGAAAGTTAGAGGTTAACATCTATGGATAAGTTAAGGCAAGTTTCTGGTTGAATTGTTCACAGCATGATGTGTCCAGGAACCTGAAAAGCAAGCCCCAGCTCCTGGCTGAAGACCAGGAGGGCGGTAATTTAAGGTGGGAAATCAAAATGTGGGTTAGTAACTCGGGGAAAAAGAAAACTGACTGCTTAACTGGAGAGTTGGGAAGAAGTCTGGGAGACTGTGAAGTCATAGATGCAAAATAACATATACCCATACACACACAAACAGAAAATGCATTAACCTTATAAAGACAAGCTCCTGAAGCTTAATGAACAGATATTGATTAAAAACCTGGCTAAGAACATAAGCATATGCAATGAAGATCTGCTTGCTGCTTGTATGAGTGAGAGAATGGTGTGAATGGTTCATAAAATAGATGGAAAAACAAAAGAAAAGTGTCTATAAGAGTGACTCAGGAGTGCTCTTGCACTGATTGATCAAAGTAAGTGATTAGTATAGAAAGAATATGAAAATCGTTCAATAATGTGATAAGGTGTAAACATGTATTTTTCTTGTCAAGTTGGCAGTTGAGCTGTGAGTCTATGAGCAGAGACACTCCCACTCTTCATTTTTTTTTCTTAACACTTCCTGTGTGTGTGTGTGATTGAGGCCTTAAAGGAGGGGTAGATTGTTCAGAGGTGCAAATTTGATTAGGAGGTCTATAAATTAGTGTTGACACATTGTTGTAAGGTGTTAGGCTGAATCTGAGTATGGTAAAGTGCCTAACCGGGGTTATTGTTGTGTACGAAACGGTGCAGCTTTTGGCGAGGTTTTCAGTGTGTCGAACGGGTGAAATTTCAGATTGTTGAAGATTTTTGAGGTTGTTGTTTTATTTTTAATAGAGGGAGTTTTGATAAACATGGACATGTCTAAAAGGGCCCATAGTTTTTATAACAGTGCACTTAGAAAAAACCTGTCAGGTGATTTTGTTTTGTACTTTGATGAGCTAATAATCAGCTCTCTTTTTCATTTTGTTCTAAGCAGGCCTGGAAGAGAGTGAACGGACGGCGTTGACAAAATTACCAAGTACGGAAATCAGGTGGGCTTTACAGAATTATAATTGATTACAATCAGAGACTGATTGGCGGCAAGTCTCTGTCTAAAAATGGATTGACCGATTCAATCCAGTCAAAAGTATAGCGAACTATTTTCCTAAAAAGGAAAACGAAATAAAACGAATGATTGAGCTCATTTTGCTGATGTGGAGCATCTGATGACGTGCGCAGAAGGCTGCAGTATCAGCAAAAAATATCATGTGTGAATGCATGTGAGTGAATGTGAGTGACTGGACTAAGGTGGGAATGAATAAATGTGGACAAATTTACCATGTGAGGAAAAGAAAGGGGATGCTTTGTTTTGCTTTTGCCATAGGCAGGACAAGTGGGAGACTTAAATCTGGGGAGGCTGATTTTGGGATGCTGATGTTTGCTTTGAGAAAATTTCTTTTTACGGGGGTTAGATTATGGGATTACATTATATTGTTGGGAGAATGCTAAATGCTAAAAGGGAAACATTGTTTGATGAGATTCAAGTTACCATTAACTGAGGTAACTCAGGATTAATAACTGTTCTGTTCAAGTTTATTTTTTGCCATGACACAGACTGGATCATAGAGGGAGAGTATGAAATGTAAACTACAGGTTTTGTTTTCAGGAAATTCCAAGGATCCAGAGTTCAATGGAGCAACGAGTTGGAGAAGATTTGACATGATGATTAAATTGATTTTGTTCCTTAAACACAGGTTTTCAGGGCTGAAGCAAAACACCGGAGAGGAGAATTGCTGAGCGGTTCTGGGAAATGAAATGACTAACCTTTTTTCCTTTTAATTTGTTAAGCTTGGGTGGAGCATGTTGAGTTTTTTGCCACATGAGATGTGTCAAAAAAGAGAGGGGTTTAAGATTTAATGTGTTTAATTTGAAAGGGGTTTACTAGGATTTTATAACGATTGGGGTTGTTTGATAATTTAGATATGGTAAAACTGAGGCAGAGATTGTTAATTCTAAAGAAAGGAGTAAAATGAACTGAATTCTGTTTAGAAGATAAATTGCTGGGGTTAAAAAGAAGTTGTACACCAAACTTAAAGGGGAAACTGTGGGAATAAAGGATATGCTTTGGGGGAAGATAGTGACGATTTTATGAGTAGAAAATGTGGGATTTCTTTTTGATTTTTAGGATAAGTTGTAACAGTGACATAATGCTAGAATGTTGTTATAAGGTAGGCTTTAGGGTAGAGGAGAGCTTTTTATGAGGATGTTAAAAGTCTCGCTGACTCAAATGAATAATATTGGAGATTATATATGTAGAAATGATTTTTCATACACATTGCATTTTTGTGCCTTTAATGGAGTTGTGGCTCAGAGAGTCGTCTCTTGAGGGTCATAAACTTTTGGTTAACGTTATGATTAGCCAATCTACTGTGAGAAGGACCTGAGTTTTGAAGGATTGCACACGCTTACAGACATATAGAGTTCATTAAGACCTGACAGTATTGATTCCAGGCAAAAGGCCTGAAATCCATTTAGCATTTAACTGAATAGGAGTTTCGTTTGTAACTAAATTGGGTGACATGTAAAATATGGAGATAACACATGCAGTTCTAAATTAGTCCTCTTATATAAAATGCAGTTACAGGATAACAAATACTTGTTGAAGGGATCAAGTTTTTGCTTTAAACCAGGTCCAAGGGGGGAAAAGCTTATGTATTTTGGTTAAAACTGATAAAATATAATGACTGATAAAATATAATTAGAATGTACCATTACAGTAAGAGTAGTAAAATGAAATAAAATGATATATTACAACAGGTTATAACACAGGAACTGTGAGTGTTAAAATGAAGTTAGTGTCAACACACAGAAGTTGTTCCTAGGGAGCTTTTAGCTATGATGAAAGTTATTTAGGAGTAATTGATTATATGCTTAAACTTAGTTGATTAAAATGGTTGTTTTTTCTTTGATCCTTTTAGTAGAATAAGCCCTTATAATGATTTTATGATGATTTTGCTGGTGAGAGGTGACTTTAGATGAGAGGCACTTGCAGCAGCAGGGACAGTTTTGTGTACAGGATGTTGATGATCAGATAAGGAAAAACAGGAAACGTATGACAGCAGTGCTGTAAGACTGTTAGAAAGCTGTAGATTGAGATGAGTGATGTTTAAGATTATATAGGAATAAAAGTCAAAACCAAATACGAAATTAGGTTCATGTTTTGAGAACAATCGAGGAACAGAGTAACTTAGAGCATAGTAGGGAGAAAGTGTTTTGTTTCCTTTGCAGGTGGCCAGATTTCCACTAGAGTGGGACCCAGAAGAGGAGCAGAGACCACTTAAGCATGAAGTGTTCTCAAGTGGGAGCGGGCATTTTATAACTAAGACCACCTAGATGACATGAGGTTGTCTGATTTGTTAAGTCACAGGATGCCAAGAGAGGGTCAGAGCTAAGAACAGTGATCCTAAATGTCCATGATGTCTGGGATGGACAGGGAGCAGCTGAATGGGCCAAGGAGTGACCCAACACACAGTATGGTGACCTCTTGTGGTCAAGAGGTCAAGAGTGGGAGTGTCAGGAATAGAAATATTGTCCTGCTATTAGTTGCTGCTATTTTTATAATCATCATCAACATTTCAGTATTAATAGTGAGGTTGCATTTAGATGCATTCAGATGTTCAAATATATGGTTATAGCCTTTATTACAGGTCCAAAGAAGAACCATTTTAAATGGTTCTGTTGAATCTATAATTTAAATGTTATTAATGCTTTTATGATCTCTGTGTAGAGGGCAGAGACAGGAGAATACTCTCTGTGCCAAAATGAGACAGGAAACAAAACGCGTCTGCAGAGCATGTTTTGCAGAAGTGAAACTGAAGCCAGAAGTTTAAGTGCAAGGGTGTTTAGTATGCATTTATTGCGGATTAAGCCTTAAGCAGTTGTGGTAGATTGAAACAGTTGTTTATATATTTCACATATAAGTCAAGATCATTACACACAGGATGGCCTTAGCCTGGTTGGTTGCTTAAGTTGAGGTCAACTAAGGTTCAGAAAGCAGATGCAAACTCTGCACGCACCCACAGACAAATAGTGAGAGGTCATGACACGTACGTAGCATACACTGCAGACACATACACACAGAAATGCAGAAGTGTGCCGACGTACTTAGAGGAAGTGCACCAGACGAGCGACAGCGAAGAGGGGAAGCACCGACCGAAGACAATGTTTTTAGAGCAATGTTAAAGGTCAGGGAACATTTTGTGGTTTGGATTGACGTAAGCTGTACTATTGTCTATTTTTGTAAAAGAGGGGGGCTTTGTTATTGTACCCATATAAAACCTTGTCTCATGATTGTAAGTTCAGTTCAACACTGATTGGGTTGTTGAACTCACACATGTGTTCATTAAAATGCCGTCTAAATTGCACACGCCTGGATCTGTGGTTTTTATGGATTCTTCTCTCAACATTGAACCCTAACATAACCGTCCCCGGTTATCTCATTTTCGCGACACCACATTATTTTCAAAAGTAATTAGTTACTTAGTTACTTAGTACAAAATGCAATCAAATGGAAAAGTCTCTTTTTAAAACTTGTTTTATTAGTTTTAATCTTTTAACTTTATGCATCAAGCAAAAATTAAATTATATGCAACATTCACTGACTGGAAGAAATTTGTTTAACATTTAAACCTATTTTCTGCACATTCCAGCACATAAAATAAAATATTTTTTGTTTACACTCAGTCTTTCAAATAGATGCAAGTAAAACACAGCAGAAAATAAATAAAATCAAAGACTAGCGGTCCTGTTGCTCTATTTTCACCTGTAAAGCAGGACTGGGGTAGGCGGAGGTTTACCCTGGTGCAGGTGTGTCGCAGCGGTCAGTTGAAGAATCCGCGAGTTTCTCTGTGAATTTCCCATTACGTCATAGCGCACTCGCTGCTTGCTCGGAAGTTTAGGGGTTTTTTGCTGTAAAAAGAAGTTTTCTTCCCACGCACAACGGACACTAATGTTTTTGTCACTTTTTATGGAATCAAACTCAAAGTAAGGTCAGTACTTCCACGCTTTAAACGCTGCACGCTCATACTCTCTCCCGCACTCGATATATTATCCATTGTTGCACAACATTGTTGCAACTGCACACAGCTGTTGCCACGAACGTCGCACTCGCTTACGTCACTGTCATGAGACACTCACAAAAAATCACGGTTTTAGTAACGCAGCGTTCCTACGGGAAAGTAACGGTAATCTAATCCTTTACACGTTACTTGAAAAAAGTAATCGGATTACAGTAACGCGTTACAAGTAACGTGTTACTGCCCATCTCTGCTCACAAGTAGTAAAAAAACAAAAGTCACTGTAAGTAATCTAACAAACCCTGTCACACCACAAAAATAAATGTTTAATGCACTAATTTACATTAAGCAAGGATAATGTTTGTATTTACAGCTGTGTTTGCAATTTTCCATGTTGATCATAACTTTGACTATGGTGACAGTTTAAGCTGCAGGTGGCCTCTGATGACAGCCTACCCACTTTCCTCAAACTCAAAACCAGAATAGACATAATGTGAGACGCTGTCTCGATGTGTCACTGTGAAGAGGATTAAAGATACTGTGCAGTCCCATGTAAAGAAACACCTGTTTACCCCACATGGGTCCATCCTGTTTAAACATTTGTGCAGAATCTTGTACAGCTATGGCTACAAACCAGAGCTGCTGAGAGATAATTCGGTTATTCAGAATTTGACTAAATGTAAACAACTATTGCTGGATGCATTTTATCTAACAGTCAGCAGAAGGCAGCATTTCACTTTGCACACTGTCATGATATGAGGTAATAAGATGCAGCGTTTCTTCGGCACGAACGGCTTTTATTGAACCGTAGCAGCAGTGTGCGTGGCTACATCAATTTTTCTGGAACGTATACACATAGACTGTCTCCCAGCGACCTCTAGTGGCCGCCCCTATGGTAGTCTTATCAGGACAACATAAACAAATCTCACAACACACACAAACCCTGGACTCCTTGGGTTTGTTTTTTGGCTGTAATTTCTGTTCAGTGGACTTAGTGTTTCACAGGACTGAATGTGCCACATGTGTTTAAGAGGAAATCTTTGTGATGATGGACGTGCTAAATGCAGAAGAATGTCCCTTGATACTGTTATGCCGGTATCCACGACATCAGTATGAAGATGTTGCAGATCTTCTGTTGTATGAAAATTATTTTTATGAATATTTTGGCAGATCTATCTTCATAATCCTTTGTCCAGTAGATCCACCTTCCCTCCTCTGCACATGCTCAGACCATCTGGTTTAAGTGATGATGCATGAACCCTGCTTCTACTACTATGTGTTTATTAAGGCTGTTGTGTTTTTAACATGTTTTAATGTTTTGTATCTTATTCTATTTAATCTGAACAAGTCCCTAAAAACAGTCAGTGATCACTGTTGGTCTCTGTTTTTATTACACTGTTCATTTTAAAGCTGAGTTTTAAACTGTTACGATGTAACTGCAGCCCAGCCCATGCAGCAGTATATTAATGACTAACCTGGTATTGTGGATGGATTATCTCAGTTGTTCTCCTGACTGAAGTTTGGTCCGTTTACAGCATCCTGCCATGCGATTGCATTTGTCCCTAACCATCGGGAACCTTCACGTTAACTTTTATCGAGTGGAAAAAAGTTAGCGTTCATCCTCCAGCTTCACTGTGTTTATGCTATGCTAACATAGCTGTGTAGCTAGCCACCACGTAGCACATCATTATATAGCAGCTAGCCCTCTTTGGTGAAGACAAGAAGCTCAGGCGAGCGCACAGATGAGTGGGTCATCCTGATCAAAAGATTGCGGCCGTCAGCTGAGAACCTTCCAGCTATCATGTCAAGCATGGAGGAAACATACACCAGTCACAGAGCCTGGATTAGCAAGGACTCCTCCACTGCTGGTGAAATATTCTGGCAAGTTATTTGGTTCCCTGGTAATGGTTTATGTACTCCTTCTCCACTCAATTGTGTATTACATACAAAGTATGTAACAGGAGTGGATACATTTGGAGGTATGTTTATGAGCTCCTAGTGAATATTTTGAAAGAGTAATAATTTCAGAGTTGGATGATTATTCACTGGGCTTTTATTTACTATATAATTTTAAGGCTATCAAATGACAACAGAGAAGATGCTGCTCATGGAAGTGAAAACCCTACAGAAAAAAAATCACCTAAATCTGTATAAAAACTGCTATCAGCAGCACTTTAAGAAAAAAAAACCCTCTAAAGGACAAACAGCAGACAGACAAAATAAGAAATTGGCTGCTGGAAAGTTGAAGTCCTAATTTTTTTCTCAGGGTCTGATGGGACCCAAATTGATAAGATTTCTTAAAAGGACTCAGGCACATGCCGGGTTTTCCTTTGGCAGAAGACAGTACGTTTATTTACAGTGAACGAAACACCAAGTGAATATGTACAACATGGAGGGGAAAAACGGTTCTGGGTCTCCAGGGTCTGTGGGGAAACAGGGGTCGGGAAGAAGTGCTCCACACTTTCTGTACAAAACACAACTCCTCTCCACTGCCGCTCCTCAAGTAGTCCGATAATCACGTCCAAGGGAAATCTACACACACACAAAAGGTCCGATTAGAAAAATAGTCACAAATAGTGATGGGTCCAGCAACACTGATGCACCAGTGCATGTATCAAGCTCACAGAGCGAAACCTGTATCGGTGTGTGTGTCGCTTTAAGAAAAAGTCCCGTGATCGATACAGCTCCTGTATCGCTCATTGCCAACGCGCCAAACTGTGTTTAAAAGCATCCGCATCTGCCAACGGAATGAGTCGCCACCAAAAAAAACTAAATTACTCTCACAAATATAAAAAAATACACATCTCTCCATAACAAAATGGAGCCTGAAAGAAAAAGAAAAATTTCTGCTGTATGGGATCATTTCGATCTTTTAACTGCAAATACGGTAACTGTTTGTCTGTCTTTGTTTCAGTGTAATCTATCAGAATAGGAAAAACAACAATGACTTGCGGTGTAAATTATTTATTTCATTTTATGCAGGTTAAATGTCGCATCTGTTCTGCAGAGCTTTCTTACACAAACAAAAGCACCTCCTCAATGTTTAGGCACACCTATATAGACATTGAACAGCTTTATCATCATTTTTTTAATTAACGTGTGTTTTATTATTTTGAAATCAAGCATCTAGGAAGATTGTTCTGGACCAGGCAGTCCTGAATTTTATTATAAAGGACTGCCAACCCCTCAGTACTGTGGAGAGTGAGGGGTTCAGGGAGCTGGTTCAGGCCCTTGATCCATCATATGTTTTGCCAACCAGAAAGGTTTGTATAGACAGTGTTTCATCAGGTAGCTGATGTTAAGTGCTGCATACTGATTTAATTTTGTTTCATCTTCAGACCATCAAGGAATTGAAAGACAAAAAACATGCGGAGGAACTCGGACCAGTGAAAATGGAGTGTTCTGCAGTAATTGCGGCACAACATCTGAACCACAGCCTGGACCTTCATCCGAGCAGTCACCTGTTCCAGGCAAGTTCAGTATTATCAGCTTATTCGTGCATTTATTTTGATGCTAATGTGTACTAATTTGGAGTAGATGACAAAAACTAAAACAGCCATGCATTTTTTATTTTTTCAGAAAACCTGTAGCAGCGGCTCGATGAAGAAGTTGGCAGACAATCAGAATCAGAATACTTTATTGATCCCTAGGGGAAATTATTTTTCGTTACAGTGCTCCATTATAAACAAACAGTAAAAAGACAGACAATACACAAACTAAGAATAGCACAATATATATATATGCATATATATGTCTAAAAAGGGTGTAGCTATTGCAGTAAACAGTGTAAGTGGATGAGTTGTACAGGGAGATGGCCACAGGCAGGAATGCAGAAGCATCCACCTGCATCGCTGTTAGCTTATCACCCAGGAGGGTCGGCCTGATGGTGTTGAAAGCACTGGAAAAGTCAAAAAACATGACCCTCACAGTGCTCGCCGGCTGGTCCAGATGGGTGTAGACACGATTGAGCAGGTAGATGATGGCGTCCTCTGTTCCGAGACGAGGCTGATAAGCAAATTGAAGGTGATCCAGATGTGGTCTGACGGTGGGTCGCAGCTGGTCCAGGGTGAGCCTTTCCAGGGTCTTCATGATGTGGGAGGTCAGTGCCACGGGCCTGTAATCCTGGGGGCCACTGGGACGTGGCGTCTTTGGAATAGGGACGAGGCATGATGTCTTCCACATCACTGGGACCCTCTGCAGACTCAGACTCAGCATGAACAGTTTATGAAAGACTCCACACAGCTGGGGGGCGCAGGCCTTGAGGACGAGGGGACTCACTCCGTCTGGTCCAGCAGACTTGCCTGAGTGGAGTCTCCTCATTTGCATCTCAACCTGGTATTGAGTGAAGGTGATGGGTGGGGGAGGGGTGTCAGGACTCTCCCAGGAGGCAACAGCGCCATGTGAAGAGAGAGGCTGGCACAGGGGTGTGGCTCTGGATTCCAGGCTGACTACAGGTGAGGTTGTGGGGGTGTGAGCAGACACTGTGGTGTCGAATCTATTGAAAAACAGATTAGCTCGTTAGCTCTGTTCTCACCTCCCTCAGCTCCCCTGCTGTTGGTTGGCCTGAATCCAGTGATGGTCTTCATGCCCCTCCACACCTCTCTCATGCTGTTCTGATGGAGTTTCCACTCCAGCTTCCTCCTGTAATTGTCCTTAGCCTCTCTGATCTTGTCCTTTAGTAACACCTGGACCTTCCTCACCTCCTCTTTGTTGCCCCCTCTGAAAGCCCTCTTCTTGTTGTTGAGGAGGGCTTTGATGTCCTTAGTCACCCACGGCTTGTTATTTGGGTAACAATGAACAGTCTGAGCTGGAACAATGGAGTCGATGCAGAAAGTCACGTAGTCTGTGATACACTCAGTAAGCCCATTGATGTGCTCGGCGTGAGGCTCACAGAGTGTTTCCCAGTCGGTTACCTCGAAACAGCCCTGTAGTTCCACTAAGGCCTCGTCTGACCACCTCCTAATGCTCCTCGTGGTCACAGGTTCCCTCCTCACAATTGGCACATAGCGTGGGGTGAGGTGACTCAGGTTATGATCTGACCTACCAAGTGGGGGGAGGGAGGAGGAGTGTATGCATCCTTGACATTAACATACAGAAGGTCTAAAATTTTCTCTCCCCTGGTGGGACAGGCCACATATTGTCTGGATGTTGGTTGTGTATTGTCCAGTGATACATGGTTGAAGTCACTCGAGATCACAATAAAGGCACTCGGGTGCTGAGTCTGTAACCGGGCTATGGCAGAGTGGATAGTGTCACATGCAGCTGTGGGGTTAGCAGAGGGAGGAACATAAACAGCCACCAAGATGACGTGAGAGAATTCCCTGGGTGAATAATACGGCCTGAGTCCTACAGCACACAGTTCAATGTCCGGGCAACAAATCCTTTCTTTGATTGTTATGTGGGCGGGGTTACACCTCCGGTTGTTAACTAAAACAGCAAGCCCATCTCCTTTCCGCTTACCGCTATCGATGCTGTCCCTGTCCGCCCGAACAGTGTGGAAGCCTTCCACGGAAGCATTCTCGTCGGGAATGTCCTGGTGCATCCATGATTCAGTGAAACACATCAGGTTACACTCTCGGTATTCCCTCTGACTCCGTACCAGTGCTGAGAGCTCGTCGATTTTATTCGATAAGGATCGCACATTTCCCATTACGATAGACGGCAGACACGGTTTATACCTCCTCCTCGCTTCGAGCCTCCGCTGTCTCACCGTCTCCTTCTTTCTTCTCTTCTGTCCTTGACCTCTGCATCCCCGATGTGCTTTTCTCCAAATTTCAGCTGGTACATCTGCGGGTCTGGCCAGCGAGCCGGCCGGCATCAGGGCGATCAGCTGATCTCTGGAGTAAACAGGCCGTGCGTGTAGGAGATGTGCCGCGGTCCCGTTCCTTGATAAAAGTAATAGTTCCACGGCAACCGGAAGAACAAAAACTCTCTCAATCCACATGATTGAGTGAAAGATAATAAACGGATGAAAATACAAGTCAGAAAAAAAGAATACGTAAGAAAAACAGAGCTAAACTAAGAGAAAAAGCAGGAGCAACTGTTACAGGCTGCACGCTGGTTGGTGCATGCGCACTGATTCACTGTTGCATTGTTGACAAACCAATAATGCACCAGCGGACTCCATCATTGAGGTCCAGCGCTACTTGGCGGAGAGAAACATTCCAAGATCAGAGGATCCTTTAACGTACTGGGGGAAGAGGAAGACATCTTATCCGAACCTTTCCCACCTGGCTTTACAGTTTTTGTGTACCCCAGCTTCATCCGTGCCCTGTGAGCGTGTGTTTTCCAAAGCTGAGAAAAATGGTGTCAAAAAAACGCAATAGACTGAATGCAAAAACAGGCATAAGGAGGCATACAAAGTGCACACTGAGCATTTAGAATTTCTCTCCAAGTGCTTTCTTGTTGTTTGCTGTGTTATGTGTTTATAATAAACTCTGAGTCAAATGGGTAATATTACATTCACAATACTTTCATTTTAATTTTCCCCTTAATATCATTCACAATATATTTTAAAGATGTCTACAATATTTGAAATGTAAAAGATACAAAATGATTCCATGGAAAGTACAATACCTACAGAGTATACAAGTATGACTAGGTGATTGAATCAGTGTCTGTTGTGGGTCTCAAGTAAGTTGCCTGCAATGATATTTAAGGTCCAGCAGGTGTCAGTATGGAGCACAACAGCAACACTGTGTCAACACAGTTTGGGGAATGTGCTGAAACGCTTCATGAGGTCTCGTCTACCCATCACTAGTCACAAAACTCACAGATTCTGATTTGCAGGTTCGCAGGTTGACTGTCGCTGATAAGATAAGATACCTTTATTAGTCCCACGAGTGGGAAATTTCACGATCCAGCGAAGACTAACGTAGATCCGCCATCTTAAATAGTGCGGCAATCAGCTGGGATCGGCGACTGGTGTAGTGATGAGCGCAGGTGTGTGGGCCAGCAGCGGGAGCCCGCAATTAGCATCGCCGTGGCGAAAGAGAGAGAGAGAGGAGGAGAGGGAGGAGGGAGAGAGCGAAAAACAAAAACAAACATGTTGCCTAATAGAGAGTCGACCAGTGAGGCACAGGGACCATGACACAAATCATAGCTAAAATTAAGGAATAATGGACTTGTATTCAAATACCACAGGTTTCCTGTGAACGTAAGCTTGATGTGGAAGGGTAACAGAAATGTTTTAGCATTCTTTCTGGGTGATACTGTAAAGTGTGATTTTAGCCATACAGCTACCAAGTGGCAGAATGTACTTTTGATTTCATGTATTTTATGCTTTATTTTAAACTTTAATACTTTTTTCCACTCCTCTATGTAAGCTGGACTTAGAGTTTGGCAAACTTACAGGAGGAAAGACAGATCTCTTTTAACGAAAATGGGAAGCCAGCATCATTCCCAAACTCAAATCAGTGGCTGCCCTGGAAACAAGAATGTCCTCTCTGCTGAAGGACTTTGAAGAGAAGACTGAAGTTATTTTTCCATAAACACAAACCCCTCCCCCCTCACGTTTACTATTAGAAAATACGATAAAAAAAGGATGATCAAATTAAGTTTTATTTACAGTCTTTAGATTACAAGTAAGAGGATGTTAGAAACTGAATAGAAAAACTATACAAAAAAGGGTTATAAATTTTTAATTTTGTTGTTCTTTTTCAAAAAATTGTTAGATGCCACCCTCTGGGTTGAAATATGTCTGTGTTTACTGATGGTGGAGACTGCGTACTTTAAGGCTGCAGACCTTGAATTGGGATACAGCCACAGACTTTCAAAGTAAAACAGGAAACATAACAGACGGGGATTTGAGTAGGAGGGAACAGCAACCATGGAACACAGAAACAGAAACCAAAAGACTAGAAAAGATAAACAATGACAAAATCAAACTTCAATTATGATACAAAAACTCAAAACACTGGGTCACTGTCCCAGGACCATGACAATTTTAGCCATTCGCAAAAGAGAAAGTCATTTTTGTTGTACATCTCATTATTGATTAAATTGCACATTTTTGTATTTTGAATAATTTTACATCTTGCTTTACTTTGTTAGATGAGGCTTGTTACACTGCTCTTGTGGTGTTAACACACCTGTTCCCACCTGTTGGTGCCAGTCGTTGCAGCCTTAAATCAGCAATAAAGCACTTGGTTGATCTTGCACTGATATGTGTTCAGTAAGGTTCACACAGTATTTACCCGAGGAAAGCATTTGTCTAAACCTCACTGATTACTTCTCTGAAAATCTGTCGTTATCTTCCCATCTCCAAGCCTGGAACAAGTATTGCATCTCTTTGCAGTGATCCTGAAGCATCATCCACAACACACCAACCCCAGCTGATATGCACCAGTGATCTAAAGAGTGCAACCAGGCAATACGTCATTGTTGCTAAGAATGACAAAGTAACCATTCCTCTGAATGACGGCCTGACGGGTGCTGTGGATAAGCGTATGTAACTTGTCCTATCCAGCACCACTTGGCTCCGTCTTCACCTTCTTTGAGTTTGTCTATGACCTGCCGCTGTCCACCCAAAGGAAAACCAAAGTACTGGAGCTGGTTGCACAGATTAAAGCATGCAAGTAAAATGTTCACCTGTCCAAAATGTAGAGAGTCTGTGTTCACAGAGGTGAGAAACCTCATTTGGCGTCTTCGTCAAATACACTGATGGACAAAACTTGAAAATTATATGTAGCCAAGATGGCTGCCCAAGGACGTATTATAACTTAAATTCATTTTCAAAGCATCTGCATAGATCTCATTCTACTTCATCTTCAGTGGATGCTGACTCAGTTCAGCCTTCTTACCAAGGAGAGACATCAAACAGTTCAGTTGAAACTGATGATCTAGTTCCTGATGCTTAGGAGATGCCCAGTGATGTAGTGTGGGTTCACTGAAAGAAGCAGATGTCTTGTTAGACAACTTGAGGTTAACCCTTGAACGAGACCTTTCTCTGACTAGTACTATTTTTGTGTCCCACAGTATTGATGTGCACAGGCAGACTCATAGAACTGGTTCTGTATTACCACTAAGAGACCAGTGTTGGGAAGGTAGCTTTTCAAATGTATTCCACTACAGATTACAGATTACATGCCCCAAAATGTATTTTGTAACGTATTCCATTACGTTACTCAATGAGAGTAACGTATTCTGAATACTTTGAATTAGTTAATATATTATTAAGCTTTTTACAACTACATGAATGTACTATTGCTGTGTGATTTATTACTATTACTGAAGGTTACTCGCCATACCAATACCAACTAGATGTTTAAATCTTAATATAAATGAGTAACAGTAGGTGGACATTAGGTAAGGCTGCACTTTTTGCAGCGATCTCGTATAGAAAACAGGTCCGCGGCTCCGAACCGTAGCAAAGGGACCTCTGGCTAATATGTCGGGTTCGTGTCGGGCTCGTAGCTGAAAACTAGCTTTGCTGTCTGGGTCAACTTTGCTAGTGAGAGACAGAGAGAGGCGTTGAAAGGCTCCAACGGAACTTATTGTTTCGGAGGAAAACAGTGTACAGTTGAGTCTTAATAGCTTACTTACAACTGGGCTCGTCAGGCACTCTGTTTGGCTGCAGTGGTTATTATTATATTTACATGCTTCCAGCTCCCGTTTCTGCTCCGTGACAGCTCGTACTTTTCCTTTTTCTCCCTCCCTCGCTCACAGACACATCATGGATATGGCAGTCCATTCTCCCTGCAGCACGGACTACACTGCCCATCAGGCTACATTCTTTAGGGCGATGCCTGTAACACTCTGCCTATTGCCTTCATATTACCGTATTTTCTGGACAATAGAGCGCACCTGTATATAAGCCGCATCCGCTCTATTTTTTAAAAATTTAAAAAAGAAAAAGATATACAAGCCGCACCCGGCTATAAGCCGCAGATATCTATGTTGAAAAATTAGATATTTACTGCATGTACAGAACGATTTTGTACTGTAAATGTACATTTATGTACTTGAACAGATTCTTTCCAAACAGTGCCTTTTAACACGGCAGCAACTTTGCTGATTAAAACGGAACAGAACCAAGAGAAAATAACCGGTATTTATTTACCTTCATTTCTCCTGTGTTTGAAACCACAAGTCACTTTAATCATCTTCGCTGAAACCCATGAAGTTGTCTTCTTCAGTGTCTGAGTTGAAAAGGCTCAGAAGCGCTTCATCACATCTGTCTCCATCAGTCTCGCTCTCCGTGTCACTGTCATCCTCCGGTGAAGTTGGCTCTGAAGGTGCGCCGCTCTCTTCGCGCAGCAGTCCAGCCTTTCGGAACCCGTTGGTGATGGTGGATTCTTTCACAGCACTCCACGCTGTTAGGATCCACTGACAGACATCAGAAAAGGATGCTTTTCGCATGCGGCCAGTTTTTGTGAATGACTTTTCACCGGTTGTCATCCAAGTCTCCCACTCAACCCATAGTGCAGCTTTAAATGCCCGATTTACACTGATGTCAAGTGGCTGCAAATACTTTGTTGTACCTCCAGGAATCACAGCTGGAATGGAGTTTGTTTTCTTGATCGCTGCTTTCACAGAATCTGTGATCTGGGCCCTCATGCTATCCAAAACAAGCAGTGCTTTTATCCGGTGAAAAAATTCCCCCAGGTGCTTGCCATAGCACTCCGTTAACCATTCCTTCATTAGGCCTTCTATCATCCACCCTTTGGTGTTAACTTTGACCACTATGCCTTTCGGGAGTTGTTCTTTCGGCATAGTTATGCGCTTAAAAATCACCATTGGTGGAAGTTTTTGTCCGGATGCCGTGCATGCCAGAACGCAGGTGAAGTGTGTCCTCTCGTGGCCTGTTGTTTTCAACAACATGGATGTTTCACCTGTCTTGTTAACGGTCCTGGTCAGAGGCAGATCAAATGTTAAAGGTACTTCATCCATATTGATTATGTCGTCTGGTCCAATGGAGTTTTCTTGTACCTTTTTTTCAACGAATTTGTGGAAGTTTTCAACTTTTTCCTGATAGTCAGGGGGGAGTTGCTGACAGAGAGTGGTCCGTGCCCTGATGGACAGGTTTTTACGTCTCATAAATCTGAAACACCATGACGGCCCAGCTTTGAAATCTTCAATATTCATTTCGCGGGCGATTGTTTTGGCTTTCAGTCGGATCTGTACAGTGGATACACCTGGGCCACCTGCTCTCTGTGTGTTCACCCAGTCCTCCAGGACATTTTCAAGTTCAGGCCACCTGCTTTTATGTCCTCTGAAAGCTTTTCTCGACTTTTGGCATTGCATGAGCTCTTCCCGCTGCCGCCTCCAACGTCTCACCATAGACTCATTGACGCTAAGCTTGCGTGCAGCAGTGCGTTTTCCCTCCTGGATAGCAAGATCGATGGCCTTCAACTTAAAACTTGCATCATACGAACTTCTTCGTGTGGTTTCCATGATGAAGGGGCGAGGATTTGAAAATAATTACCAGTTGGTTATTTGTTGTGCATGTTCTATCTGCTAAAGAAAAAGTAGCATATTCTTCTTTGCATTGATTTTTCATCTATCTTGTTTTTATTCTAATTCTGGTTAGAGCGCCCCTAGTGGTGGAAGAAAAATCCACAGAATAGCCGCACCTTTGTATAAGCCTCATGGCTCAAAACCTAGGAAAAAAGTAGCGGCTTATAGTCCAGAAAATACAGTACATAATTTAAAAAAAATTAAATAAATATTTCTACACATCATTATGCGGGCTGCAAATAGAGGTGACATGGGCCGCGAGATTGAGACACAGGCATTAGAGCCTCTTAATGCGTGTTTTGTTTGGGTTTCCACCGGCGTGGAAACCAAAAATAGAGAGGGCATAGCCTAACATATGAAACAGGAGAAGACCGCCGTTTAATCCCTTTATTTCAACAAAGTAACTGTATTCTGAATACCACCTTTTTAAACGGTAACTGTAACGGAATACAATTACTCATATTTTGTATTTTAAATACGTAACGGCGGTACATGTATTCCGCTACTCCCCAACACTGTAAGAGACTTTAGAGAAGAGCCTTTGTTTGGTGAAGTCACTCATATCTTGCCACAGTCCATTAATGAGTCTGTCCTGTTTGTGAGGATTCTGAAAGTCAACTTCTTTGATGACCATTTTTGTGCCTATGCAGTAGAAAGATCAAACAAATATAAACTGCTTATATTGGCTGAAATTTCTGATTTTCGGCTTTATATATATAATGACAAGCTTTGATACAAATAAGCTGTATTTGAACACGAGGCACAATATTGTATAACTTGGATGCTATATTCGCCAAACTGTAAATATGTTTTTCTGTTTGCGTTTTAGCGAGGGACCACTACATAGCCTTGGTTAAAATTGAATTTAATACATTTTAATTTAGAAGATTCTGAAAACTGTTGTTTATCCAGATTGTAATAAATGATAATATCCCAACTATACACATCTTTTTCTCCCATTTAAAAAAAATGAAATGTACATATTTTAACACATCTTTGTGTTGACTTATTTGACACAGAAGATATATTAAAGAGCACTCGGGTGAAGAGCGGTGCTGAGCTGTCAACTGATCACCATCTGGTGGTGAGTTGGATCAGGTGGTGGAGGAACATGCTTGACAGACCTGGGGCTCCTAAATGTATAGTGAGGTTGCATTGGGAACTCTCTCATCTGGCAGAGCTTCAACAACAGTCCAAGGGAGGCTGGGGACACATGTTCACCACCTCCATTCAGCACCTCCTTTGCTGAAGCTGCTGCACTGAGTTGTGGCTGCAAGGTGGTTAGTGCCTATTGTGGTGCCTAAGTTCCCCATTAGGGGTTGGTTTAAAAAAATTGATTTCCCAATTCCAATCAATTTTACCTTGAGTAATGCGATATCGATTCATTAAATCCTGAATCAATTTTTAACTATAAATTCATTTTGCCAGAAACGTCAGAATCTCAGCTTAAAGCTCACAAAACTATTTCAACAACCACCAAACAGCTACGACTCAGTTGTATAAATCAGTGATACTCAGCCCTATTCCCCATCAAAGACTGGACTTCACCTATCTCACCATCTTATGTATATATTTTTCACTGTGTATAAACAAACTGTTTCTTAACAAGACTTTATTAAGTCCCAATAATGTACTGGTCTCCTGGCCCATGACAAACAACCTTCCTTTCATATCAAACATCCTTGAAAGAGTAGTTGTCAAACAGCTAACAGATCATCTGCAGAGGAATGGCTTATTTGAAGCGTTTCAGTCAGGTTTCAGAGCTCATCACAGCACAGAAACAGCTTTAGTGAAGGTTACAAATGATCTTCTTATGGCCTCTGACAGTGGACTCATCTCTGTGCTTGTCCTGCTAGACCTCAGTGCTGCGTTCGATGCTGTGGACCATAATATCCTATTAGAGCGATTAGAACATGCTGTAGGTATTACAGGTACTGCACTGCAGTGGTTTGTATCATATCTATCTAATAGACTCCAATTTGTACATGTAAATGGAGAGTCCTCTTCACCCACTAAGGTCAATTATGGTGTTCCACAGGGCTCAGTGCTAGGACCAATTCTGTTTACATTATACATGCTTCCCTTAGGCAGCATCATTAGAAGACATAGCATAAATTTTCACTGCTATGCTGATGACACCCAGCGGTGGGTCTGTCTGGCACAGACCCACCGCTGGAACAAGACAATTCTACTACAACAGCAAAAGCATTGGACACCAAGCAGAGCCTCGTGCACGAGGGAGAGAACTGTGACACGCATGTTCCTGTCGCTCGCCCCAGTCGCTCTCGTCTGCTCCCTTGTAACACTGCTCTTTAGTGTGGTCACATGAATATGCATAAGTTCATTAACATATAACGTCTTACATAGGCGTTGTGTCGTGTGTGTGTGTGTGTGTGTCGTGTGTGTGTGTGTGTGTCGTGTGTGTGTGTGTGTGGGGGGGGGGGGTCAAGATGTGACCCTGTGAAGACTCCCCACACCTACTTGCGCCAGGGAGTCCAGCACTAAGCATATATGACAATCCACAATATAAACCTAACACCCAGCTCTATCTGTCCATGAAGCCAAGTAACACACACCAATTAGTTAAACTGCAGGAATGTCTTAAGGACTTCTAAAGTGGTTGCTCACAGGGAGTTGCCTGATTGTTGGGGTTTCTCTATATTATTGTAGGCTCTTTACATTACAGTATTAAGTGCCTTGAGGTGACTGTTGTTGTGATTTGGCTTTATAGAAATAAAATTGAATCTAATTGAGTTGAAATGAAAAAGCATGAAAGGGACTAGAAAGAGAGAGGGTATTTCTCCCACACTGGCTCCCTGTTAAATCCAGAATAGGTTTTAAAATTCTTCTCCTCATATATAAGGTCTTGAATAATGAGGCCCAATATTATTTCAAAGACCTCACTATATCACTGGGTACTATATCAAAGTAGAATCGAATGAACAAGTATCCTCTCTATTCCAACATAAAGACAAATGTATGGAGTTTATTTTTAATAGTCTGATCCATAGTCTGTTCATTTGACCTTTTTGAGGGTACCTTCTGATGAGTTTCAACGTTAATTACCTGAAGCTTCCCATGACCCAACCAAAGCATGTTTTACTGCTGTGGCACAGAAGATACCTTCTTTTATTCAGTCTTACAAGCTGGTTAAACGTAGGCACTTAAAAAGCACCTGGTTATGTTCAGGCACTGCCAGGTACCTGGTTAGAGCTAGTTCATAAAGTTCGTAGTTTGAGTTCAAACACATCCATTTACCACCTGTGACCTTTTGTGCTGAAAAGTTGGACGAGACAGCCACGTCACTCACCTCAGTCAAAGAAAACCTTTTGTGTAAATGAGACAGCGACCTCAGTACATGGAACTGTTTTCTGTGTCAGGTAAAGAAGGACTGGGTCGTCTGCAGGTTTAGCTGATAATCTCTCATGATTCTTACAAAATCTTCTCGCTGTCATGGAAAGGCCAACAGGCAAGAAGCACCAACAAAAACCACCCTACAGTTCCATCATTTGTTAATTCTGCTCCATGCAGCAATAATTCACATCCGCTACTGAAGATTGAGGCTAACGACTGATAATACCAGATTAGAAAGTTCATTCCCCAGACTGCCCTCTCTAAATCCAAAGACAATTTTTCTCTAAAGCAGACCATTTGTTAGGTTCCTTGATTTGTCTTCTTTGGGAGCTGCATTCCAGGTAAAGGTAAGTGAATGCCACAGCACCCATACCACATGGGAACAGGTATAGTAACATATGATACTATAAATTCTATATAAAACAATATTTATATGAAATTAAAGGCAACTAAAATGTGCTCACATCTAAAGTAAAGTGGACTTTTCTTTGCTGCTTGCACAGATTTTGTTTTCTGGTCTCTGATTGGTTGGCTTTTTGTCAAACCAGTGAGGTAACAGATGACCTGTCTTTAGTGGGAGGGATCTAAAGGCAGTTGAAAACAAACTGTACAAACTACAACTACACCACATCAACTCTCCCAAGACTTCTGAGATCAACCAGGACCAGGAACCATGTCCAGCTCTGGTAAATATATTTTAGTTGCATTGAGGTTGTAAACCAGCAGAGCAATGCCATTTCTCTTCCTGTTACTGTTTTCAGGTCTTATTACCCACCAGAAACTCACTTATACATCCTACACTTTTATACATTTTAATGTTAATCTTTTTCACCTGCAAATGTTAGCTTGCTGTTTGTGTTTTAGTTATTTTAGTCTTGTCTTGTTGACTTCCCAGCAATATACACATGCTGCTTCAACTCACAATTACTGGCTTATACTGATGTTACATTTTTACATTGTTACATTACTCATTCATGAATGTGCATAAAAGTCTAGAGATTTCTGTCTGATAACTTTATCATGAACTGGCACCAAAAATTTCCAGTGTAGCAAAATAAAGCAAAACCATGTAACTGATATTATTGTAGGGTCTAACTTACAATATAAAGTGACTGTTAATAAATAAAACTGCACAGATGCAGTCAGTATCAGTAGAGTATCAGAGCAGCTTACATGTTCATTTTTAACCCTTGTATGAGCCACGTGCCAGCTTTGATGAAACAATAGCTGCTATTTGCATTATTTTACATTGTTTTGATTAAATTAATTAATTGGGCATTTTTGTTGTTTTTTTTTGGGGGTCTTGTTCATTTTATAGAAAAGCTGATAATGGCAGACTCCTAACTGACAATTTACTGAATTATAAAGAGTTCAGCTGTAGACTGATTTCTTTGCACTGCTGAATTTATTAATTTTCTACTTAATGGTTTAAAATCTTTTGAGCTTACATTTTATTAAGAAATTACATTCACTATTAAAGTATGGTTTGCTGAGCCTTGATTACTCAATATTAAAGGAGAAATTAGAAGAAAATTGGGTGCCAAATCTAATTTCAGACATATGTCAATTTAAAAGATATATAATATATAATATACATTTGCCATGAGTATTGAAAGGTTTGGATCTTAAGTGTAGATTTGAATATTAAATACAGAAAAACTAACCTTTATATTGGCGAGGATGAACAAATCAAGTGGGGAAAAATTCACAGGAAGACAAAAGACAGAAATGGAAAGCAAATAGTAACGATGAGCACATTCAAACTGAGGCTTTAAGTACATGGGAGGCTTATGTGGGAAAACGACACAGCAGGTAAAGATAGAAACAGGTGAAAGTAATCAGGTAACAAGACACGTTCACTATCTGATTCAATCCAGGGACTGTTTGCACAGAGCCCTGCTGCCCGATGCAGGCAGTGTACAAAGTATGTGGTATAACTGGCCTCTCGTCCTTGTGCTGTTAGTGGTTCATCAGCCAATCACATAGAAGAGCAAAGTCATACAAAATACAAGGAGCTTTTGTTGGTTCTCCCATTCCTGATGAACTCCCCTCTCTGCTCTGGCTGAATGTTGATTGTCAACCAGTCAGTCTGGACTGCATGGGAGCGTGTCGGGGGGGACGATCCCTCTCCTGTCACACTTAAATGTTTCTGACCATCAAACAAGATTAAATTAAAGATGACACAAGCAAACACAATGTGCAACTTCTAATTGAAGGCGTTTATTATTTTGTTTGGGTGTTTGGGGGGAAAAACCCAAAACCACATGGTCCTGTGGAATGAACTAGTCAAAGTCCTGAACTGAATCTGATGAGTCTGATTGAGATGCTGTGGCATGACCTTCAAACGATGGTTCGTGTTCGAAACCCTCCAACGTGACTGAATTACAACAAGTCTGCAAAGATGAGTGGGTCAGAATTCCTCCACAGCTGCCATTGCCAGTTAACCTCCTAAGACCCGAACTCTTCCACGGCATGCATTTTTAATTTCTCTTTGATATTTGGTCACATTGGGGTCCGATAAATGTAAAAACAAAGAATTACCAGATTTTTGTTTTACCTTATTTTTGTTTTTATGAAAAATCAGAGACACATATGAGGATATTCCTCTAAAATTTTGATAGAACAGTAGCAGTATAATGTCCTCGTAAATGGATATCAGGCCCTTGAAGAGCAAAATTGAGTATTTTGGTCTAAATAACCCAAAATGTGATGTCCACATATGTGGACGGCAGGTCCTAGGAGGTTAATGCAAATGCTTGATTGGTTGCCCACCTTTTCACACAGGGCCATATATATCTGTCCCCCCCCCGTGTCTAATATTTTAATTTGTTTGATGATCTGAAACATTTAAGAGTGAAAAACATACAACAAATAGGAAATCAGGAAGGCAGCCAACACTTTTCACAGTTCGCTGTATAAGTTGAGAACTCCTAAAGCCAGATGACTGCAACAGAACTTACATGGAATAATAACTATAATGATATATGTCAATATAAATTCTCCAACAGGGCCAAAGGAGCTGAGGATTGTCTTCATTGGAAAGACTGAAAACTTGACTTCACAAATTGAAGACATCTTGAAAAAAAATGCTGTGCAGGAAGACTTTACAATGGTTTTGGTGAAGACTCTGATCCAAGACAGTCCAAGTCAAGTCGACGAGACAGAAAACACTGAAGTGTCAAAGGAAATGCAGAAAGGAACTACAGCATCCATCTTTTCTCCTGGTCCCCATGTGTTTCTGTTCGTGCAAGACTGGGAGAACGGCTTTAAAACACATGACGTGGAGCGAATGAAACTCGTTAGGGAGTTCTTTGGTGACGAGTCAGTGCGTTACTTTTTACCCTTGATCACCCATGACGATGGAGAGTTGAAACCAAAGGATAGAGATGAAATAATGAGTTTCATTGAGACACAATTTGGGTGTGAAAAAGAGAAATGCAGTGATATTGATGTCGATAGTGACAAGGTCCAAGATCAAGTGAGAAAGTTAGTGGACAAGCTGAGAGAGGTGGCTGAAAACAACAAATGGGAGTGTTACACAGAGGAAATGTTCAAGAGGGCACAGGAAGCCCTCTGCCAGAAAATGCAGGAACTAGAAAAGACGGGAAAGAAAGATGATGTGAATGTGTTGACATAAGAAGAGAAAATGCTCTCAATTATGGAAAAGTCAAATGGTTCATTTATGTTTGATGTGTGCCTTACATTTGTGTGGCTGTAAATAAAGTTGGTGTGCGCTAGGGGGCGTATGCGTTCGTCAAGATGGCCGAAGGGTGATGTGTGTTTATTCCTCCCAAGTATCGTTGGTGAACTTAGCCATGCACGTCAGGTTTTCCTGCGCATTTTCATATCTCTGCCAACAGGTTATGGGCCCAGAGAGCTAAAAAGTTTTCTGAAAGAGTCCATGTGGTTTTGCCACAGAGAGAAACACCGCGACGTACTGCGCACTCGGTGAGGATTAGCATACCATGCTAGCGCCATGAGCCGACGAGCCGCTGAGTCAAATAGCCGTTGGGCTCGGCTAGTTTTTGATGGAGACGAAAAGAATTACGAGCTATGGGAGACGAAATTTTTGGGCCACCTTCGTTTGCAAGGTTTAAGAGACATTATTTTGGAGCAGCCTACCGACGCGGAGGGAGAAGAAGACAGAGCAAAGAATGCAGAGGCCTACGCGGAGCTGATCCAGTTTCTGGATGACAAAAGTTTGTCTCTTGTTATGCGAGAAGCAGCAGATGATGGACGGAAGGCGCTGGGGATTCTAAGAAACTATTATGCAGGTAAAGGGAAGCCTCGTATAATTAGCCTGTATACAGAACTCACTTCGCTCCAAAAGTCCAGCAGGGAGAGTGTGACTGAGTATGTGATACGAGCAGAGACAATAATCACAGCCCTGAGGAATGCTGGAGAAACATTGAGTGATGGGCTACTGGTAGCAATGGTTTTGAAGGGACTGCCAGAATCATTCAAACCGTTTACTATCCATGTCACACAAAGTGAAGTTGAAGTGACTTTTGCTGAATTTAAGACTAAACTGCGAAGCTATGAAGACACAGAGAAAATGCGCCGCCGCAGCGCCAGATGACAACATCATGAAAGCACGCACGACCGAGCGACAATCCCACGCTTGAAAACTCGAATGACCGTGGGGCCGGCAACGCAGACATAGTGTGTTTCAGATGCGGACTAAAGGGACACAAAGCCAGGACGTGTCGTCGCAAGCAGTGGTGTAGTGAGTGTAAAAGTACCACCCATCGGGACTCGACCTGCAGACGGAAACGGCGGCAGGACAACGCACGGAAAGTTTCCGAGTCGGGCAGCAAAGACTACACATTCCGGTAAGCAGCGAGGATGCAGCGCCCCAGTCAGAGCATGGCATCAACAAAAGGGTCTGATGGTGGACACAGGGGCAACGTCGCATATCGTTACTGATATAACGGGTTCAGGAGATTCGACGACAGTTTCCAGCCCAAGTCACACTACGTAGAGTTGGCTGACGGCACTAAGTGCACTGGAGTTGCAGAGCAAAGAGGGGAGGCAGTGTTTTGCTTGATGGACAGCAGGGGGCAGTGCCACAAAACAACCTTGAAACAGGCACTGTACATCCCATCGTATCCACAAGACATCTTCTCTGTGAAAGCAGCTACCTCAAATGGAGCAACGGTGATCTTCAAGCAAGGAAAAGACACCCTGCGACACAAAGACGGTACAAGGTTTCCAATATACGAGTACAACAGACTGTACTACCTACAAACAGTAAACACTGAAGGTAAAGACCAGTGTAAGGGTTGCTATGACATGCAAACATGGCATGAAATTCTTGGTCACTGTAATTATGATGACATTCAGAAATTACAGGGTGTTGTTGATGGTATGACAATCAAAGGGAAAACAGATAAATCTGTCTTGCATTGTAAAGTGTGCACACAGGGAAAGTTTGTTCAAACTAGAAACAGGGACCCAGATGCACGAGCCAAAACCGCCTTAGAGCTGGTACACACAGATCTAGCTGGTCCAGTAGACCCAGAGTCCAGAGATGGATACAGATTTGCACTATCATTCACTGATGACTATTCCAGTGCAGTGTTTGTGTACTTTCTGAAAAATAAGAGTGACACAGCAAAAGCAACACAGAAGTTTTTGGCTGATACGGCCCCGTATGGGCAAGTTAAATGTATCAGGTCTGACAATGGAACAGAGTTTATGGGAAATGAGTATCAGGCTCTCCTTAGCAAAAAGGGAATCAGGCATGAGACCTCAGCACCATACTCACCACACCAAAATGGTACTGCAGAACGCAATTGGCGCACTCTTTTTGATATGGCGAGGTGTATGTTAATAGAGAAACAGTTACCTAAAGAGATGTGGACTTATGCAGTGCAAACAGCAGCTGTAGTGAGGAACAGATGTTTTAACAGACGCACAGAACAGACACCATATCTAATGCTGACGGGAAGAAGGCCAAACCTTTCCAGGATGCAGACATTTGGGTCAGTGTGTTATGCCTACAGGCAGAACAAAAGAAAACTAGACTCAAGGTGTGAGAAAGGAATTTTTGTTGGGTATGACAAGAACAGTCCAGCTTATATGGTCTACTACCCAGACAGTGGGAAAGTACAGAAGCATAGACTGGTGAAATTTGAGACCAAAACAAGAGTAGAGAGACAAACACAGACTGACAAGGTGCCAGATGATGATGAGGGTGACCTTGAGACACCAAACAGGTTCACCAAGACCAGAGAAAAGACTGATGTGAGTACTGAACACACAGATGCTCAGGAACAGATCCCAGTAAGCACGTCTGAGATGAGCAGCCAGTCACAGGAGAATGAACTCGACTGCGAGGCTGCAAGGTACCCTTCCAGAGTGAGAAAGAGGCCTGGGTATTTAAGTGAATATGTTACTGACAAGGAAGATTGTGATCAAGTACTCACAAACATGGATTATTGTTACAGAGCAATGTGTAACATACCCCAAACATTCAAGGAAGCAATAACTTCATCTAACTCAGAGAAATGGGTCAGTGCAATGGATGAAGAGATGCAATCACTAAGAGAAAATGACACATTTACCTTAACCACTTTGCCTGAGGGTAAGAAGACAGTGGGGGGTAGATGGGTGTACGCAGTCAAAAACAATGTTGATGGATCTGAGAAGTACAAGGCACGTTATGTTGCCAAAGGATACAGTCAGAGGATAGGTGTGGATTATGAAGAAACTTTTTCCCCTACTGCTAACCTGACTAGTATCAGAGTGCTGATGCAAAAGGCAGCACAAGAAAACATGCTTTTACATCAGATGGATGTTAAAGCTGCCTATCTTCACGCACCAATAGATTGTGAGGTATTCATGGAACAACCTGAGGGCTATGAGGTAAAGTCCGACACAAATGAAAAATTGGTGTGCAAGTTGAAAAAGTCGCTATATGGGCTAAAACAATCAGGCCGAAATTGGAACAAGTTGCTGCATGAATATCTGAGTGAGAACAACTTTGTGCAAAATCCTGCTGATCATTGTGTTTACACAAAGATGACAGAAAATAAGAAGGTGATTCTGATTATATGGGTAGATGACCTGATCATTGCTGCTAGTGATGAAAGTGAACTAACTGTTGTGAAGAAAATGCTTGCAGCAAAATTCAAAATGAAGGATTTGGGTAAACTGAGACATTTCATTGGTATAGATTTTGACCAGAGTGATAACTGTGTAAAATGTCACAAAAACAATATGTGGAAAAAATACTTGAAAGGTTCAACATGCAGGATTGTAAAGAAAGACAGACACCTTGTGAGCAAAAACTGAACTATGCTGATGACGCAGAAAAGATGAGTGATGTCAAAAGGTACAGAGAAGCAGTTGGTAGTCTGATCTATTTGGCTACATGCACAAGACCAGACTTGAGTTTTATAGTCAGTAAACTTTCACAGTATTTTACTGAGCCAACTGAAGACCAATGGACTACAGTAAAACATGTACTGAGATATCTGAAAGGGACAACTGAGAAAGAACTGTGTTACAGGAAATGTGACAACAAAGAACTGAGGTTGTGGGCATACAGCGATGCTGATTGGGCAGCTGATGTAACAGACAGACGGAGTACAACTGGTTATTGCATAAGCTTGTCTGTAGATGGTCCTTTAATCTCATGGAAAACCAAAAGACAACCTACTGTTGCATTATCCACCTGTGAAGCTGAGTACATGGCTTTAGCTGCAACCTTACAAGAAGTTTTGTACCTAATGCAACTGTTACAAGGTATCGATGGACAAAAATATGCACCGCCAAAAGTTCATGAAGATAATCAGGGTGCAATTGCTTTGGCGAAAAATCCTGTGACGAGACAGAGATGTAAACATGTTGACATAAAGTACCACTTTGTGAGGTCAACTGTGAGTGCAGGAAAAATAACTCTGGATTATTGTTCAACAGAAGAAATGGTAGCAGATGTAATGACAAAACCTGCAACAAAAGTTAAGTTGTTCAAGTTTGAGAAGTTTATGTTTGGACATTAACATGGTATACGGACAAGTATACAGTACTGAGGAAGAAACGCTATATGTGTTTTGTTTTTTTTTGTTGTTTACTTAAGAGCATCATAATATGAGAGCAAGTGGGGGTGTTGACATAAGAAGAGAAAATGCTCTCAATTATGGAAAAGTCAAATGGTTCATTTATGTTTGATGTGTGCCTTACATTTGTGTGGCTGTAAATAAAGTTGGTGTGCGCTAGGGGGCGTATGCGTTCGTCAAGATGGCCGAAGGGTGATGTGTGTTTATTCCTCCCAAGTATCGTTGGTGAACTTAGCCATGCACGTCAGGTTTTCCTGCGCATTTTCATATCTCTGCCAACAGAATGACACACTGACCAAATTTATTGAGTTGGTAACTGGAGGGGGCGAATTAAGCAAGTTCCTGTTTCAACTACATAGAAAAGTGTCAGACTATTTCAGTAAATACACGGAGAAGGTGGCTCAGAAACACAAGAAATGAGGAAAAAAAAATGGCCTCTATTCACAAAAGAATCAAAGAGTTTAGAGCAAGTTAATTAAATAACAGAAGAAAAAATGAGACTTTACTCATGATTAAAAAATGATCGATTAATTAAATCTGCTGTATTAAATCTGCAGCTCAGTCAGAGAAACAAACAAGAGGGAAATATTTGATGTTTTTAATCCGAGTTATTAATCTGACAGACTCGGTTCCTCTGCAGACTGAGATCAAGACAACAAATAAATAAATCATGTTTTTTTTTTTATCATTATTATAATTTGCATTATAGCAGAAATGACATTTGGACTGGTTCAATTGGACTCCATATTTTCCAGCTGCAACATTATATTCTAAATGATTTAATGCGAATACTTCTCTGCTTATTTTCATTGTGTTTTTTTCCTTTTATTGATGGTGAAAAAGGAATAATCAGGAAAAAACAATAAGAGCAGGACATACGTGTGTGTGTGTGTGTGTGTGTGTGTGTGTGTGTGTGTGTGTGTGTGTGTGTGTGTGTGTGTGTATATATATATATATATATATATATATATATATATATATATATGCGCAGCTGTAACTTTTGTGTCTTCTGTGTGGTAAAATTGTAAAGATTTCTTCTCCATAAAGATCTGAGTTCTTTCTGCGCCTCTGCTGCAGTTACAGGGAAACCTGAGAACAGATGTTTTCTGGAGAATCTGCAGCACAGACTGTATTTTTCTATCAAAACTTCTAAAAGTTCTTTTCTTTTGTTTTCTGAAAAACATGTTAAATGTTAAAGCCTGATGGATTTTGTGCTTCCACTCAGTGGACGTGTTTAAAAAAGAAAGATTGTTTTCTTTTTTCTTTTCCTTTCTTTGTGGTGCTTTTTCATTCCTTTCTATGATGTAACAGAGTTAAGATGTTAATGTACGAATCAGTGTGTGAAATGATGCAGCTTCAGTCAGATATTAACAGCAGAATCTCATCAATAAATCAAACATGATTGAGACAAACCTGTTTCTCTCCTGTCATTATTCAGCTGATTAAGAAGTGATTTATAGAAGAAATTAACTTGAAACTTTGTCTTTTAGGTTTTGGTTGTCTGTCTCTTTGTGTTAGTCGTGCATCAGGCTGGTGACCTGTCCAGGGTGTGCCCCGTCTCTTGCCCTACGTTAGCCCACCGCGACCCTGACAGGGATAAGTGGAAGAGAATGGATCGATGGTTTTTATGGACCTGAGTGTAAATGTGTCTTTCTTTAAAGCACTTTGGGTCAGCTCCTGTTATTTAAATTTGTCATGTAAATAAAATAGACTTGACATTAAACACAAATGGCTCTAATATTCAGACATAATAGATTCATTCTTGATGTTCGAGATATGTTTTTTCATTTCCAATAAAATTATTTACTTAACACAATCCAGTGGGCTGAATTTATTACCTGAATGTCTGGATATAGTCTGCAGGTAATCAGTCTGAAAAGTAACAGCTATCAACAAACATAATTCATGCTGAATACCTGGCATCTGTTATGAATGAAACATTATTTTCAGCACTGTAGAAGCTACCTGGTAATTCTTTGCTTCTCTGGAGGGACTGTGACAGTGACCTCTGACCTCTGTGCTGAGGGTGTGTGTCCGTCTGAAGAATTTCCGTCCTTTTTCTTCTTTTCTTTTGCCGCTTGTTTGCTGCTGTGCTCAGTGCTGCTGAGTCACATGATCACAGAGGGGGTGGAGCAAGGTGTGTCTGCATGAGAGGAGCAGAGGTTGCACAGATGTGTCCATTCTGTGATGAACAGCAGCCACGTACTGACCTTAGAGAAGGCGAATCACTGAAGTACTGATCCCATCACCCTAGTAACGATCTGACATCAGTACCAGTGTTGTATCAATACTTTAGATATTTAGATCGATCGACCCCTAAACGCACTGCACTCGACCTCTCCACCACCTCCGAGATGAGCCCAGGATGTGCCGGTCCATGTGGCACATGCAGGCTATGCCCAGCTGGGCTCACCGTGTTTTACTTGGCTCTCTGCAGAAAAGCTGCATTGAACTCAAACAGCTACTGGAACTGATCACAGACTCAGAACAGCTGTGATTACACCTGATGGCGTTTCACACGAAGCTGCGAGGAGCAGCTGAGAAAGACAGGAAGTGAGGCACAGAATGTCATGGGTCTGGTTGTGGGTTTAGGATGCGTTCTTGGTTTGGTCTTCATACTTTGATTTATTGATATTTCTTTTATTTAGTATTTTGGAGTCTATAGTTCCTGTTATAATTAAATCTAGTGTTAGAGTTTCTTTTGTTCCCTCAGTATTCACATCCTGTTCTGTCAGCTCCCCTACGTTAAGTTCATGCACATGTCTGCATTTTCCCATTTCTCACTTCCTGTTTTATTTTGATGGTTACTGCTCTTTATTGTATTCATTTTATCTGCACCAGCTGTGTCCACTTTGTCCCAGCATCTGTTGCTGCGCCTGGTGTCTTATGGTATTTTGTAGGTTCAGTTTTGGCATTTCATTTTATGGGCTTTGAGATTCTGGAGTCTGCTTTTGGCTGTAATAAAGGTTCAGGTTTTTTTGTTCGTGTCTGTCTGCCCTGAGTCTGCATGTGCATCCTCTGGAAGGAAGGCATAGATAATTCAGTCACTGCTTAAAATCACCCACATTACACAGACTCAGATGAAATTCTTGCTTATAAAGCTCTGGATATTCGTCATATCTTAAAGTATCTTGTCCTAAAACATAATTCTTCATTCTCAGCTCTTTGTTGTGGTTCCCAGGATATTTAAAAGTAGAATGGGAGGCAGAGCCTTCAGTTTTCAGGCCCCTCTTCTGTGGAACCAGCTTCCAGTTGGGATTCAGGAGACAGACACTATCTCTACTTTTAAGATTGTTTGTCTGTTTTCTCTTTCGGCTGCTGTTTGTCTTTCGGCTGTGTTGGTGATCGCTGTGATTTTTTTGTGCTGTGGCCTACTTTGTCCCCTACTCTCATTTTTCCTCTCCTTTCTTCCTTTCTATAGAGAGTTTATAGAGCTCCTTTTAGCAAAGCACAGTGCATTCAGACCATGACTCTGCTAAAGCTGTTAAAAAAGACGATCAGACTACAGATGTTCCTTTCTGAAGCTTATAGTTCGGCTGGATCAATAGTTCCATCATAGATGAATCACCTGGCTAAACTTCTTCACACTTTTCCAAAGTTAAAACTTAAATTTCCCACAGACGTGACCTACTGTGAGAATCTGCAGAGTAGAGATTTGGGATGATGTCATTGCTCCTGCCAACACACCCACTCACTACTATGAAGACCCACCTGTACTTTGTAAGGCTGCTGATCCAGTTTTTAATGGTGATTGCTGACTGTTGCTTTATGCCCTGTGAGATTATTCTGTTATCATATGTTACCTTATATCTGTAATCAAAGTAGTTGAATTATGATACTGCTGTAGATCATATTATACCCCTTAATATAGAGTGTGTGATCAGTATGTAGTTTTAGTTTGCATTATACTTCTGACTTAAAAGAGTGTGAAAATCATTAGATCTATTTGATTGACCTGTATTATTCGACACTGTTGAATGTGTTACACTGTTTCTTGACATTTCATACTGCTGAATCATGAAGAGAATGTTGTGTGCAGAAGACCTTGTGTCTAGAATAGAAGAAGAGAAGACCACATTCCATACCCCCACCTTTACAGAGAGCAGAAAGACAGGGAGCCGAGGTCATAACTTAGGCGCCGTAAGAGAGAAAACATGTGAATGTTTAGGCTTTTTATGACTAGGTGGGGGCTACGGGAGGCTATAAAAGGCTGAGTAACCCGTCACCATTTTGAGACTTGCTGTGACCCTCTGCAGGCAGGTCTCCCCATCATGATGGTTCTTATGCTCTTAAGTGTTGAATTATATGGAAATAAATAATTGTTGATTGAGCATTTATACACCGAGTATTGTCCTTCCTTCAGCCCAAAGATTAAAAGAACTGGGAGATTTTAACAACTTGGTGCCTGGTGACCCGGATCTTTGGTGTGCTGAGGAAGGGCAGATTTGGCCTGTGGTGAGATCGTGGGGCGAGGCGAACAGAGGGCCGGCCTAAACAAAAAGGTAAGCACAGCCTGTTGTATTATAAATACCAAATGTGCATATTGGGCTTTCCAAATTAATCTGTTCGCTGAGTTACACGTATTTTCACATTAAATTTGTCGGTGTCTGGTTTTCGGCGCAAGATACTAACAACATAAGTTGAGGCTGAATTCCAGTGTGTCATAGGAACTGCTTCTAGCAAGATACTAATAATATACTACGTTGAGTCTAGTTGCAGCCCACGTTACCTTCCACATTTAACTTTGTCTAAGACTGGCTTCTGTTGCAAGAAACGGGGAAAACTTCTAAGACGCAACCAAAGTTTAGCATATGAAATAGAGGTGAAATAGAGTCTGACTTGTGGTGCGCTTGCATTTCAAAGGTGAGCTCAGAGGTTTCTGTGTGTGTTTCTGCGTGTGAGACGCGCTCTGGGTGTGTTTCCGTGTGTGAAGCGTGAACACAGTGACAGTGACGGTTGATGTGTGATTAGGAGGACACTAGAGTAAAGACACATTTTAGGATCAAAGGTTGATACCTAGTGTACCTGTGGAAATTAATTTTGCCCTGGGGTTGGCTCCCCCACCGTACGTTGGACGCGGCGTACGGACCAGCGGCGTCTGGAGGTCCAGGCTTATCACCTGAGAGCTGAGGGCCCTCAAACGATAACAGAATAACACTGGAACGGCCGTGTAATCACGGGTTCACATTTATTCTGGACTAGACCAAGACACATTTTGCGATCAAAGGTTGAGCTCTAGAGTAGTCAAAAAGAAAACCGAGGTTAGAGTCCTCATTTCTTAAAATAGAGGTTAGAGTCCTCGTTTCAGTGGTTGAAATTGTTGTGTGCCTGTCCCCTGATAGCGTGAAATTAAATAAAGAGGGAATTTGGAGCCACATAGAGACAGACGGGCATAATTGGGTGCATTACTCTGTGGTGTAATCTTAATAAGAAAAAAAAAAAAAAAAAGGAGTGAGAGATAGTAAGAGGTGTGTAGTGGAGAATTATTGAGAAGCAGAGAGAGGAATGTGTTGGGAGACTGGCGTGCAGTTTGCGCTGTCAAGGTGGGCGTGTTCCCTGCTTATCTGTTTAACAGTGATGAAAATGATATTAAATAAATCTCTTAGTGTGTTAATACAGGAAGCTACGGACCTGGACCAACTGCCCCCACAAGCACAGCGGCCGAAGCAAAATTATAGTAAGGGGAACCACACCCAGCAAGAATCAGCAGCTGTGAAACAGACAGCAGCGAGGAGAGAATTAGAGGAGAAATTAAGAGAAGTTTTAACACAAAATTGGGGCCAACGGACTTGTGGAGGTTGGGAAGGCGTCCGGAGCATCACAACAAAAGGTGAAACAAAAACACACACGAGCAGAGAAATGTGAGAGAAAGGCTCCTTTTAAGGTAATGCCTAGTTTGAGAAAAAGTTAAAATTAACCTGCCTAAAAATGCACACACATGCAATGAAAAAACAGCTTACACTCATGAACATGTGAAGATTTTCCAGCAAGGTTAAAGCAGCAAAAAAAAATTAACATACATCTGTTGTTAAATGATGAAGTTTATCCGTTACTAACAAATAAACCCTCTGGGTTGCAGGACAACAATTTAGCTTCAAAGAAAAAGAAAATAAAGAGACTGGTATGACCAACCAGTGAGGAAACAACAAATTTAGTGGTTAAGAGTCAAATTGTGAGATGTTTTCTGATGATTGAACAACACAAGTGATTACTGATGGAAAGAAAATTCTCTTTTGTGAATTTAAACATGATCTTAAGAATTTGAACATGTGCATGTTGTCCTGTCAACTTGGTGAGTTATGAGTTGAATATATCGTGAGAGAAAAAAAAAAAAAAAAAAGGGGGGAGAGAAGGCTGACACAGGGCCTGGCCCGGTGTTTCTCCCCTCTCGTTGTAACACAGCCAACACAACATAATTTTCCTGTTCGTACACTTCTGTTTGTTTTTGTTTTGTTTTGTTTTGTTTTTTTGTTTTTGTTTTTTCTTTATGTTTAATTACAGGCTGCTTTGCCGGCCCTGGAAGCCGAGGCTGACCTGGACTCCTGCTCTCCCCTATACGTGACCCTGACCAAATGCTGCAACAGCTGGACCCACAACAACAACCTGAAAAGGTCAACAGTGCTGCAGGAATGCGATCTCATGCAGCAGAGACGGAGAGCACTAAACCTAAGGCCCGTTTCACTACACGGGGGAAAATTCTCAGACAGCTTCAGCTGACAGAGCTGTGACGAGACGCCCGCCAAGCCCGAATGAAAAGTAAGGCCGAGCAAAAGAATGCTGACCTTGATAACTCTGCATTTACATTGTGCAGGACAGTGATGGACCAACACGGCAGCAAAATGGGCGTGACAGAGACAGGAGGAGCAACTGAGGTCAACAGGCACCTCAGAATGGACAAAAACACAGAAGAAGATGCAGGTTTCACCTGCGGTGAGCATGGACATTGGAGAAAGGACTGCCCCAATTGGGGTCAGAACCAGGATGGACAGAACTTTGAGCAGCAGCAGCAATGGTCGCAAATAGACTGAAAAGGAGGAGGGCAGGACCCCAGGGGATGCTTCAGGCTGTGGTTTACCCAAGACACCAGAACAGGAAAGTGATGAGCACAAAAACACACAAACACACACATCTACATACACTGATGAAAAGAAACACACACATGAACAGATGTGCACTTGTTTTTTGAGTGAGAAATGACACACACACACACACACACACGCACACAAATTGAAATGCTGATTCACTGAGAAGTGATCCACACACATACACATACACATGCACACGCTTGTGCAACGGAGAGTGATGCGCACACACACACACGCTGATGCAATGAAGAATGCTTTGCTAACAAATGCTTATGCTGATATGCAAAATGCTGCACACAAATATCCCAATACATAATTTTTATGAGGAGCCATTGATTACCATTGATTACTTAAAATGTGTTTTATGTCACCCAAAGGGCATTTATGTAGATTTTAGGGGTAAGGTCTGAAACAGTTTGGTTATGAAAACAATGTCTGTGCGTGATGTCTGTTTATGGCTCAAGGCCTTGACTGAATTCTTTGCTGTGCTTCACACAGCCCTGATGAGGAGCAGAGGCACAGAGTGAAAATGATGAATTAATAGTGTAAGTTTTAGGTCGAAGTACCGCATTTTCTGTGATTGAGATTTAAGTCAAGGAGGAACAAAAGGTGCTACGGTACCTGAGGTTCTCATTCCCACACAATATTGTCCCGGCAGGAGGCAAAACGTTCCTGTGAATTTCTGGTTGATTTTTTGGTTTTGCTTAGTGCTAGCTTGATTTTATCAGTGAGCTTTGGGTTGTGTTCTTTCTCGTAAGCGAGAGAGGGATAGTTTTATGCTTGGACATGTCTGCAACGGGCCCTAGTTTGTGTTGTTTTTTAGTATTTTGTTGGTTACGTCTGTTTTCGTTTTTGTTACAGTGCACTGAGATAAGAACATCTGAGAGGTGTGATCCACTGGTGGTGATATTTTGTGGGTTCATGATTTAACAATCAGCTCTTTAAACCAGGCCTGAAAGATTGAAATTTAAAGCGCTATAAAATATTATTACTGAAAACAGTTGCAAAGTGTGTTTCTCCATGATTGTAATTGGCTTGAGAGAAATTCACTTATATGGGACATTGATCACGTGAGAAGTCCTGAGTCTAAAAGGATTGCAGCGAGTCAATCCAGTCCAAAAAACAAGGAATTGTTTTCCTTTAAAATGATGACGTCATCTTGCTGGTCATGGATACTCGAATAGGTCGCGCGTGAGACTCCATTATCAGCAACATCTGGTATGAATGTGTGTGAAGGAATGCATGTGACTGGACTGGGATGGACTGATGACTAAAAGTTTTGACTGACTTGATACTGAGACAATGACTGCACCAACTTTAGGATTAGTAAATTCCAACAAACAATTCACCCAGCCGGCAAGAGAAGGGTGGATGCTTTGCTTTGTTTTGTTTTGTTTTTGCAGGAGCAGGAGGATAAGAGAGACTGAAGAGGAGACGGTAGCTTCACATGAGAGTGTGGAACTGCAGATTTAACTCGTTGGTTGCTAATTTTGAGTTCTGAGATATGATGTCACTAACCTTCTCTTTTAATTTTCTAGCTCCGATGGATTGACACATGGGAGTGTGTCAAAAAGGGGGGAGTTGAGTCTGAACATCAAACAATGGTTTTATGAACAGTTTATGACTTTATTTGTGTGTTTAATAATTTAGGTATGGTAAAACTTAAGCTTATAGTGTGTTAGACTTAGAAATGGTTCATTAATTTTTGATTTCTTTTTTTTTGATTTCCATAGATTATGATTAGAATAAGTCCCTGGGTCAGAGAGTCCTGAACATAATATTTTAAACCAAATTTGAATCATTAGAAGAGCAATGGATAACAACGTTAGATTATCAAGGCTGGGGAGAGAGGTGTTTTGGTTTTCTGTCTCTTACAGAGAGAGGAACAGACACCAGACGAGGTACAGAGATACGAGGACCCTTCACAGCAGAGACAGATGTAGGGACTGCCGAAACAGCAACTGGGGTCAAGTGTCATGGCGTTTGGGCTCCTTGAGAAGATGGATCCCATAAACACAGCAATAACCATGAAGGGGTTGGCGAAAATCTAGGAACACCAGACCAACGAGGTTCGAGAGGCTCTTGGCAAAAAGGGGGACACGGCGGTGACCCCCCCAAAAAAAATTACACAGATCTTTGTTTGAAATCGGGGCAGAATAATCCCCTGATCTGTGCACCGACTAAAGGGTGGTCTAACCCCGGAGGTCGAAGAAAGAAGCTGAGAATCACCCAACTGGAAGATACTGGTAGCTGCAGCAATAAAATAATGGTTAAAAGCTCCTTAGACAGAGGTTCTAGTCTGAGTACATTTGAAAGGTATAAGGTGGCACCAAAAATGGGAGTGGGAAACTGTAGCACCAAAATAAAGCTGTGGGAGAACTGGGAGTGATGGGAGTGTCATCTGTAACTGCTGTTATGGTTGTAAATCTAATTTTTCTTGCATCTGAACTGCGTAAACACAGAGGTCATCCCACATATGGTCCACCCGTTAAAGGGGGACAGAGGGCCTCAGGACCAAGAAGAGCTGGACCTTGTAACGCTGGAGTGTATGTTATAAGTGATCTCTTTTTTTAAGAGATCAAAAGGGGGAATTGTGAGATTATTCTGTTATCATATGTTACCTTATATCTGTAATCAAAGTAGTTGAATTATGATACTGCTGTAGATCATATTATACCCCTTAATATAGAGTGTGTGATCAGTATGTAGTTTTAGTTTGCATTATACTTCTGACTTAAAAGAGTGTGAAAATCATTAGATCTATTTGATTGACCTGTATTATTCGACACTGTTGAATGTGTTACACTGTTTCTTGACATTTCATACTGCTGAATCATGAAGAGAATGTTGTGTGCAGAAGACCTTGTGTCTAGAATAGAAGAAGAGAAGACCACATTCCATACCCCCACCTTTACAGAGAGCAGAAAGACAGGGAGCCGAGGTCATAACTTAGGCGCCGTAAGAGAGAAAACATGTGAATGTTTAGGCTTTTTATGACTAGGTGGGGGCTACGGGAGGCTATAAAAGGCTGAGTAACCCGTCACCATTTTGAGACTTGCTGTGACCCTCTGCAGGCAGGTCTCCCCATCATGATGGTTCTTATGCTCTTAAGTGTTGAATTATATGGAAATAAATAATTGTTGATTGAGCATTTATACACCGAGTATTGTCCTTCCTTCAGCCCAAAGATTAAAAGAACTGGGAGATTTTAACAGCCCAAAGGCTGTCTTTTGATTCTCAGCTTTTATGTGTCAGGATAAAAAATTATCTGATTCTTACTGGTTCTTAAAATGATCTAAAATCAATCTCATATGGATAACACATAACTTATTAGATCATCATTATTTATTTCACAAAAACAAATCCAAATGAGGTTTGTGGGTATTTGTTTATGCACAACTCTCTGAAGGTCCCAACACAGCGTCCCAGTCAGGCTGAGGTCTGGACTCTCTCTCTCTCTCTCTCTCTCAACCCAGTCCAGTTTACTATCTCTGTGTACTCTGAGGTATTTATAGTCCTCCACATTGACCTGCTGGATTGAAACAGGGGCCACAGGTTTCCTGGTCCTCCTAAAGTCCACAATCAATTCTTTGGTCTTTGTCACGTTGAGCTGCAGATGATTCTGCTCGCACCACATGACAAAGGAGTCGACCACAGCCTGGTACTCCATCTCATCACCCTCACTGATGCATCCAACCACTGCGGAGTCATCAGAAAACCTCTGAAGATGGAGGTCTCTGTGCAGGGGCTGAGGTCTGTGGTGCAGAGGGTGAAGGGGAAGGGGGAGAGGATGGTCCCTTGTGGTGCCCCTGTGTTGCTGATCACCTCACTTTACAGCACTCATTTTACAAAGCTCAGACGTAAAGTATGAAGTTGTTCTTGGTAAGTGTAACGGTGGCAAGGCAATGTGAAGGGGACCAAATGGAAAAACAACCACACGAGCCTTCAATTGTTTTCAAAGCTTTGAATATATTCTCTCTTTTTCTGGTACAGAGGTTTTTTTGTCATGCTCACCAGCAACACATCTAGAAATAACCAAACAAGCCGCTCAACAAACCCCACCTTAAATAGATGCTGGTCATACCATCACCAATAAAATGTAAAAGGTCTTCCCACCCCGACACAGCCCAGCTACAAAAACCTATACAGTGAAACATTGCAGTTATTTTGACACACCTCACAAATATCTGATTACAAAACACCCCCCAGCTAAACAATATCCCAACTAACTAAATCAAATCAAACTGAAAACTCAACCCACTCCCCCCCCAGCTCCCATCAGATGGTTCAACCCACTATCAGTGGGTGATTGGAGAACTCCTTTCAGGTGAACATCATTAGGCCATAATCATGTGTGCACTCCATGACTAAGGCCTTCAGGAAGTTGACTTCAAGGGAGAGAGAGAGAGAGAGAGAGAGAGAGAGAGAGAGAGATTAATGGACTTCAAACAAAAACATAACAAAATCAAAACTTCCTATCAGACACTGTGAGTGCGTGCATCACTTAGTGAGGGAGATGCTCCCCAGCACCCTCACAGTAAGATTAGAGAACAAGATTGCCCTGATAGCTGACATCTGGAAGAGTGTTGCCAGACAGTTACATATCTCAGCATCACTTGTCACTTTATAAGTGATGACTGGGAGCTCATGAGCTTCTGCCTCACAACCATGCCATTAGAAGAATGACACAGTAGGCCAAATATTGCTGTTTGGATTGAGCAGACTGTGGAAAACTTTGAGATTCTTCCAAGAAAAATTTGCATTTGTTCGTGACAATGGCTCCAATATAGTGCAAGAAAAATACAGTCTGTCTACTGTACTGATCACACTTTACAGTTGGTATTGAATAAAGCACTGTGATCAGTAAAGCACTTGGAGCAGCGAGGCCTCTCATAAAGCATTTTAAACAAAGGAAACTGACTTCAAGTAAATGGAAGCAGAGGCAGCTGGGGATGCAGGAACACAAACTTGAATGAGATGAATTATCCTACTGTCAAAGAAGAGAGGAAGTCTGACTGCACAGCATGAGCAGATGCATTAATTAAATGTTCTGTAAACCTTTCATAGTTATTTTACACTGGAAACAATTTTTGAAATTTAATTTGAAGCCCTGTTTGGTTTCTTGGACAGAGGCCACTTTTACTGACCTATTTGCACATTATCTTTTTGTTTAAAGATTTTATTTTTTTGTCACATTAAATAATGTTAAAAAAGATTTAATTGTTTTAAAAAATATGTTTCATGGGATTTTCAGAGCTTTGGGCTGTTTTTAAGTTACTTATTTGCACATTATCTTTTATGTAAAAACAAAAAATTACTTGCACTTTAATTTGTATTATTTATTTGATTTGATTTATTTGATTTATTTGATTTTAATGTGATGGTCAGATTAATGTTAAAAATACATTTCACTAGTTTCAAAATCATTTCTTCCATGGGTCATTATTTTATTTGCTGTGGGCGGTGAGGTAAAGCATGCACTGGAGCCTAGAACAGACGGTGTGCCCACAGAAGGCGGAGATCTTGGAAATTAGATTTTTAATTTCAGTGGGATATTTACCTGTTTAAATAAAGGATTATTAAAAAAAATAACAGAAATGAGTGATTGAAACAATGGTAGACTAATCGACTAATCAAAAACATTACTGACAGATTAGTTGACTACTGACATCTTTCTTTAGTTGCAGCCCTAGACATCCACTCTTGGGAAGATTGCCACCTCAATACTCCAAAGCAGCAACCTGAAGAAAAATGATAAAATAAAAGCACAATTCTAGCTGTCAGTCAAAATGGCCACGACCCTAATATTACAAACTTCAATACAATTTAAACAGGTGAGTTATAAAAACATCTATCCCTGTACAGGTGTTATGAAGGGGGACATTTTCTATAGACATCAGAACAGTTTCTGTATCAGGCTATAAAGTTATGCATTTTAATCTGGAAGTCTACGGGACTGACTCATGCCCCCAGTGGACATTAGAGGAATTACACATTTTTGTGCATTTTTTCACAATGAATTTGTGGCGTTACAGATGTGTCATTGTTGGTATTTGCCAGTACAGAGGGGTTTGCTACCTATGCAAATGGGCCTGCATGCAGTCGTCCAAAAACCCAACAGCACGTAGCTCAACATGGATGAGAGCCCGTTCCCATTCCTGACGCATAACATACCGGCGATTACCTTGGGCGCTCCCATGATACGCTCCGGATTCTGAATGACATCCAATAGAATGACGGTTCCAGCGGTAACACACGTTCCAGCCATGTATTCCAGCCCTAACCATAACCTTATGCCTAACCTTCACCACAACATTAATGGTGTTAGATGTTTTCCAAAAAAATAAAATAAATGTAAATGTGCAGATTCAGTCCAGACGGTTCTCATGTTTCCTCCTGTTTCCCAACGCGTAACATAGAAACGTGTTGGGTGCCCGAAAGCGTAACATCCCGACGATTTGTCACATAGCGTAGTATGTTACGCTTTGGGAGTGAGAACGTGTTGTGAATGATGCCGTGTGTCCATCGAATGCTGATTGGGGAACATTTTTGGTGAGAATAGAGAACTTAAGCTTAGCTCTTTGCATTATAACATCGTGCTTCCCCGTGACTGAAGGACCAACAACAACACAAGCAAGAGTCTGGATGATCGGGCATTTGTGACACCTCCCCCTGGTGACAATAAACAGTTACAACATGTAGACAATGACCGCTGTCCATGGGGTCTGTGAAAGACCACCACAGAGCCGTGTTTTCCTCCTTCCTCAGTGTTTGGTTCATTTTTCAGCCCTGGAGGTTGAGGGGTTATTTGCACCTGGAATGTTTTATGTGAAACTTTTAGCTTGTACATGAGAAACACATGGATGTTGGTTTTCTTGTAATGTTTCCAGTTGTCTTTATGTAATGATGTAAATGAGAGAAGATTATGGGTGAGGAGGTAGACCCATGGGGATGCACTCTGCTTGATGCACTTTTTGTTCAGCCCTCTGATTGGTTCTTTTCAACCACAGTTCTGATTGGACAGCCAGTGTTGTAGGGGAGGGACCTAGCAGCAGGCTTTAATATAGAGGTGACATGGAATTGTAACCACTCAAAATAAGTCATGGACTCTCTTGAGCTAGCACGGTGTTGCAGGGTACCTGTTCCCAGTGAAGATCCAGATAAGATGGGTGAGTGTATCTGTCATGCACTGACAGTCATGGTGGTGTTTAGTTTGATATTTGGGACAGAAATTACAGTAAAGACAGAAGCCAGTGGCAGCTCCTTCTTTGTGCTTTACTGTGAAGTTATTTTGTTAGAAATTCATTTTCAGCCTCGTTCTGAAATTTACAGTTTTTAAGTCCAGAGATGTCAGATTGTTCCTTTATGTTAAGTTTAGAGTCTGATTATCACCAACCTGCATTTAGAGAACTTTTCAGTGGAACTGAGTGCAGTGAGTGTGAGCTGCTGACCAGTTCAATATGAAGGATTTCTACTTAGTTAATCAACTAATAAAACTATAAACATTGATATTTTACAGATGTCCTAAGGAGAGTACATTTTTTCTTCAACAATGACCTTCTATATATTACATTATATTAAATTGTAACTTTTATGTAGAATACACATAATGTATATCATGAATGTAGGGCATAGTTATTTAAGTTTTTCAGAGTAGGTCAAACATCTGATCCTTTCAACTGAAGAAGTTGAACTAAAATAAAGTTTTTTTAATTACTTTCTTAAGTTATAAGGTTATATCTGCTTTATGGTTTGATTTTCTCTGTTTTAGGAAACTGCAGTTTGATTTATTCACATTTTACAGATAAAACAAAATGATCCTCAGATCAGTTGATGATAAAAATGAGTTAGCTCTCCTCTGGTGATTTTTACACAAACACTCAGAAAAAGAAAACAATCCCAAGCTCTTTTAAATATTTTGACTTCATTCAGTAGGTTTCATAATGAGTCCTGATGTTGTGATTGGTTTTGTTTCCTTTATGATGTTTCTCGTGCTTTGGACGTGTCCATTTTAATCTGGGAGAATAATCTGTCTGCACACGTGACTGCATTTTGCCGCCATTTCACTTACGATTCTTTAAATGTCTTTAACCTCTGTGGTTAAACGTGATGCTGAATTTTGATTTGATACTCCAGTGAAGCTCGCCTTAAAACTGAAAATTAGGACTCTGCAAACATTTTTCTAGGTAAGTAAACAGAATAAATACATTTTCTTCTACGATTTATACAGTTAAATGAATGAAAATGACAGCTAGCAGTTAACCAGCTTTGTTGTGGTAGATTAGTATCAGTAGGATTAGCTTTTTGTGTAGATAATGAAGCAGCTAATGAATCTTTGAACAAACTAAACATCAACTTCTAGGGCTTTAAAAAGTCTCCCTGTTAAATCCAGAATTCCTTTCCTTTATGCTAAAGCTAAAGCATATAGTTAGGGCTGGACCAGGTGACCCTGAATCCTCCCTTAGTTATCCTGCAATAGGTGTAGGCTGCCGGGGATTCCCATGATGCATTGAGTGTTTCTTCATCACTCACTCACGATTGTTGGGGTTTTTATCTCTTTTCTTTGAATTATTGTAGGGTCTTTAGCTTACAATATAAAGTGCCTTTAGGAAACTGTTGTTTTTATTTGGTGCTATATAAATTATAAAAGTTGTAACACATATTATATAATAATATGAAATATATATGATATAAATTGAATTTAATTGTTGAAATGAATGTTTATCAAGTGTGTTGGACATTCAGGTGTGGAGCTGGGTGAAACTGTCAACTGATCAGTACCTAGTGGTGTCTTGGATTAGGTGGCACAGGAGAATGGCAGAGCGGCCTGGTCCACCTAACCATAGAATGAGGGTGTGCTAAATAGTGTATTTTAAGTTTGCCTAACTTTCTTATCTCTAGAATAGAATAGAATAGAATAGAATAGAATAGAGTAAACCTTTATTATCCCACGAATGAGAAATTTGTTTGTGACACAGCTCTCATAGCAAGGGGAATATAAAATATAGAAGGAGGACACAAAGTGCTCCTACATACATAAGTAACTGAGGTTTGTATATACAGAAACACACAAACACACGGTAAATAGATAGTTCTCCCAGGTTCACAATTCTAAGCACACTAAGTCACGGCTGCTCTATCTTGTGTTCCAGCGTTAGCTGTTGTCTGACCACACCATTAAAAAGGTCTGCTTCAGGATGGTAAATGATTAGTAGCAGCCTGTGAGGTGATTAAGCCACAGGTGCGGCGGCTCCTGCACGGAGCACTCCTTCCGGGTCAGCTGCCATTCGGTGCCTCGACTCCCAGAAGTACATGCGCCCACATCAAAACAAAAACAAACAACAGGACAGAGAGGAGAAAACAGCAAAGTGCACACAAACACAACCCGAACAGGCAGGTCGACTGGCGAGGACCGTCTGGCCGTGACATCCTCGGCATGGGTGACATCCCATCTCTAAGGGAGTGGCCAGCCACCCTTAGGAGAAAGCTCATTTCCGCTGCTTGTATCTGCGATCTCGTTCTTTCAGTCACTACCCACAGCTTATGACCATAGGTGAAGCTAGAAATGTAGATCGACCGGTAAATTGAGAGCTTGACTTTCACACTCAGCTCTCTTTTCACCATGATGGACCGGTACAGCGTCCACATCACTGGAGCCCCAGCACCAATCCATCTGTCGATCTCTCGCTCTCTTCTCCTGTAACTTGTGAAAAAGACCCTGAAATACTTGAACTCCTCCACCTGGGCAGGAACTCGTCCCTGACCCAGAGTTCTCTCTCCACCCTTTTTCAGCTGAGGACTATGGCTTTGGATTTGGAGGTGCTGATTCTCATTCTGCTGATTCTGAGGTGCTGATTCACTGCTTCACACTCAGCTGCAAACCGTTCCAGTGCGAGCTGGAGGCCATCATCTGATGAAGCCAGCAGGACCACATCATCTGTGAAAAGCAGAGATGAGATTCTGAGACCACCCAAATGACAGCTTTCCTCACTTGGCTACTCCTAGAAATTCTGTCCTTAAAAATTACGAACAGAATTGGTGACAAAGGGCAGCCCTGGTCGGAGTCTATCAGCCACTGGAAATAAGTCTAACTTATTGCCGGCAATGCAGATGGTTGTATAAGGATCAAATGGCCCGTAGCAATGGGCCAGACATACCATACTCCTGAAGCACCTCCCACAGGACATGCCGAGAGACACAGCCGAATGCCTTCTCCAAGTCCACAAAACACATGTAGACTTGCTGGGCAAACTCCCATGCACCCTCAAGTATCCTTGAGAGGATAAAGAGCTGGTCCAGTGTTCCACGACCAGGACGAAAACCGCATTGTTCCTCCTGTATCTGAAGTTCGACTAGCGGATGAACTCTCCTCTCCAGCACCCTGGCATAGACTTTCCCAGGGAGGCTGAGGAGTGTGATCCCCCTGTTGTTGGAACACACCCTCCGGTCCCCCTTCTTAAAGATGAGAACCACCACCCCAGTCTGCCAGTCCAGAAGTACTGTCTCTGCTCTCCACCATTGTACAACATTGTAGAGGGATGTCAACCATTAAAGCCCTACAACATCCAGAGCCTTCAGCAACTCAGGGTGAACCTCACCCACCCCAGTGGCCCTGCCACCAAGGAGTTGTTTAACTGCCTCTGGGACCTAAGATAGATGAGTTGTATCCCTTGTCCCCAGACTCTGCTTCCTCCACAGAAGACATGCCAGTGGGATTAAGGAGGGCCTCAAAGTATTCCTTCTACTGACTGACACTGTTCTCAGTTGAAGTCAGCAGTGTTCAACCCACACTAAACAGTGCAGGTAGAGCACCGCTTTCACTTCCTGAGTTGCCTGATGGTTTGCCAGAACCTCTTTCAAGGCAGTTCAAAAGTCTTTTTCCATGGGCTTCTGAACTCCTCCCACACCTGAGTTTTTCCTGCAGCCACTGCCTGAGCTGCGTCTGGTGCCTTCCTTCACCTCTGGTGTCCACCATTTGGTTCGGGGGTTACCACCACAACAGGCACCAACCAGCTCAGTGCAGCGGCTTTGGCAATCGAGGTGCTGAACATGGTCCATTCAAATTCAATGTCCCCAGTCTCCCTCGGAATGGTGTTGAAGCTCTGCAGAGGTTTTAGCTTCTGCTAGGAATTCCCAGCGCACCCTCACTGTACGTTTAGGTGTGCCAGGTCTGTCCAGCATCCTCCTTCACCACCTGATCAAACTCACCGCCAGATGGTGATCAGTTGACAGCTCAGCCCCTCTCTTCACCCGAGTGTCCAGAACATATGGCTGCAGATCTGGTGATACAATCACAAAATTGATCATCCGCCTGTGGCCTAAGGTGTCACATCCACTTATGGACAACCTTATGTTCGAACACAGTGTTTGTAATGGACAAACTCTGGTTTGCACAGAGGTCCAGTAACAAATCACCGCTCGGGTTCAGATCCGGGAGGCCGTTCCTTCCCATCACGCCCCTCCAGGTCTTGCTGTCATTGCCCACATAAGTGTTAAAGTCTCCCAGTAGGACAATAGAGTCTCCAGGTGGAACTCCCTTAAGCATCCTGCCCAGGGACTCCAAGAAGTCTGGGTACTTTGAACTGCTATGCGATGATGACAGTCACAACCTGTTTCCTGATCTGAAGGCGCAGGGAACAAACCCTATTGTCCACTGGGAGAAACCCCAACGTAAACCCCAACAGACTTTGGCAGCAAGCCGAAGTCTGAGAATGGAGGACCCATCAACAGCAGTGCTGCAGTTTAACACGTCTTTATTGGCTTTCCAGCTGCCCTGCTCCTGTAGCACAGACACCACCCCCTCCTATGGTCCCTGCATGATCTTTAACAGGAGAGAACTGATTAGATGATGGGGTCAGGTGTTTGAGTCAGCCTCCCCAACACCACACTCTGAACCCACTGCTGAACCCACCCCTCCCCTGCAGCTGAGCCACAATCCACATCCCGCCACATACCCCCATCGCCCGACTTAGGCTGGGGAGCCTGACAACCCATGACAACCTCCCCATTGTGTGCAGCTTTGCTCTAAGATCCAGAACATATTGAATCTAATTTTTCGCCGCGCTCGGACCTTCCTCTCAGTTTCTTTAATCAGGTCCAGCACTCCCTGCGGCTTCCTGCCAAACAGCCACTCAAGGGGAGAAAATCCCATGGAGGCCCGAGGCGTCTCCCACACTGCAAACAACAGGAGGTCTAACCATCCCTTAAATCTGTCCCCTGAATTAAGGGATGCATCAGGTGCGGGCTAACCGCAGCCCTCACTGCAGGGCTGCAGGGCTGCAGTTTTCCCTTGTATTTAATTTGCAGCAGGACTATGGGACAGTGGGACATGGGGCATAGGACATTCGTGGAAGTCCCCATTCACAGACGTAACCTCCACACACTTTGCCTCCAACAATGCCACGGGTCAAACCAGGGTTTGGTGAACCAGGGTATGCTTGATACCTTACAAGTACGCTGTACGTCCCTCTCAGTCTGAGGGAGTTTGTTGGAGGGCCGGCGACACTGAAAACTTGTCCTACCTCCATCTGTGGGCACTCCCGTTGGAGATGTCCCAGTTGCCCACACTTCCAACATGCCTGCCCTGGCACTTGTTCTGTTCCTGGTGAGTGAGGTGCAGTGTGTGTACTTGCCAGGACTTGTGCACTGAGTGCAGAGGGGAGGGAAGTTAGTGTCCGCACGCAGCCGCTGTTCCAAGGCGGTGAGCTGCGATAGTGAAACATCCCAGAGCGTCCTCCTTGGATCTGGCAATAGTCCTCAGGCGTGAGGCCAAAGTGGTTCACTACTGCCTGCTGCGGGTAAGCTGAGAGCTGCCTGCAGCAAGCTGCCTGGGCTTCACCGGACAGCGCGGGAGGCAGCCTCAGCGCCCACTCCTTCTCCGGCCAACAGCACGCCACCGCTGTGGCCCGAAATACCTCTGGGAAGGCATGAGGGTCATCTCCCTCCACCATGCAGTAGTGGGACATCACAGGCTCTCACAGACAGACTATCTTGGGCTGCTGCTGCCTCTAAAAGTATCTTTTATTCTCAGTGCTGTGTGCTCCGTCCCTTTCTCTCTCTCTATCACTCTTCTTGTCCTCTGTTTTTCTCTCCCCCTCCTGTTAACTTTCTCCCTAACTTAACGTTCTTTCTTTTTTTTTCTTTTCTTTTCCATCCCCCGGTCTTGTCTGTTATGGTTGTAATAATCCAAAATAAAAAATCCTAATAAAGCTCTAATAAAATATGACTATCAAGTGAACCATTATAGTCAATGACGCAATGCTCCACTTGTGAAAGTTAATTTGTTTGGCATGACAACAATTCTGATTGACACCCAGTTGTTGTCTAAAACTAAAGAATAATAGATTTGATCAGCTGGTCTCTCAATGCAATTTACACGCTGTTCTCAACGAGAAGCCTGGGCTTGGGCAAGCCTGATTGTCCTGCAGAGATGTTTGAAAAGTGGCGCATCGTCTGCCTGGCGGCACTCTCGATGGAGGACATTGAAGACATCTACCTATTCGGAACCACGACAACAGAGTTCTTGCTGATTGGAGCTGGCTGGGCGCTGGCTTATCGAAGAATAAAGAAAGTGGTCACAGCTGTTCAAAACCGCACAAGACTGGACGGCATGATTGAGTAATGTTTAGGGCCGTGAGTACTCAACTCAGACTGTGCTTATGACTATGCTTATTGAACACAATATTGATAAGATCTTGGAGAAGCTCACGGCTCTGCAAAGGAAATTGGATAGACTCGGGTACCAGTGACAGATATTAGATTACATGCATAATTACATACAGCCTGCTCGCTCTAATGCTAAATCAAATAACTGTGATCTCATTTGGTTACCCATTGCTAGTTGGAAGGCCTCAAGGCCGAAGCTGGCTGGAAAAACAAATTCTTCCTGATTATGGAACTGTGTTTTGATTCTCTGCCCAGACCCTTCAAGGTCACCTGCGTTGGCTGGAGGACTGTTGACTTTTGCTTAAAACTAGGTGAAAAGACACTCTCTCTTCAGCTGATACAGGATACACACACACACACACACACACACACACACACACACACACACACACACACACACACACACACACACACACACACACACACACACACACACCAGACACACACACATATACAATCACACTCCTTCCCCCCCAAATGCTTCCAATGCACGTTTTTTATGTTTTGAGGTGTGAAGATTCATGTGCTGGGTTTTTGTGGAGAGGGGGGGGGGGGTTAAAAGTGATACAATGATGGATGCAACATTAGCAATAAACTTAACATTAAAAGAAAATCTTGTGACACTAAATGAACATTTTTCTCATGAACTTTCTGAAAATTCAAGACACTGGCTAACTTTAGGACGGTCCCCAACTTACATACATATATTTATAAAATTTGTCACTCGTCTTGTGGGCTTCTGTGGGCCTCTGTCAAAGGCCTGGGAGCTTCAGGGTCCTGTGCAGTGTCTTTGATATTCCTACGACTGTGCTCTTGTGTACAGAGATCTTGGACGTTGTTCGTTGGGTCTGGTGGAGCCACTTGCCCAGATTGGGGGGCATTGCCCCAAGTGCTTTGATTGCCACTGGGACCACTGTTACCTTCACCCTCAACATCTTCTCAGGCTCCTTACTGAGCCCTTGGTACTTCTCAGGCTCCTCATGTTCTTTCTTTCTGATCTTGCTGTTACTTGGTATAGCTACATCTATCACTACAGCCATCTTTCTCTACTTGTCCACCGTTAGCCATCACCAGTTTGTATCTCTGTATCTGGAAGTCCTAAAGGATCATTCTCAGCACCCTAGATGGTGGGAAGCCCTTGGGTCTCTGGTCTCTGGGCCCAGAGCTCGGTCTGCTCTGGCGTAGCTGGCTGCCAGTGGAGCCTGTGGGCTGCTGGGTGACCCCCCCTACCCTTCCAGTCCATTGGTGGGTCACCCACTTCCTCTGTCTGCTGGTGGTACATTTCATGCAGGGGCCTGTCCTTCCAAAGGGGTTCATCTTCTTGCTCCTCTTTTTTCTCAGGCATCTGTTGCCTGAAGTATTCACTGAGCACACTATCAGTTGTGGCTTCTTCCTGATGTACTCATGAAACTTTGTTGTCTCATCCTAGATGGTGGTTTTGACACTCACTAGTCCTCAGCCCCCTTCCTTCCACAGTGTACAGTCTCAGGCTGCTGGACTTGGGTTGAAACCCTGTCCTGCCCTGCCTTATTACAAAACCTGCCATTACTGTGCATTTAGGTGACCATGATGAGAGAGACAGAGTCTGGCTGGCAGTTCTCGCTGCAGTCTACCAGTAGCGTCTCCTTTCAGGCCAGGATAGACGAATGTCACCGAGCAGTGACTAAGTTTGTGGTCAAAGGCTTGCACCCATTTGCCACAGCAGATGCCCCCGATTTTCGGTAAGTGAATGTGTTTAATTGTAGGCAGGGACATTACTGGATATTCTTGTGTAATTGCTACAGAATAATTTATGTTATACTTTGTTATTGCTACAGAAGAATATTTATTTTATTGTTTTACATTTACAATTTTTTCCTGGGGACCCTGTGACACCCCATTGAAGAGTCAGTGGGCTGTGGATCTCTTAAGATCTCACTGTTGGGTTTGTAAGGCCATGTTACTCCTAAATTTCTATCTTGTTCAAAGAGAAGATATAAAACAAAGTTCTAAGCTAATCGACCTTAGTGTTCTCCTTTTTAAAAAGAATCGATAAAGAATCGAATCGTTAAACAGAATCGAAAATGGAATCGGAATCGTGAAAATCTTATCAATACCCATCCCTAAACATGAGTCTATCTACTGTTTGTGTGTGTGAGTGTGTCACGACCTCAGCATCCACTCGGCCTCACTCCGCCCGTTGACGCTTCTGACCTTTTGCCAGACAGAAGCTCTCTGTGTAATAATCTTAACTAAGAACGTATGTAATCTATTGAATAAATGCTTTACCAAAATGCCACTACGCAAAGCTTAACAAAAAGGATATAAATGAATAAAGAAATACTAATGGATAACCTGATATATGTGTTTTGTAAGCGTGTTCTTTCCATAGCTCAAAGACTGAGCTTCAGCTCTTCATGAAATGCAATATGTGTATACAATAATTATAGCTGCACCTGTAATAGAAAATGTTAATATGAGGTCAGCATGTTCAATAACCATCTTAATGCAATATCAATGCTGTAGATTATATTATTAATGCAATGTTAATGCTGCAGAATATATTGTAGCTGCAAAATAAACTCTTTAATCCCACAGCGCCCAGGAATATTCTTTGTTCTTCCCTTTGTCGTCTATGAGACGAGCAGGTCAGAAGTTTGAAATTCCAGCAGAGATGCCAGAGGGATCAACAGCTGCCCAAACTGTGGACTTAGTTTGGTTTTGTATTTTTTTTTTTTTTTAACCCAGAAGGATTTGGACTCCCATCGTTTTCCTGGCAGAATGCAGTTTCCCGAGGTTTCCAAGATTTTCCCTGTGGATTATAAAGTTGAGAAGATTTGGATTTCCACAGTATTCCTGAAGGTGTTAGGTTTAGGCTGTGTGCAGGCAGGAGTGGTGGTAAGGAGGACCCACAGTGCAGACTCTCGGAGGCAAAAAGGTGAACTCAAAAACAGCTTTAATGCTGAACTCAAAATAACAATCTTCCAAAGTGCAAAATAAACTCAGGCAAGCAGACAGAAACACACAGCATAGTAAACGGTAGAACGCGACAGAGAGCACAGGAAAACACAGGGCTTAAATACGCAGAGGGGGTAATCAGGGAATGGGCAACAGGAGGGAAACACAGCTGGGGCAAATCAGGACTAACGAGACAAAGAAGCGTAAACTGAACACACTGAGAAAAGACAGACCCTTCAAAGTAAAACAGGAAACACAACACAGACTGAACTTACAGACACAGACTGACTGGACACGGGATATAGCAACTAAGGATACACAGAGACGCCGAACTAGACAAGGGATACAGCTGACAGGGGAGACAGAGCAACTAGAGACGACAGAGACATAAACCATAAGACAGAACTCAAAGAAACCAAAGACTAGAAATTATAAATAATATAACAAACTCAAAAACCCTGGGTCAACGACCCAGGCCTCCTAACAGTACCCCCCCCCTTAAGGGCTGGCTTCCAGACAGCCCAAACCAGAATCACCAAAAACGAAAAACAACCCAACCAGGGCGGGCGGTGGGGGAAACAGGACGGAGGGCTCGAAACAAACCAAACAAGGAGCCAGAAACAAAAAAAAAAAAAAAAAAAGCGCAAACAACGGAGCCCAGAAAGCAACATAACAAAACACACAGGCGGCCAGAAAAAACAATTCACACAAAGTTCAGGGGGCCGGCCCGGAGGACGATGGCCCAAGAGTCCAGAAAAAAAGTACAGGAGGCCGGCCGGGCGGGAGGCACCGGCGGCGACGGAGCAGGTCAGGAGGCCATCCACGACGGCGAGGACGTCTAGTCATTGGCCTGGAAAGCGGCCGGACAGGACGTGCAGGGCGAGCAGGGCGTGCAGGGCGGACAGGACGTGCAGGGCGTGCAGGGCGGACAGGACGTGCAGGGCGTGCAGGGCGGACAGGACGTGCATTGCGGACAGGACGGGCAGGACAGAAGGGCGAGGACGTGCAATCAGAGGCCTGGAAGGAGGCCGGCACTGTCGAGGCGCCGGCGCGGGAGCCGGAGATGTTGGCGCTGCAGGCGACGCTGAAGCCTCGGAGGCCGGACCAGGCGACGCTGAAGCCTCGGAGGCCGGACAGGGCGAAGGCGAAGCCGGCGAAGGCGAAGACTCGGAGGCCGGACGGGGCGAAGGTGGCGCTGCAGGCAACGGTGTGGGAGCCGGAGATGGTGGCGCTGCAGGCGACACTGAAGCTGGACCCGGCGACGGCGGAGCTGAAGCTGCCGCTGCTGCTGGCGGCGTGGATGAAGCTGCCGCAGGCGGGGATGCTGCAAGCAACGAGGTGGGCGCTGCAGGCGGCAACGTAGGTGGTGGCTGAACGGTCTCCCCGGAACCGTCAATAGAGATGAGGATGTGTTGGCTGGGTCCTCCAAGACCCCAGCCGACGAGGCAGGAGGCTGAACGGGCTCTCGGACCTCCAGCGGAGACAGGTGGCTGTGGCTGGACGGGCCCCTCGGACCTCCAGCGGAGACAGGTGGCTGTGGCTGGACGGGCCCCTCGGACCCTCCAGCGGAGACAGGTGGCTGTGGCTGGACGGGCCCCTCGGACCCTCCAGCAGAGGCAGAAGGCTGGACGGGCCCCTCGGACCCCCCAGCGGAGGCAAACAAAGGCTGGTGGGGTTCTCCAGAACCCCCAGCGGGAACAGAAGGCTGGAAAACTAAACAATCCAAAGAAGCATCTTGGCTAACAGTCTCTGTATTAGCTGGCTCAGATGAAACAGAATCCTCAGAGTGAAACACAATGTTACTCACAGTGGATGTGACGTCAGAATGTCCAGAGTCAGAATGCTCAAATGGAGCATGCAATAAACAGTCACTGTTTCCCCTGAGAGGAGTCTGCTCAACAGTGCTGGAGTGGCGGCGGCATGAACGCTGTTTCCTTCGGGATGAGGAAATAGGAACCGTGGAGAAACGGAGACCTCCTCCTCATCCCCTGACCACATAGCCGCCAGGAAAAAGGCAGGCGAACGGATAGGTGAATGAGATCCGCTGGCGTGGGGAGGAGAGGAAGTCTGTGGCAGCGGTGCGGAAACTCTGTCCCGCTGTGGTGACCGCTGCGGAAACTGCTTTACGGCGAGCTCAGACCGCTGCTGCATTGGCGTGGTGAGAGAGAGGGCGAGCTCACTTGCCCTGACCTGCTCCCTCCATGCAGCGATCGTGCTGCCCAGATTGGCATCCGAAGCAAACTGCTGAAGCCGGGGCTGGTTCTCACCATTGCTTCCACTGTGCTCAGTCCCACAGACATAGCCCGTGGGCTGTCGGACTGGGATATGCGGTCCAGCAATTTAACCAGCCTTTCCATCTCAGCGCCTGACTCAAGTGAAAACGTCTGCGGGGTCCATGTTCTGGTCGCGTTCTTCTGTTAGGTTTAGGCTGTGTGCAGGCAGGAGTGGTGGTAAGGAGGACCCACAGTGCAGACTCGGAGGCAAAAGGTGAACTCAAAAACAGCTTTAATGCTGAACTCAAAATAACAATCTTCCAAAGTGCAAAATAAACTCAGGCAAGCAGACAGAAACACACAGCATAGTAAACGGTAGAACGCAACAGAGAGCACAGGAAAACACAGGGCTTAAATACGCAGAGGGGGTAATCAGGGAATGGGCAACAGGAGGGAAACACAGCTGGGGCAAATCAGGACTAACGAGACAAAGAAGCGTAAACTGAACACACTGAGAAAAGACAGAGACCTTCAAAGTAAAACAGGAAACACAACACAGACTGAACTTACAGACACAGACTGACTGGACACGGGGATATAGCAACTAAGGATACACAGAGACGCGAACTAGACAAGGGGATACAGCTGACAGGGGAGACAGAGCAACTAGAGACGACAGAGACATAAACCATAAGACAGAACTCAAAGAAACCAAAGACTAGAAATTATAAATAATATAACAAACTCAAAAACCCTGGGTCAACGACCCAGGCCTCCTAACAGAAGGATTGAATATCCAAGAGATGCTGCTTTCCTGTTGGATCTTTTTCATTAACATGGAACACTGAGATGAGATCTTCAGGCCTGGATGCGCCCGTATCTTCTCTAACCTCTCTCCTCCCAGTGATAACAACAAATAAGGCTTAGCTCAGAGTAGGTTAATGAGAGAAGTCTAATGGATGGGATTTGATTTTTTTTTTTATTTTATTCTGCTTCATCAGTAGAAGAAATGTTTCATCGTCATCCAGGTGACCTCTTCAGTCTCAGCTGACTGCAGGTTTCCAGCCTTATAAACAGTACATTTGTATGATGACTGAACCTAGCCCACTGACGGAACAACAGGCTGTGACGTCCAATTACGTGAAAAGGGAAAGACCATCTCCGAATCGAGGAGGTGGCCTAAAGGTACATCTGTCACCATCTTACAAAGCTGTGATTGCAGCCATTCCCCAACTCTCTGTTAATGGTACTCATGTCCATCAATTAGTGGTCAGTTATCAAAGACAACTTGATTTTAAGCCGTATTGGGAGTGTCCCTAAGAGGGTCGTGGACCCTCTGCCTAATCACACGACCCATTGTGAGACCTTGCCCTACCCTATCATATAATCGGGTGGGGCAATTGCTCTGAGAACTGAAGAAGCTTCTCTGATAAAACATCTTTAAGAAAGTTAAACAAGTCCAGATGATTTTCTTTTCAAGCTCCTTAGACTACGATGACCTGGATGACTGAGAACAATGACGATGTAACTGACCTCACAGCGCATTGTTCCTTCAGTGGTGCTAGTTTCAGTCATTATGTAAATGTTCTGTTTAAAAGGTTGGAAACCTGCAGTCAGCTGAGACTGAGACTGAACGTTTCTCCCACTAAAAACATCCAGAAAAACAGAGCCTTTTGTGAAAGGCCCTGAGGGCCAAAAAACAGTCCATAACCAGCTTAGCGGCCGACTCGAAGGCCACCGGCCCAACAGTCCACAGTTCAGGGGTTCTGGGTGTCGACCCGGAGGGTCACAGCACCAGAGCATCAGGTGACAAAGTTCGGGTGGCTGGCCGCGTGGAAGACGGTGGCAGTGACAGAGCTGGTCCAGAGGCTGGCCACATGGAAGACGGCGGCGGCAGCGACAGAGCTGGTCCGGAGGCCGGCCGCGTGGAAGATGGCGGTGGCGACAGAGCTGGTCCGGAGGCTGGCTGCATGGAAGATGGCGGTGACACAGTTCAGAAGGCTGCTCACGCCAGCCGACCACAGGACCATGCGAGGCAGGACCAGACGAGGCATGGAAACCGCAGGTGGTGGTGCTGCAGGCTGGATGGATACCTCGGACCCTCCAGCGAAGACTGAAGACAGGTGAACGGGCTCTCCAGAAACCCCAGCAGACACAAGGAAGTGCTGGCCGGGCTCTCCAGAACCCCCAGCGGAGATGAGGTAGTGCTGGCTTTGCTCTACGGGAACCCCCAGCAGATGGCGGCGTGGGCGCCACGGAGTGCTGGACTGGCTCACCTGAGCCTCCAGCAGGAGCGAATGCAGGGCCAGAAGGTATGGAGACCCCTGGTTGAATATGTAACTGACCAGGTGGTGGAGTGACAAACAGAATTGGTGGGTGAGCTAACGACCAGATGTTTAACTGATTTGCTAACAGTGGCTGAGCAGGAGACTGAGCTGCTAAGCGCGACTGAGCAGGAGACTGAATTGAGAGCAGCTGAGCAGGAGTGGACTAAGCTAAAGACTGAGCAGAAACCTGAGTGAATGTCTGTAGTGATGGCTATGATGGGAGAAGAGCAGGGCCAGAAAAAGACATTTCTGTGGGAGTAACCTTTCTCTCAACATGAGCAGATGCAGTTGAGAAACGTCCCTTAATAATCTCTGGCTTTAAATTAACAGCGCTGGGCATAGTAATTTCAGGCTCGGAAGAAACAGAGAAAACACAGTCATTCTTACTCAATATGGGCTCAGAAAGTCTTAGAAAAGTCTTAGAAACCCCAGAATAAACTGTCCTATTGTCTGAAAGAGAAAAAATGTCCTTCTCGCTCACCACAGCCGGCTGTTTTGAAGTCCCGACATCCGGCTGTGGGGTGATGTGCCAGTGGCACAGCCGCTGCTTCCTCTTTGGAGGTGGCTCCAACAGGCCGGGTAGTACAACATCTAGCGGGCAAGGCCCTAAAACCTCTGGCGGGTGAAACTGACACAGCTGCTCCTGGGTGGACTTTGTCCGCTGCCGCTGGACAAAGTCTGCTAATTCCCGAGCTTGCACCGCCTCCCGTGTTTCATGCAGACCTGCAATTAGGTCTATAAATCTTCTGACCTGGTGGAGGTGGGGATTTCCCCCGAGGATCGCTTCTATGGCGTTTATTCCCTAAACCATCGCCCTTGTATTCGAGGTGTGGGTGATCCATTTAACCAGGCGTAGGTCTCGTGTGAGATCACTCTCTCCAGGTAAATCCTCTGGGTCCATGTAATGGTCGCGTAGTTCTGTCAAGATTCGGCTGTGTGCAGGCAGGAGTTGGACACAAAATGCAGACTCTCGGACACGAGGGATGAACTCAAAAACCACAGCTTTATTGCAGGCAAAGGAAAAGGCATACAACACAAAACTAAACTAAACTAAACTAAACTGGGAAAGAATAAAATAAAATCACAGGGAAACACACAGAGAAACACAGCCATGAGGGACGACGCGACACTGACACAGAGAAACACAGGGCTTAAATACACTGGGGAATAACAAGGGGAATGTGTCACAGAAGGGGAGCACAGCTGGGAGAAATCAGACATGACGAGACCAAAGGGAAGTGAAACTCAATACATTCACATAGGACACAGACCTTCAAACTAAAACAGGAAACATAACACTGAGACACGAACTTGACTAGGGGATACAGCTGACGGGAGACAGAGCAACTGAGAAGCACAGAGACCAAACATAAGGGAGGCACAGAGAACACTAAATACTGGGAATGATTACAAATAACACAAAACACTGGGTCACACCCAGGACCATGACATCTTACCTGATTGTTCTTTAAGTTTGGAAAGTTCTGATCAACACTGAGCCATTGCTTCAGGTTTAATAAGTACAGGCTCCACTCTGAAACCGTTGTATTATATTGAAATCTGTGATTAGTCACCATGATTGTCATCATTATTCTCAGACATGGCAATAGGTCATCCAACTAATCAGGTTGCTTTTGAAAGGAACATTACAATGTGTATGTAATGGAACTGAAGTTTATAAAGGTGAAAAGGAACATGTACATGCAGCATATTCAGTGATGTTTACTGCAGGGCACTGCATCCATGACATTGTGATTGGGGGCTGAGCTCCCAATCACAATGTCATTTTAACGTAAATGACAATCACAAATGCTCCCTGGTTGGTTTTTACTATTAATACCAGCCTGAAATGGCCTCAGCAGATGTCCTGCAGCCACCAGAGGGCAGTGTTTCATTAAAAATCACAGTGAGCAGCAGCGACTCCTTTCCTTCATCCTTCTTTTCTCTGGAATTTGCTTTTGTTACCTCAAAAAGCTTAAATGAGAGGTGATGTTTGTGGATGCAGCTTGTGCTCAGCAGAAAACCTGCTGACCTCCCGTTCCAGACAGGTGGGGAGTTGAGTTATTGGAACCCAGAGGGAAGTCCAAAGACACAGTCAAGTCAAGTCATCTTTATTTATATAGCACATTTAAAAGACATCAAGTGTCAGCCAATGTGCTGAACAGAGGGATAATATGATAAAAAGAATTAAAATAGATGAGATGAAAACATTATAGAAAACATTGTGAGACATCCATATATGTTTGTAAAAAATATGTGTACATGCAAATATGTACATACATATACAAAAATGTACACATTCACACACAAGCACACATAGGTGAACATAAAATACATGTATACGTGTCTACACATGCAAACATCATCCAATGAGATAAAAATAGCCGAACAGCTAAAACAAAAGTGGTGTCAGAGAGACCTGAAAGCCTTGGAAAATAGGTAGGTCTTCAGATTCGATTTGAAGACTTCCAAGGATGAAGAGGATTTTATAAAAGAGGGAAGAGTGTTCCAGAGTCTCGGGGCGGCAATGGAGAAAGCCCCGTCACCTCTAGATTTGAACTGGGAGCGTGGAACTAATAAAAGCATCTGACTGGAGGAGCGCAGAGTTCGAGTGGGTAAGTGCAAGCTAAGAAGATCTGAAATGTAACCTGGAGCCAAACCATGGAGAGCTTTAAAAACAAATAATAAAACCTTGAAGTCAATTCTATATTTAACTGGCAGCCAATGTAGAGATGTGAGTATCGCAGTAATAGTCTCTCTCTTTCTGGTGTCCGTCAGGAGACTTGCGGCTGCATTTTGTACAAGTTGCAGGCGGGACAGGCTTGAGTGACAGATGCCTAAATAGAGAGAGTTACAATAGTCGAGATGTGATGATATGAAAGCATGGATAACAGTTTCCAGGTCTTTAGATGACAGGATATTTTTGAGTTTAGAAAAAACTGCTACGAACAACTGAGTTTATTTGCTTGTCCAGCTTGAGGGTAGAATCAAAAATGAAACCAAGATTTTTTTACATGGGGATGTACATTAGCTGAAAATGGGCCCAAGTCATATAATGTCATATATACTCTGTTAGTCATATAAGACCAACAGAGTCCTGCTTACCAAAAATTATAATGACTGGGCTGCTCAGTCTGAAAGGAGCAGATGGAGCTGGAGTGTTGAAATTTCACCACAAATGCTTCATGTATATAACAAGTATGGTTTTTCACTGTAATTCAGATTTTAGCCGAAGGGCTCAGAGGTATGCTCCCGCTGACCAATACTTCTTATCTGTGCCACACTTTGGAGTCATTTCAAAGACAGAATAAGTGAATTGGCACAACCATCCATGTTAACAGTGAGCTACACACAGCTGTTAGCCTCCAGGGCTGAAAATGAAGCTAACACTGAATTGCCAAAAACTTTGTCTTCATCTAATCTCTACTTGAGCTGATCTGGTACAAACTGACAGAAAATCTAATGCTGACCAACATACAGACAAACAAACTGAGCTACGAACTTCCTTTGTACTTCCTTTATTAAGTAAGGATGTTTCTATAAGTCACCTGTTTAAATTGTATTGAAGATTTTAAGGTTAAAGTTTGCATTATTGGGGGTGTGGCCTCTTTGACAAAACTAATTATCAGGATCTTCTGCTGCATATTTGCTTTAGCAGCAATAATCTGCAGTGACGGATTTTTGTGTGATTTTTTTCCCTTTGTCACATCACTGTGGAGGAATTTTGGTCCACTCTTCTTGACAGCATTGCTTCAGTTCATTGACGTTTGCAGCATTATTTATGCACAGCTCTCTGAACGTCCCATCACAGCACGGTTCAGGCTGAGGTCTCGACTCTGAACCACTGCAGCATCTTCATTCTTCTCTTTTTCAGTCGCTCTGTTGCAGATTTGCCGCTGTATTTAGAATCATTGTCCTGTTGATAAACAGCTTTGGTCCAAGCTTTAACTGTGGGAAAGATGGCATCACATTTGTTCATGCAAGGTGCTCAAAACATGCAAAAAACCACCGCCCTGACAGCTGGTCTGAGCTTTCTGCGGTGCATTATGGACAAACATCTTCACTTTGGTCTGAGACTGTTCAGATGTACCTTTGCCAAGCTAAACTGCAGCACCATGTTCTTTTTAGAGAGTAGAAACTTTCTCCTGCAGCCCTTCCAAACAAGCCAGACTTTTGTTTAGTCTGTTTTTTAATTGTATTGGCATGAACTTTAAACTTTAACCTGCTAACTGAGGCCTGCAGACTCTGACGTGGAGCTCTTGGGTTTGTTGCAGTTTCTCTGAGCACTGCACTGATGTTGGGGTGAATTTGCTGGGATGATTAGCAGCACTTGGCTGATACTTATCCTCTTAATTCCTGCGGAAACAGTAAGAGTGCACTGAGTTTTTAAATGTACCACATGTGGCAAAAAATACAAAGAGAGGACATTTCCTGCTGTGACAGACATGGAGAAAAATGTGCCCTGTGACTGATGTACTGATTTATGACATCGACAGATTATTAAGCAAGTTTTTCTGTTTTATAAAGATTATTTTCATGGTTATTTTCTCCATTTTTGTTTAGCTTGTACATATTGAGTGTTATCAGAAAGAAGACTGAACTTTCCTTTAGATGAACTCACGATGTCAATGTCCCTTTAACACTGAGCCACTTTAAAAGGGGTTAACAAACACTCCATGTGTTGGCAGTATTTGCTTGGGTGGTTATCAGTCTCTTCTGAGGAACCGAGGAAGGGCTCATTAAAGGAGTCATGCACATGATATAAAAGTCTTACTGATACAGCAGTCATAAAACAAATATTGACAGTAAAAAATAAATGTTGCATTTGAGCGAATCAGAATCCAAAGACTGTAATCTCCCCGGGGGAAACTGCTTTGTTCCAGAAGCTCAATGAAAAAACATGAAAGACAGAAAAATGTAAACTCTTAAAAATAAGATCATCATCAATGTTCCCTCTAAACTGCGCGCGTGCGCAATTGTGCACTGCTGGCACGATCTCCGTGCACAAAAAAAAAAAAAAAAAAATCTAACCTGAATTGAAATTAAAATTAAAACTTGAACAATTCTGTTTTGCAGTGTTAGTAAGTGACTGGCTGCTCCCGTATGGGATTAGAACGATGCCACCTTATCCTTTAGTCCAGCCAATAATGCGATTCACATTCGTATATACGCAGCTAATCAACGTCGTTGACAGGCTATGACAGCGTCCTTATGTGCCGACACCGGTGTTTTAGCTAGCAAAGCGGCGTGGCTGATGTGCAGTGAAGCCACGTTAATGACAACGTGTACAACCATTGGAGATGTGAGCAGGACAGACGGAACAACTGACGGGAAAAGTGTGGACTTTATACCAGTTTTTAAATTGTGTTGATCGGCCACGTAAAACCAGAGTTATGATGAAAATATCTGCAATGTTTGGTTTTCTTCCTGAATACTATCGTTGTTTATATTTACTGCGGGAAGAAACGGTAAAAACGGCGTTTTATAAGGAAAACGCTCGAAAGCCTGTGAGCAAAACCAAAACCCACCCCCGACCCTTTCCTATTGGTCAAAAAAAGTACCGTGTCGACCAATCAAAAAATGATATGGCAACGTGGCATCTAGATGTTTAGGAAGGGGGAAGTTTTAGGAGTGACGGCGGTGTTCTGAGATGTGAGAAATTTGAGACGTTTAGCGCAAATCTTGTGTAGTTAGTGTGTAGTTAGTGTGTAGTTAGTGTGTAGTTAGTGTGTAGTTAGTGTGTAGTGTAGTCAATAGTTTTGTTGTGTGTGTCAGAACAATGAGGCGGCTGCTGAATGTTACAGGTGTTACAGCAGTGATACATCTCCTGTTGTCAGGCCTGCAGGTATCAGGCTGTTGTTCTCCTTTATCTCATAGTGGACAGAAATGATTTTTTGGAGTGGCACAAATAATTTGTGTGGCATCAGATTTGATGCAGAACAGCTGATTGTTCTGTAAATAGTTTGAAATGTTTATTTAAAAAACGCCTTGGCTGCATTTTTAGGTAAACAGCTGCAAAAAACTTTGTTGTTTGCAAAACTCAGTTACTTTTTTGAAGAAGTAACTATATAATGAATTGCCCAACATTGGTCATTATATACTGTATTTTGCAGACAGAGTTACAGACTCTCTCCCAGACCACAGACTCATAATACAAGTCAGAGCTTTATAAAAAAAAAAAGAAAAAAGAAAAAAAGTTGTGTTTTCAAAATTGGAGTTCAAGTTATTTTTACTTCCAATAGTGTTAACATACTACACAGGTCATGAACAAGATTTTTTAAAATATTCATTGTAAGTGGGCTAAAGCTGTTAATTAAAAGTAGTCTAACATAAATGTAAATGCTGTAATTTGATTATTTTAATAAACCATGTAACTTGGATGGATTAGATGCTGGCGTGACCACAGTGCACACGTCTGATGTCGCTCACAGTGGTCCAAGGGACGCTCAGGGAGTTTGTGTGTTTGCTCAGACACGTGAAAAATTAGAGGGAACATTGATCATCATTAAAGCTCCCACAGCCTCACTGGATTCATGGATCAGTCTGTTAGTGTCCACCACCCTCAGTCTGCTGCCCCATGATGGCACCACAGACTCAAAACGTCCCGAGCATCATCCAGCAGATGTTTAAGGATCTCCATCGCGTCAGCAAACAGAGAAGCTCTTGTGTTCTTCTATTGCGTGTGAAGTCCAGTTTCAAGATTTCAAGATTTTTATTTGCTGTTTGCACAAAGGACCAACGTCCATACACATTGGAACTCTAGTGCAGAGCTCTCCAGGTCAAGTCATACTTTTACAAGATAAAGACAAAGCGACTAAAAAGGAAAATATTAATAAAGTAAGGAATGGAGCAATCATAGTATTTACTATTTACAAAAACACTGTACAGAGAGGGTTGTAATACACTTCCTAATATTGCACATTTTCACAGATCTGTTACACAAGTTTATTGTCAGTGTGAACATCAAAGTACTTCTCATCCTCCACTGTCTCAAGAGAAACCTCGTGGATGGAAACAACGTTCATCCCATCTCCATGAGAGACGTAAGGAAAACTAACAATGCAGAAGAACAAGAAGAAGTGTAAGCATGTATTTTAACATAAATGACAATGTAATTCTTTTTACTTACAAAAGGCTGAAATGAGGTAAAATCAGGCTTTAACAGGAAACAAAGAAATTACATTTTAATTAAATGTTAGCAGTGCCTAAAATCTTTTTAGATACATCACTGTCACGTTCCTGGGTCTGTGGACCCAGCGTTTTGAGTTTTAGTTTATTTTGATGTTTATGGTTTATAAGTTCATTAGGTTATCTAAGCTCATTTGTTTATTTAGATTCCCCATGTGTCTTCTTCCCCTATATTTAAGTTTCCCTCACCCTTTGTCTGTGAGGCTGTTTTGACTGCGTGTCTTATGTTATCAAGTTTGTATTGTCATGTCTGCTTCACATGTTTCCTGTTTTATTTTGAAGGTCTGTGTCCTATGTCAGCATAGTCAGCTTTGCTTCCTTTGTCTCGTTATGTCAGATTAGTGTCAGCTGTTTCCCCATGTGTTTCCACTTCCCCTAATCACCCTTGTGTGTATTTAGTCTGTGTGTTTCTGTTCATTCTTTGTCAGGTCGTCTGTTGTCCACGCCATGTTTCTCACGCCATGTTTTCAAGTTTCATGTCTAGGTTTTTCTTGTTGTTTGTTTAGTTCTCCCAGTTTAGGTTATGTTAGTTTTACTTCAGTTTGCCTTGCCCTTTCTTTGTACCTTTTTTACCAGCCTTATTAAACAGCTCGCTTTTGGTTAACATTCAAGTTCTGTTCCAAGTTACTTCGTGTCTGCATTTTGGGTCCACTCTTCACAACACATACAGTCTGCCTCAGCCAGACTGTGACACATCACACTGTAAGTAATTCTAAGCTCAATGTAATTGTGTGGAGAAAAAAAAACAATTTTCCCTGACCTTACAATGTAAGTACACTGTACTGTTTGGGGTGCTGACTGTATTAATGAGTGGCTTAAGTTCCAAGTGTTTTACAGGAAAGGAGACACTGCTGTTTAAAGTTATTTTATGATTGTGAAATAAATAAAAAACCATGAACTCTCCATCATTACAGGGTCTCATAGCCATGTCGTTCTCACATTTATATTGGTAAAATAAAAGGACAGTTGAATAATAGAACACACATTCTGCATATCAAAATAAATATAAAAAAGATATAAAAAGGCAAGATGACCCGTACCCTGAAAATTACAGCATATTGTTACGGAAATTTTAACAATAACCTGCAACACACGCACTGAGCGTTTTGAAGTAGTTTAATAAACACATTGCAATGTGGGATGGTTCCCACATTGCAATTGCTGATCCCAGCCAAACACTAGGATCACCCCTGCTCCATGGCCGCCACCCACACATCTTATATACACACACAGACAAAGACAATCCACAACTCTTACATGTTGACTGCTTGGCCATCACCTAAGGATTTACATCCCTGATGAGCAGAAGGTGTCTCATCTTTTTAACGTCTCCCATGAACTAACAATGGCCTCACTGTGTGTGCATATATGTGTGATAGAGCATAAGGCCCATCTGTAGTGCACATGCATACAACTAAATGAGAAAGTGATATTACTATTAGTAAAGTGATATGATTAAAATATGTGATTAATACATGAATAAAGAAATCTGCCAGTACAATATTTATGATGTAAGTGTAACCACGGTAACATCTGACCCCACTTCCGCCAGTCCCTTTATTGTGGCGGGAATGAACCCCGTATAAGTTCCGGGTCAATCAGCTGCATGTTCCCTGCTCCTCTGGCTGCGGTTGTCCCTGTGGTTGGCGTACTTGTCAGATATCGACAAATTATACACTACATACCAGTTGACAGCGTGCAATAACCCGGCCGATTCATTCATCTTTACACCACCTCACAATCGACTCAACGGTCAGGTTTTTTTTTTCTCCCGCGATCAGCCCTGATCAGTGCAGGGTGGCGAGCCACCCGACCATCACTGTATTGCGGTAGGACTTGTGAACCTTTGGACTAAACTGAACTGTTGACACATGACCTATCACAGGTCAATGAAACTGAAGTGATGTTATACTGGACTAAACCTCATCCCACCTCCTTTTTGGAATGTAATAAGCTGTTTTGTATTGTCAATATTATTTTTGTTTGTGATATATATGCATATATTTTTTTTTATTTTTTTGTACATCTGTCCGATTCGAAATACTGAGATCCACAACAAAATACCAAAGGCCCAGAAGGATGCAATCAAACGGAAGAGTTTATTGAATACACATGCGGGGAGGTACGAACTGCCAAACATCAGTTGTAGAACTCCGCCCAAAAATACACTTCAGATTGCTTTTATAATATCAGGGTTGGTTAACGCCCCTTCATGCGTTTACAAACATTATGATATGTCAGTTACAGTAAATATTCATTTTAATAAACTAGAATAGACATAGAAGTTCCTGTTTTCTATCACAATTTCCATATAAGGCCACTCGCTGCATCCTCCAGATGGTCCTTGGGGATGGTAGTCATCTGGCCACCTCTTCTGTCACCTGTATCTGGGCAAACTCAACTGCAACAAGAAGCTGAATACATTCAGGCCTTCACTCCAGCCTGTTTCTTGATTAAATGTATTATATGTGTTTTGTAGGCGTGTATGCATTGAACCTTCCATAGCTACAAGCCACTTACTCCATGTTTCGCCGGGACATTCACACCCAACGGAGCTTTCAACCTTCTAACCAATTGACTGAGCCACAACTCTTTAATAAGCACCAAATTGCAATGTGTATAACATGATTACAGTTGCGCCTACAATGAGAGATTATTATGTGATTATGATAACACCTGTAATACAGACTTTAATGTAATGTCAGCAGCTTCAATAACTGCTTCAATGAAGTGATTATTATATGGTTTAATGCAATGATCATGACTTAATGCAAAGTTAATTAATGCAATCATAATGCTGATAATAAGTATGAGTAGCAGTAAAATATTTCCCTTATTCCACAATATATTTCTCATAACATACATAATATATATATTTTTTGAGCTCTATTTTGGTTTCCTGTGTTTTATTCACACACTCAGGCTCCATAGTCGAAACTACTTCTGTTTGCTCAATATCTATGAAGCTGCAGTCAGGCGCCCCGGTCCTTTACTGCATTACATAAGACGGAAAATTTTGGGTGTTTCTCAGCAAAACTGCTGTGAAGTTGCACACTACTTAAAAGTGCTTATGCAGTACTTCAATTTACTTATAGTATAAATATTTCATGTTCTCCTGTAGTCTAGTGTGCCTACTGTTAAGTAGTTGTAGGTTAATATAATTCCATCATCATTTCAAATAAAATATATTGAAATACAATTTAGAATTGTACATAATCTGTTCATAGCTATTCCCACCTTTTAGCCTGACCCCTATCAGTATATAATCTGCTCTTATTGCACTCCTGATTAGATGCAAACTGTATTTCATTACCCTGTATTCATGTGTAATGACAATAAAGTCTAATCCTAATCAAGCCCTTAGTGTTATAAAGTGTTATCTAAATGTCAACTGTAAAAACGTAGGAGTGCACACTGAGGTGTTATCTTTTACATCTAAACAGGAAGTGTGGCTCCTCTTTAGTTTGTGCTCCTATCATCTACAACAGGGAGGCTGCTGAATAAGAAAATACAAACATTTTGTAAGCTGTTAGCTTTTCCAAACTTTACGTTTCTAACTAATGATGATTTTATAATTAATGAATTCACTTTTTTTCTTACTTTCTCTCTCTCTCTATGCTGCATTTTGCACATATCTAGTGTTCTCAAATGAACTTTTAGATCAAACTTTTTACTTCTCTAAAGTAGCAACAACCTTTGATACCAGTTTAATCATCAACAGATAATTAAACAATCATATTGCTCTGTGTCGTTCTCAGTGCGTTGAGCAGCCGACCACATGCCATGCAGCTGCCACATGTCTTCCCCTCTGTCTCACTGCCCCCGCTTTCCTGTCCTCTCTACACTGTTTCTATGCAATAAATTAAAAAAAAGGTCAAATCTGACAGAGAGGAGAATGATAAGAAACTATTTAAATAAAGGCTTTGTAATACTCCTGGCTCAGTGTCCGTCTGTTCTCTTGTGATCATTTTTATTACCACAAACATAAAAACATCTCTACTTCAGTCTGGTCTGTGGGAAGGACAGGGTCCAGAAGTTTTGTGCTTTGCTCAGATGCAGGTTTGCAAAGCTGCATCTGAAACCAAACAAGCCATGTTTGTCCAGTCTGTTTCTAATTGTACTGCCATAAACTTTAACCTTTAACGTGCTAACTGAGGGTTAGAGAGCCTGAGATGGAGCTCTTGAGTTTGTTGCAGTTTCACTGAACATTACGTGGCCTGAATTTGGAAAATTAAGACTTGAATACTCCGAAATACGACAGAAAGTGTCAGTGTCCCTTTAACACTGAGCTTTAAAAGGAGTTAACAGTCACTCCACATGTTGGCAGCGCTCGAGTATTTACTCCAGTGGTTATCAGTCTCTTCTGAGGAACCGAGGAAGGGCTCATTAAAGAAATCATGCACATGATATAAAAGTCTTACTGATACAGCAGTCATAAAACAAACATTGAAAGTAGAAAATAAATGCTGCGTTTGAGTGAATCAGAATCCAAACACTGTGATGTTTCTGGGGGGAAACTGCTTTGTTCCAGAAGCTCAATGAAGAAATATGAAAGGCAGAAATAATACTCAGTTCTGAGGAACTCGCCTTTTTTCTCATCAATACTTGTAATGATAAAAACGATAAGAGGAGAACATTACCCAGTTTCATTTATTAGTCTCCTCTGGGTTAATTTCAGATGTTATCAAATTCCATGCAAAAGGACAAATCACCTGTCCCGTTATCAGTTTGTGTTGTTACTGTTAGGCTTGTCTCGCTGATAAACTCGAGGATGTTTCAACTTCAGAGCACTTCATTTTAAGCACACATCCAAAGCTAAGTGATAAATGATGTCTGAATGACTTTTTTAATTGCAGGCTTTTCATTGTGGTGCTCCAAATAACATTCAAATACAACAACAACAACAACAACAAACTTTATTTATATAGCACATTTAAAAACCAGTGGTGTACCAAAGTGCTTAACATTCAAGAGGGTGAGATGAAGTAACAGGGAGAATGAGGGCTATGGCAAGGTACCAAAACGTGCTAGCAGGTTGAATGGCATTAAAAGACACAAAGGCAAAAGAATTGCATATAAAAGCATAAAAGAAAGCTAAGTGTAGAGGATAAAACAGTCAAAAATTAAAAATGAATTTAAAAGTAATTAAGAATAAGCCGAAGATAAGAATAAGCATTAAGCTAACTATCAAGCAAGCGTTAAATGGTAGAAAAAGCGAGGCTAAATAAGTGAGTTTTTAACCGCGATTTGAAGGAATGGATGGAATCAGACTCGTGTATAGCGATGGGGAGGTTATTCCATAAATCGGGTGCAGCCAAGGCAAACGCGCGGTCACCTCTAGTCTTCAGCCGAGATCTCGGCAGTACCAAGAGTGACTGGGAAGATGATCTTAATGCTCTAGTAGGGGTGTATGATCTAAGTAGCTCAATGAGGTAGCTTGGCGCTATATTGTTAATAATTCGGAAGGTAAGCAGCAAGATTTTGAATTGAACGCGGTACTTAACGGGAAGCCAATGCAGATCAGCAAGGACAGGGGTAATAGAGACACGCCGCCCACTACCAGTAAGGAGACGAGCAGCTGCATTCTGAACAATTTGGAGTCTATGGAGGAGAGGAGAGTTAAGACCGAAGTAAAGTGAGTTGCAATAATCCAACCTAGATGTCACAAAGGTGTGGATAAGCTTTCCAATGTCCCTATGTGGAACATAATGTCTGGCCTTGCTAATAAGACGCAATTGATGGAAACAAGATTTAACAACAGAAGACACTTGTTTATTGAACTTAAAAGAGCTATCCAAAAATACACCCAGGTCACTAACAGTGTCGGTGATGAAACTGTTAAAGGAACCGAGGGCGTCAAGGAGTTGGCCACGGGGGACTCTACTGTCAAACACGATAATTTCCGTTTTTCTGTCGTTTAGAATAAGAGCGTTACCTGCGAGCCAATTTTTGACCTCACGCATGCACTCGCGAAAGCCGTACAAAGACATAGAGGAATCATCAGTTAGCTCGAAATACATCTGTATGTTGTCGGCATAACAATGATGTGCGATGCTATACTTCTCAAAGATTGTGCCTAAGGGGAGCATATACAGTGAGAAGAGCAGGGGGCCAAGGACAGATCCTTGAGGCACGCCGCAGGAGACAGGTGCAGCAGAGGAGAAATAAGGGCCAAAATTGATCGAGAAGGACCTATTAGAGAGGTATGACTTAAACCAATCTAGGGCGGCACCTCCAATGCCAACTGTGTGTTCAAGCCTCGCTAATAGGATGTTATGATCTACCATATCAAAGGCCGAGGATAGATCTAGTAGGACCAAGACTGAAGAGCATCCGGAGTCAGCAATCAGAAGGAGATCATTGAGGACTCTGAGCAAGGCCGCTTCAGTACTATAACAGGGTGTCATGATGTGCGGTGTGGCAGGCTGGGGTAGGACCCAAAATGCAGGACTCAGAGGAGGAAACGTGAACTCAAAACTCTGCTTTAATGCAGGCTAAGAAGGCTTACAAAAACAACAAACTAAACTAGGAAATCCAAGAATATAATTTCACAAATGAACACACAGCACGAGAGAAAAACCGACATTAACGACGCGACAGAGAACAAAGGAAACACAGGGCTTATATACACACGGCAGTAATCAAGGGATGAGAGACAGGAGGGGAACACACCTGGAAGAGATCACAGCTGACGAGACAGGGGAAACGTAAACTGAGCACACTCACATAAGAAACAGACTTCACAATAAAACAGGAAACTCAGACACGGGGAACCAGAGAAGATGCTGAACTAAACAGACAGATTCACAACAGACGGGGTGACACCATAGACAGACAGAGACTCAAAGGCAGGCCGAATATAACACATAGAACTCAAACAATAATAATCATCATCATAATCATCACAGAATATAATTATAATCAAAACAGTATCACCAGAGACGAACTAATGCAGAAATAAACCAAGACATAAGAAACTCAAAATGCTGGGTCGAAGCGACCCAGGACCGTGACACAGGGTTTGTAAGCAGACTGAAATTTATCATAGATGGCATTCGTATCCAAATACGGCTGGAGTTGTGAGAGAACGATCCTCTCCAGTATTTTAGACAGGAATGGAAGCTTAGAAATCGGCCTATAGTTCCCAAGATCGTTATGATCAAGGTTCCTTTTTTTAAGAACGGGCTGGACAACAGCGTGTTTGAAGGCTAAAGGAACAGAGCCTGCAAGTAGAGATATATTCATTAGAGATAGGATGCTGGGTCCAATTACACTGAAGCAATCCTTAACTAAACGAGATGGAAAGATATCATGAGCAGGAGAGGTGTTCTTTGATTGGTCAATAAATCGCTTGAGAGTATGGAGTGACACCGGCTCAAACTGTTGAAATGATGATGAACAACCAGGGGTGGGAATAAAACTCGACACTGAAGGGAGCGAGGACTTAAGATGTAAAACTTTACAAATAAAATGAGTTAAAAATTTTCACAGAGAGAAGGAGAGCACGCCAGTGGCAATTCAGGACAGGGGTTAACCAATGAGTTGAAAACATTAAAAAGGGATTGGGGGTTGTGACCATGAGTAAGAATGATTTTAGACAGAAAGGCAGCTTTGGCCGTTTTAGCAGCAAGTTGGAATTGCAACCGGCTGGCACGCAAGATATCATAAGAAACCTGGAGTCTATCTTTCTTCCATCTTCTCTCATCCCGGCGGCACACACGTCGCAAAGCACGTGTAGAATCATTTAGCCAGCATCGGGAAAAGGATCTAGGGTGCTTCATTTTAACAGGGGCAACAGTGTTGAGGATGGAGGAGCATGTGGAAAAAAAGGTGCTAGCAAAGTCATCAATCGTGGAAGCCAGGGAACAGTCAGGAATGGAAGAGGCAAGTTTCAAAAAAGACATTGAAAAATTCTCCACAGTTCCAGAATTAATTATACGTGTAGGGCGTAGGAGAGCATCAGGGTGAAGTTCAGAAGTACATAAGTTCAGAATCAGAATACTTTATTGATCCCTGGGGGAAATTAGTTTTTGTTACAGTGCTCCATTATAAACCAACATTAACAAAACAGACAACACGCTAACTAAGAATAGTACAATATATATATATATATATATATATATATATATATATATATACATATATATATATACATATATATACATATATATACATACATATATATATATATATACATATATATATATATATATATATATATATATATATATATACATATATATATACATATATATATATATATATACATATATATATATATATATATATATATATATATATATATATATATATATATATATATATATATACATATATATATATATATATATATATATATATATATATATATATACATATATATATATATATATAATATATATATATATATATATATATATATATATATATATATATATACATATACATATATATACATACATATATATACATATATACATATATATATATATATATATATATATATATATATATATATATATATATATATACATATATATATATATATATATATATATATATATATATATATATATATATATATATATATATATATATATATATACATATATACATATATACACATATATACATATATACATATATACATATATATACATATATATATATACACATATACATACATATACATAAGTCACACATTAATAAATAGCTGGAAAAGAAACATGTAGTTGTAGCAGTAACCAGTGTGTTAAGTGGATGAGTTGTACAGGGAGCCACAGGCAGGAATGATTTCCTGTGTCGTTCAGTGGTGCATTATGGGTAATCTCAGTCTCTCACTGAACGCGCTCCTGTGACTGACCAGCATGTCATGGAGTGGGTGGGAGGTGTTATCCAACATTGTCTTTATCTTGGACAACATCCGCCTCTCCGACACCACCTTGAGGGAGTCCAGCTCCATCCCCACAACATTACTGGCCTTACGAATCAGTTTATCGAGTCTGTTGGCATCTGCGACCCTCAGCCTGCTCCCCCAGCATGCAACAGCAGAGAGGATCGCACTGCCCACAACAGACTCGTAGAAAATCCTGAGCATTTTCTGGCAGATGTTGAAGGACCTCAGTCGCCTCAAAAAATAGAGACGACTCTGGCCCTTTCTGTAAAGTGCTGTGGTGTTTGTAGCCCAGTCCAGTTTATTGTCAATATGTAGTCCAAGGTATTTATAGTCCTCCACAATGTCAACACTGACCCCCTGGATTGAAACAGGGGTCAAGTGTTTCCTGGTCTTCCTGAAGTCCACGATCAGTTCCTTGGTCTTTGCCACGTTGAGCTGCAGATGATTCTGCTCACACCACGTGACAAAGGAGTCGACCACAGAAACGATGTGGGCTTCATAGATAATTGGCAAACCTTCTGGAGGAAACCTGGTCTTGTTAGGAGAGACGGCATCCATCCCACTTTGGATGGAGCAGCTCTCATTTCTAGAAATATGGACCAATTTATTAAACCCCCCAAAATATGACTATCCAGAGTTGGGACCAGGAAGCAGAGTTGCAGTCTTACACGCCTCTCTGCAGCTTCTCTCCTCCTGCTACCCCCAAAACCCATCTCCATTGAGACTGTGTCAGCTCCCAAAAAGACAAAAACAAACCAAAACCAGCAATAAACAACTTAAACATAAAAAATCACAAAGAAAGAACAATACAGTATCCACATCTGAACCAAAAGTAAAACAGTGAAATGTGGATTATTAAATATTAGGTCTCTCTCCTCCAAGTCTCTGTTAGTACATGACTTAATAATTGATCAACAAATCGATTTACTCTGCCTTACAGAAACCTGGTTGCAGCAGGATGAGTATGTTAGTTTAAATGAATCAACACCCCGAGTCATTCTAACTACCAGAAATCTCGAAGCACAGGCCGAGGGGCGGTGTGGCAGCAATTTTCACACCAGCCTATTAATCAACCAAAGACCAAGACAGACTTTTAATTCATTTGAAAGCCTGATGCTTAGCCTCGTCCACCCCAGCTGTAAAACTCAGAAACCAGTCTTACTTGTTATTATCTATCGTCCACCTGGGCCTTACACAGAGTTTCTCTCTGATTTCTCAGACTTTTATCTGATTTAGTGCTCAGCTCAGATAAAATAATTATTGTGGTGATTTTAACATCCATGTAGATGCTAAAATGACAGCCTCAACATGGCATTTAATCTGTTATTAGACTCAATTGGCTTCTCTCAAAATGTAAATGAACCCACCCACCACTTTAATCACACCCTAGATCTTGTTTTAACATATGGCATAGAAACTGAACATTTAACAGTGTTTCCTGAAAACCCTCTGCTGTCTGATCATTTCCTGATAACATTTACATTTACAATAATTGATTACACAGCAGTGGAGAGTAGACTTTATCAAAGTAGATGTCTTTCTGAAAGTGCTGTAACTAAGTTTAAGAATATAATCCACCCACTGTTATCATCTTCAATGCCCTGTACCAACATAGAGCAGAGCAGCTACCTGAACGCTACTCCAACAGAGGTCGATTATCTTGTTAATAATTGTACCTCCTCACTACGTACGACTCTGGATACTGTAGCTCCTGTGAAAACTAAGGTCTCAAATCAGAAGTACCTGACTCTGTGGTATAATTCTCAAACACGTAGCCTAAAGCAGATAACCCGTAAGCTGGAGAGGAAATGGCGTGTCACAAATTTAGAGGATCATCATTTAGCCTGGAGAAATAGTTTGCTGCTTTATAAGAAAGCCCTCCGCAAAGCCAGAACATCTTACTATTCGTCACTGATTGAAGAAAATAAGAACAACCCCAGGTTTCTCTTCAGCACTGTAGCCAGGCTGACAAAAAGTCAGAGCTCTACTGAGCCAACCATCCCTTTAACGTTAACTAGTAATGACTTCATGAACTTCTTCACAAATAAAATTTTTATCATTAGAGAAAAAATTACCAATAATCATCCCACAGATGTAATATTATCTACAGCTACTTTTAGTACCATCAATGTTAAGTTAGACTCTTTTTCTCCAATTGATCTTTCTGAGTTAACTTCAATAATTAATTCCTCCAAACCATCAACGTGTCTTTTAGACCCCATTCCTACAAAACTGCTCAAAGAAGTCCTGCCATTAATTAATGCTTCAATCTTAAATATGATCAACCTATCTCTAATAATCGGCTATGTACCACAGGCCTTCAAGGTGGTTGTAGTTAAACCTTTACTTAAAAAGCCATCTCTAGACCCAGCAGTCTTAGCTAATTATAGGCCAATCTCCAACCTTCCTTTCATATCAAACATCCTTGAAAGAGTAGTTGTCAAACAGCTAACAGATCATCTGCAGAGGAATGGCTTATTTGAAGAGTTTCAGTCAGGTTTCAGAGCTCATCACAGCATAGAAACAGCTTTAGTGAAGGTTACAAATGATCTTCTTATGGCCTCTGACAGTGGACTCATCTCTGTGCTTGTCCTGCTAGACCTCAGTGCAGCGTTCGATACTGTTGACCATAATATCCTATTAGAGCGATTAGAACATGCTGTAGGTATTACAGGTACTGCACTGCAGTGGTTTGTATCATATCTATCTAATAGACTCCAATTTGTACATGTAAATGGAGAGTCCTCTTCAGACACTAAGGTCAATTATGGTGTTCCACAGGGTTCAGTGCTAGGACCAATTCTATTTACATTATACATGCTTCCCTTAGGCAGCATCATTAGAAGACATAGCATAAATTTTCACTGCTATGCAGATGACACGCAGCTCTATCTATCCATGAAGCCAGGTAACACACACCAATTAGTTAAACTGCAGGAATGTCTTAAAGACATAAAGACCTGGATGGCCGCTAACTTTCTGCTTCTTAATTCAGATCAAACTGAGGTTATTGTACTCGGCCCTGAAAATCTTAGAAATATGGTATCTAAGCAGATTCTTACTCTGGATGGCATTACCTTGGCCTCCAGTAACACTGTGAGGAACCTTGAGTCATTTTTGACCAGGACATGTCCTTCAACGCACATATTAAACAAATATGTAAGACTGCTTTCTTCCATTTGCGCAACATCTCTAAAATTAGAAATATCCTGTCTCAGAGTGATGCTGAAAAACTAGTTCATGCATTTATTACTTCCAGGCTGGACTACTGTAATTCATTATTATCAGGATGTCCTAAAAACTCGCTGAAAAGCCTTCAGCTAATCCAAAATGCTGCAGCAAGAGTCCTGACAGGGACTAGAAAGAGAGAGCAGATTTCTCCTGTTTTGGCTTCCCTTCATTGGCTTCCTGTTAAATCCAGAATTGAATTCAAAATCCTGCTCCTCACATACAAGGTCTTAAATAATCAGGCCCCATCTTATCTTAATGACCTTGTAGTACCATATCACCCTATTAGAGCACTTCGCTCTTGCACTGCAGGCTTACTTGTTGTTCCTAGAGTATTTAAAAGTAGAATGGGAGGCAGAGCCTTCAGTTTTCAGGCCCCTCTTCTGTGGAACCAACTTCCAGTTTGGATTCGGAGACAGACACTATCTCTACTTTCAAGATTAGGCTTCAAACTTTCCTTTTGCTAAAGCATATAGTTAGGGCTGGACCAGGTGACCCTGAATCCTCCCTTAGTTATGCTGCAATAGACGTGAGCTGCCGGGGATTCCCATGATGCATTGAGTTTTTCCTTCCAGTCACCTTTCTCACTCACTATGTGCTAATAGACCTCTCTGCATCGAATCATATCTGTTATTAATCTCTGTCTCTCTTCCACAGCATGTCTTTCATCCTGTTTTCCTTCTTTCACCCCAACCGGTCGCAGCAGATGGCCGCCCCTCCCTGAGCCTGGTTCTGCCGGAGGTTTCTTCCTGTTAAAAGGGAGTTTTTCCTTCCCACTGTCGCCAAAGTGCTTGCTCATAGGGGGTCATATGATTGTTGGGTTTTTCTCTGTATTTATTATTGTGCTATCTACTGTACAATATAAAGCGCCTTGAGGCGACTTTTGTTGTGATTTGGCGCTATATAAATAAAATTGAATTGAATTGAATTGAATTGGTCCAGATGGGTGTAGACACGATTGGGCAGGTAGATGATGGCGTCCTCAGTTCCGAGACGAGGCTGATAAGCGAATTGAAGGGGATCCAGATGTGGTCTTACTATGGGTCGCAGCTGGTCCAGGGTGAGCCTTTCCAGGGTCTTCATGACGTGGGAGGTCAGTGCCACGGGCCTGTAATCCTGGGGGCCACTGGGACGTGGCGTCTTTGGAATAGGGACGAGGCATGATGTCTTCCACATCACTGGGACCCTCTGCAGACTCAGACTCAGCATAAACAGTTTATGAAAGACTCCACACAGCTGGGGGGCACAGGTCTTGAGGAGGCGGGGACTCACTCCGTCTGGTCCAGCAGACTTGCCTGAGTGGAGTCTCCTCATTTGCATCTCAACCTGGTATTGAGTGAAGGTGATGGGTGGGGGAGGGGTGTCAGGAATCTCACAGGAGGCAACAGCGCCATGTGAAGAGAGAGGCTGGCACAGTGGTGTGGCTCTGGATTCCAGGCTGACTACAGGTGAGGTTGTGGGGGTGTGAGCAGACACTGTGGTGTCGAATCTATTGAAAAACAGATTAGCTCGTTAGCTCTATCCTCACCTCCCTCAGCTCCCCTGCTGTTGGTTGGCCTGAATCCAGTGATGGTCTTCATGCCCCTCCACACCTCTCTCATGCTGTTCTGCTGGAGTTTCCACTCCAGCTTCCTCCTGTAATAGGGCTTTGGAGTTGACGTCACTGGAGGTGGGCCACGCCCCCTTTCCGCCATGACAGTAGGCTAGACACGGGATACAGCTTCAGCTATGGTTCGTACGTGTTGTGTTATCAGTTGCAACGTTTGATCACACGATCGTGAAGGCAAGAAGCTGGATAATGGGCTCTCTTTTCATCGTTTTTCAACCTGGAGGCAATGTGAGGGATCCCATGTATCCGATATTACTAAACAAAGACGTCAGGCTTGCATTGCAGCGGTGAGACGAGCGGATCGAGTTCTGTGCAATCCCCAGCTTTTTGTTGGTTTGGTCTCTGCATCTTCTTTCCGGTGAGTTCTAAATTAATTCATATCACTATTAAAATGCTTTTAGTGTTATTTTCAATGTGCTGAGGTCATAGATAATGAGATAAAACATGCTAATGTGTGATGCTGCAGAACCACGTCATGTCATCATGTCGACTGAGTAGCTTATGATTTAGCATTATTGCAGGCAAACCAGCATATGAAATGGATGTAACAAATCCAGACTGGGCACCAACACTGCTCATGGGCCTCTAAAAACATACTAAATTGCTCTCATTGTACACTAATCCGCACATAACTTCCAGATGAATCACACACCTGTCATGTGCACTAATTTTATCTTACAGGCTTTTATGCAGCTGCAGAGTCTGAAGGTGTGCCCCGTGCAGAAGTAATTGATGAAGATCTGACAGAAGAACAACAACAAAATTACAATGTCATAGCTGTGGACAGCAGTTGTGTTGGACAAGTGGAGGTTGAGGTACCACCTGTAAATGTGGACAGTGGTGATCGGACAGACAGCATCACAGAAGCTAAAGGGCAGACGAAGCATTGTGTGTGCAATGAACAGGGCAGAGCAGAAATAAACACAACACTGCTTGATAAGATTGTTAAGGTTTGCTGTGTTTTGGTGAATATGTGCCCCAGTGTGGTTGTCAAACCAGCGCCAAGTGACATCACGCTCCAAAGCCCTATTGTCCTTAGCCTCTCTGATCTTGTCCTTTAGTAACACCTGGACCTTCCTCACCTCCTCTTTGTTGCCCGCTCTGAAAGCCCTCTTCTTGTCGTTGAGGAGGGCTTTGATGTCCTTAGTCACCCACGGCTTGTTATTTGGTAACAATGAACAGTCTGAGCTGGAACAATGGAGTCGGTGCAGAAAGTTATGTAGTCTGTGATACACTCAGTTAGCCCATTGATGTCCTCGGCGTGAGGCTCACAGAGTGTTTCCCAGTTGGTCACCTCGAAACAGCCCTGTAGTTCCGCTAAGGCCTCCTCTGACCACCTCCTAACGTTCCTCGTGGTCACAGGTTCCCTCCTCACAAAAGTCTCCTGTATCTCCTGTATCGTTTCTTATACAGATTAAAAGGGGGTAGGCAGGGAAAGCAAGTGGGGGGGTCTGGTCGTAGTGGGGCAGCAAGTCCCAAAGTCCAGTGTCGATCGAAGCGATGTGAATAGGAGAAACGGAGGTCTAGGAGTGTTTGCCGGTCGTATGTTAATAATGCACAGCCACCTGATGAGCATAATATAAAGAAAATAAAAAGTACTATGCCATGATCCAGAAGCCGGGATAAAGAGGGTAAAGAGCAAAGAGGCAGATGCAGGCGAGAGCGAGAGTAAAGACGGCCAGCCATAGACACCGGCGCCATCTTGCAAGCCTGAAGCCTGAAATACAAATACAACAAGAAGGAAAATCAAGAACTAAACTCTAAACTTCCATTTGTTGATGAGGTCCTGATAAGAGGCAATGAGTTCCACAGGTACATGTTTAAGCTGTTGTTTTTCTTTATTGTACCGTGCTAATTTACTGATCTGAAGCCAGACTGAAGGAGCATGCAGCGGATTCTCAGGCAGTCCAGTCTTCCTACCTCCCTCCTTTATATGTGAGCAGAAGTGTGAAGTTGCTCTACTGAATTTATTTTATTCATACAGGGATGTGAGCTTCCTCTGAGACACAGGGGCAAAAAACTAAAGGTAAAGCACGAGAAATAAGGTCTTGCAAAGAGGAAGTAACTATGTGGCGTTTGTGTTGGACTCTGTTGGGCTGGGATCAGCTCGTCTGGTGACAGTAATTAGCAGACTCTGTTATTAAGCTAACATGTTGTTGGAGTTTTACTCAGCATAACTGCGATGGATTTCTTTCCCATGTTCATTGCAGCTGCACAGTATATCCATAACAGTTTGTCTATGGCGACCAAATGCCACCTCATTTTTACAGATCAAGCTGGCTGTAGTTAAACCTTTACTCAAAAAGCATCTCTAGACCCAGCTGTCTTAGCTAATTATAGGCCAATCTCCAACCTTCCTTTCATATCAAACATCCTTGAAAGAGTAGTTGTCAAACAGCTAACAGATCATCTGCAGAGGAATGGCTTATTTGAAACGTTTCAGTCAGGTTTCAGAGCTCATCACAGCATAGAAACAGCTTTAGTGAAGGTTACAAATGATCTTCTTATGGCCTCTGACAGTGGACTCATCTCTGTGCTTGTCCTGCTAGACCTCAGTGCAGCGTTCGATACTGTCGACCATAATATCCTATTAGAGCGATTAGAACATGCTGTAGGTATTACAGGTACTGTACTGCAGTGGTTTGTATCATATCTATCTAATAGACTCCAATTTGTACATGTAAATGGAGAGTCCTCTTCACACACTGAGGTTAATTATGGTGTTCCACAGGGTTCAGTGCTAGGACCAATTCTGTTTACATTATACATGCTTCCCTTAGGCAGCATCATTAGAAGACATAGCATAAATTTTCACTGCTATGCAGATGACACGCAGCTCTATCTGTCCATGAAGCCAGGTAACACACACCAATTAGTTAAACTGCAGGAATGTCTTAAAGACATAAAGACCTGGATGGCCGCTAACTTTCTGCTTCTTAATTCAGATAAAACTGAGGTTATTGTACTCGGCCCTGAAAATCTTAGAAATATGGTATCTAACCAGATTCTTACTCTGGATGGCATTACCTTGGCCTCCAGTAACACTGTGAGGAACCTTGGAGTCATTTTTGACCAGGACATGTCCTTCAACGCACATATTAAACAAATATGTAAGACTGCTTTCTTCCATTTGTGCAACATCTCTAAAATTAGAAATATCCTGTCTCAGAGTGACGCTGAAAAACTAGTTCATGCATTTATTACTTCCAGGCTGGACTACTGTAATTCATTATTATCAGGATGTCCTAAAAACTCCCTGAAAAGTCTTCAGCTAATCCAAAATGCTGCAGCAAGAGTCCTGACAGGGACTAGAAAGAGAGAGCAGATTTATAAACACACCTTTATTTGGAAACAAGGAAGTCCATGAATGCGATAAATCCAAAGAAGGCAAGCCTAATCCAAACAGCAGGCATAGAGCTGATATACATACCCCAAGAAGAGTCAAAGCCAGCTGAGGCGTTTTGTACACACTGAGTAAAGGGTAATAATAATACATTTTATTTGAAAGCTCCTTTCAGAACACTCAAGGACACTGTACAAGGTAGAATCATAAAAGCAACATAAAAGCAAACAGTTTACACAATAAGAAAAGCATAAGACATAAAACAAATTTAAAATAGGAGAGTGGAGAGGTTATGTGGGATGAGCTATTTTGAACAAGTGAATTTTGAGTTGGGACTTAAAGAGAGAGAAGGAAGAGATATTTCTTAAATCAGGAGGTCGGGAATTCCAGAATCGAGGAACAGCTCAAAGCCCTGCTCCCCATGGTGGCAAGACGGTGGGAGGGGATAGAGAGAGAAAGGGAAGAAGAGGATCTAAGACACGGAGATGGGGTGGTGATCCGAACCAGATCAGAGAGATATGGAGGAAAGAGATGATGAATAGCCTTAAATGTGTACAAGAGTATTTTGAAATTGATACGATGATTGACCAGGAGCCAATGAAGCTGCTGCAGAACAGGAGTGATGTGGTGGACAGAAGGGGTCCTGGTGATGATACGGGCAGCAGAGTTCTGGACGTGTTGAAGCTTGTGGATGGATTTTTGAGTAAGACCAAAAATAAGTGAATTACAATAATCAATCCGAGAAGTAACAAGGCTGTGGACAAGAATGGCAGTGGCATGTGGGGTGAGAAAAGGACGGAGACGATTAATGTTGCACAATTGAAAATATGCAGACCGAGTGACATTATTAATGTGTGAATTGAAAGTCGAGGATGACACCAAAGCTTTTCACAAAGGAGGAAACGAAGACCGGCGAGTTATTGATAGTAATAGAGAAACTGTTGGTTCTGGATAATGTTGATTTAGTGCCTACCAAGAGAAGCTCGGATTTATTACTATTGAGTTTGAGAAAATTAGAAGAGAACCATGAACTTAGTTTGGCTAAACAAAGGGTGAGGGAGGATGGGGGAAGAGCAGAATCAGGTTTAGTGGACAGATAAAGCTGGGTGTCATCGGCATAACAGTGAAAATGAATATTGTATTTATGAAAAATGTGTCCGAGCGGTAGAAGGTAGATAATGAAAAGAAGGGGCCCCAGGACAGATCCCTGGGGCACGCCAGTGGTCAGAGGAAAGGGCTGAGAAATAAAAGATTTGAGGTGAATAAACTGAGTGTGATCAGACAGGTGCGATTTAAACCAGGCCAGTGGAGTATGGGAGAGACCGATGGAGGCTACTGAGAAGAATGGAGTGAGAAATAGTGTCGAAAGCAGCGCTCAGATCGAGGAGAGTAAGAATGGAAAGTAAACCGGAGTCAGCTGCCATAAGAAGATCATTGGTTATTTTTATAAGTGCTGTTTCAGTGCTATGGGAGGGGCGAAAACCAGACTGGAACTGTTCATACAGATTATTATTAGTTAAATGTGAGTGGAGTTGTGTGGCAACTATCTTCTCATGAATTTTTGAAAGGAATGGTAGATTGGAAATAGGCCGAAAATTCTCAAAATTACTGGGATCTACACCAGTTTGTTTCAATATTGGTGTGATGGCAGCAATTTTGAGGGAAGCAGGAACAGTTCCAGTGGTAAGTGAAGAATAGATTATGGCAGATATTAGGGGAAGCAAAGAAGGTAGACATGCTTTAACCAAAACTGTAGGAATGGGATCTAGCTGACAAGTAGAAGGTTTTGACTTAAAGATGAGATCTGAGATATCAGTAACCGAGGGGAGCTGGAAAGCAGAAAAACAGTGTGATGGGAGAGGAATTACACAGGAAGAGCTAAATGGAACATCGGAAACCAGGTCTTGGTGTATTTTGTGAATTTTCTCGATGAAAAATAACATTAAAGAATCACAGAAAGAAGACGAGTAAAGGTGAGCAGGTAAAAATTCTGGTGACCTGAAAGAAGAGTTGAACAGTGAAAACAGTATCTTGGTTGAGTCATCTTTTGAACAGATAATGGAGGAATACTAAGCAGATTTTGTTTGATTAATACACTCTTTATAATACATAATATGATTATTAAACATTTCCTTGTGGATATTCAGACCAGTTTTCTTATAAAGGCGTTCAAGTCGTCGTGCTTTTGCTTTCAGGAGCCCGAGTTCAGCTGTAAACCAGGGTGCTGACTGAGAGAATGATACAGATTTGGTTTTGAGTGGGGCAACAGAGTTTAGAACACTATTGAGACTACAGTTATAATAGGAAACCAAGTCTTCTTGGGTGAGCAGGTTATGAAAATACAAATGACTAGAGAAAGCAAAAGATAGAGTATCAGGATTGATTTTCTTAATATTCCGAAAAGAAATGGTACGAAGGTTCTTAGTTATAGAAAAGGTCATTTTGACATTGAAAGAAAGAAGCAAGTGATCGGGAAAGGAGTAAGTCCAGAGCAACAAACTAGGTCCAAAGTATGGCCCTTAATATGGGTAGGAAAGTTTATGTGTTGTTTAAAGCCAATACTATCGAGACAGGATGAGAAGTCTTTGGTGAGAGGAAAAGTCTTTGGTGTTGTCCATATGAATATTAAAGTCTCCCAGGAGTATTATATTAAGGGAAACAGTAGCTATGTGAGTCAGCAGATCAACAAAGTCACTTATGAAGACAGAATTAGACTTTGGAGGGCGGTAAATAACAGCTATGACAGTTGGAACAGGTCCTGAGAGTTGACAAACAACGGATTCAAAGGAACTGTAGACAGGTACAGACAACGGCGTGACTTTCCAGTTCTCGTGATAGATTACCGCGAGACCTCCACCACGGCCGGACTTATGAGGTTGGCAGGTGTAAACAAACCCTGGGGGAGTGGAGTCGTTGAGCGACGAAAAGTCATTGGGCTGTTGCCACGTCTCAGTCAAACAGAAAAAGTCAAACTTACGATCTGTGAGTAGATCCCGAATTAGATGACCCTTGCTCGTAAGCGAGCGGATGTTAAGGAGGCCGAAGTTGACATCGGTGCTCTCAGACTGGACAGAGGTGTTATCTCCAAAAGTTGATTCTGTTCATCTGGACGTAGCGTTTTGTGGGAGAAACGTTTCCTCACTCATCCAGGTGACTTCTTCAGTCTCAGCTGACTGCAGGTTTCAACCTTATAAACAGGACATTTGCATAATGACTGAAACCAGCCCACTGAAGGAACAATGGGCTGGAAGGTCAGTTCCTTCATCATAATTATGCAAATTCTCATGACCATTGATCAACAACCACTGACCAAAACCCACTGATCTAAGAACACTGATCAATGTCCATGAGTACCATTCACAGAGAGTTGGGGAATGGCTGCAATCACAGCATTGTAAGATGGTGACAGATGTACCCTTAGGCCCCCTCCTCCATTCAGAGATGGTCTTTCCCTTTCCACGTAAATGGCCTCCTTGACTCCGCCCTCAAACCAGCGTTCCTCCCTGTCCAGGATGTGTTCATCCTCATCTTTGAAAGAGTGTCCACTGGCCTGTAGGTGTAAATAGACTGCAGAGTCCTGGCCTGACGAGGTAGCTCTTCTGTGTTGTAGCCAGAGGTTGTTTGGTTTCCCCGATGTATAAATCCTGGCAATCCTCCTGGCACTGAACAGCGTACACTATGTTACTCTGTTTGTGTCGGGGGACCCGATCCTTGGGGTGGACCCATTTTTGACGCAGCGTGTTTTGGGGTTTGAAAGCCACAGAGACCCGGTGTTTAGAAAAAATGCGTCTCAATTATGATTAAGGAACTGACCTCACAGCCCATTGTTCCTTCAGTGGGCTGGTTTCAGTCATTATGCAAATGTACTGTTTATAAGGTTTGGGGAAACCTGCAGTCAGCTGAGACTGAAGAAGTCACTTGGATGAGTGACGAAACGTTTCTCCCACAAAACGCTACGTCCAGATGAACAGATTCAACTTTTGGAGATTTACTTTCCTGGATGATTGAGAATGCATCAAGACGACAGAGGTGTTAGTCGACCTGGGCAGGCTGGCTAAAACACTGTGGTCAGCAGCCCTGTCGGAGTTCCGTGGAGGACGACGAGAAGTGGACCAGAGGGTCTGTATTGGCTTAGAGTTGTCATGGTGGAAATTCCAACAAGAGCCCCAGTGAATGTACTTTCGGCGAGGGAAGAAGGCGATATCTGTGTGGAGATGAAGCGGCGGTGGAGAAGCGAGGTGAAAGCGGAGGCGGAGAAGCTCGTCAGCTGAGTATTGGTAAAGTCCAGCACTAGGTCGGTAGACCAATGACATAAAAATCCAGACCCATACGAGCAAGACACAGATCCTGCTAGGCCACATCACGGACAGTCAGGTAAGCCAAACAGTCAGGTGTACGGATCCAAGGGAGAAAATGGCCAAACAAACAGGCAGATGGACTAGACCCAAAATACTCAGGCACACAAGTTTTACAAGCAAAGTTATATGCAGCCATTTACCTTTTACCTTTTTTAACATAACAATTTCAAACTATTTAGATAACAATCAGGTGTTCTCCATTAAATAAGACACCACACAAATTATTTGTGCCACTCCAAAAAATAATTTCTGCCCACTATAAAGGAGAACATCACAGCCTGATACCTGCAGGTCTGACATAAGGTCATATGCAGAGAGATCTTGCTAGCGCTGTCCTTAGACGGTAAATGTGACAAAACTATTCAGGAAAAAACACACGTATAAATTGTTTATCATGACTCTGGTTTTACATGGCCTATTAACACAATTTATAAACTGGTATATATCACCTCGTTGCTTTGTCATCTTGAAGTGGTCATGTGATTGGCTTACAACGACTACTTTATTCTTCCTCAGTCAAACAGCAGCACTCATGCGATTATTTTGCCTCCCTTAGCTCCAGGTGTTGTGCCAAAAAGTGACCGTCTGCCAGAAAGTGATTGCTGTCCGCGGGAGCGCGCAGCTGCTTAAAGCTGTAGCGTCCAGATTACTTACAGCTACTTCCGTGCAACTGATATAAGATGCAGTAAGCTGAACACAGCTTCAACCGTCTGTTTATTGAAAAATAGTAATGGACCGCATTTTCTTGTTAGTAACTGTAACGGCGTTGTAACGATAGAAATAGTAATTAGTTAGATTACTCGTTACTGAAAAAAGTAACGCCGTTAGTAACGCCGTTACTTATTACACCACTATTCCCATCACTGGGACTGACTTCAGGAATTTCTTAACAAAAAAAATTTTAATCATTAGAGAAAAAATGACTGATAATCATCCCACAGATGTAATATCATCTACAGCTACTTTCAGTACCATTGATATTCATTTAGACTCTTTTTCTCCAATTGATCTTTCTGAGTTAACTTCAATAATTACTTCCTCCAAACCATCAACGAGTCTTTTAGACCCCATTCCTACAAAACTGCTCAGAGACATCCTGCCATTAATTAATTCTTCAATCTTAAATATGATCAACCTATCTCTAATAATCAGCTATGTACCACAGGCCTTCAAGCTGGCTGCAGTTTATCTAATAGACTCCAATTTGTTCATGTAAATGGAGAGTCCTCTTCACCCACTAAGGTCAATTATGGTGTTCCACAGGGTTCAGTGCTAGGACCAATTCTATTTACATTATACATGCTTCCCTTAGGCAGCATCATTAGAAGACATAGCATAAATTTTCACTGCTATGCAGATGACACGCAGCTCTATCTATCCATGAAGCCAGGTAACACACACCAATGAGTTAAACTGCAGGAATGTCTTAAAGACATAAAGACCTGGATGGCCGCTAACTTTCTGCTTCTTAATTCAGATCAAACTGAGGTTATTGTACTCGGCCCTGAAAATCTTAGAAATATGGTATCTAAGCAGATTCTTACTCTGGATGGCATTACCTTGGCCTCCAGTAATGCTGTGAGGAACCTTGGAGTCATTTTTGACCAGGACATGTCCTTCAACGCACATATTAAACAAATATGTAAGACTGCTTTCTTCCATTTCATTTCATTGGCTTCCTGTTAAATCCAGAATTCAAAATCCTGCTCCTCACATACAAGGTCTTAAATAATCAGGCCCCATCTTATCTTAATGACCTTGTAGTACCATATCACCCTATTAGAGCACTTCGCTCTTGCACTGCAGGCCTACTTGTTGTTCCTAGAGTATTTAAAAGTAGAATGGGAGGCAGAGCCTTCAGTTTTCAGGCCCCTCTTCTGTGGAACCAGCTTCCAGTTTGGATTCAGGAGACAGACACTATCTCTACTTTCAAGATTAGGCTTCAAACTTTCCTTTTTGCTAAAGCATATAGTTAGGGCTGGACCAGGTGGGGATATGTTGAGCAAACCTGGAGAAGCTTCAGCTCAAGATATTATTGTTGTCATTGCTGTGGATCTTTACCTGATACACTGACTTGGTGAGTAAATGTTTACTCTTATTCAAAGTGATTTTGTGGCTTCTCTTAGTTTAGCACCAGGTTTATAATCTTGCTAGCTACTTAGTGTTAGCCTAGCGTTGCTGCTGCCGCTGGGCTCATGTTACTTAAAAATTAACACCACAGCCTTAAAAAGGAGGTGCAGCCGTTACGGGTGGGGTGTGGGGGGTATTTTCAATCTGTAGCTATAACTAACTAACTATATATATCATGTTTAACCTGAGTAGCAATTGACCGCAGGGGGGTTGAAAACAATACGCCAAGAGTTAGCTGTGCTCGCGGACTCTATCAAGCCTTGACCTCCCGGTCAGCTATCGTGCTGGTGGATAACAGAGCTCTCCGAAAACGTCCAAGCACTTTTGCAAATATGTGATATTTTGATAAATTAAGTAGATATTTGAGCATTACACAGCTACATTCTCGCCTGAAAATATCTTAAAAGTTTATTTTGTGACCCAGAAAGGGTAGTCTGGGGAAAAGGAGGATCGCATTTGTCGGCCGCGGTTGTCTGAGCCTGTCTATGCGTACTTGTGTGTACTTGTGGTCTCGTGGACTTGTGATACGTCGGAGACCAAGTACTGTTCCAATTCAAAGTACACATGAAGCCGAGAACGCGAAAAATTCCGGGATGTGAACTAGTTTTTCAGCATCACTCTGAGACAGGATATTTCTAATTTTAGAGATGTTGCACAAATGGAAGAAAGCAGTCTTACATATTTGTTTAATATGTGCGTTGAAGGACATGTCCTGGTCAAAAATGACTCCAAGGTTCCTCACAGTGTTACTGGAGGCCAAGGTAATGCCATCCAGAGTAAGAATCTGCTTAGATACCATATTTCTAAGATTTTCAGGGCCGAGTACAATAACCTCAGTTTGATCTGAATTAAGAAGCAGAAAGTTAGCGGCCATCCAGGTCTTTATGTCTTTAAGACATTCCTGCAGTTTAACTCATTGGTGTGTGTTACCTGGCTTCATGGACAGATAGAGCTGCGTGTCATCTGCATAGTAGTGAAAATGTATGCTATGTCTTCTAATGATGCTGCCTAAGGGAAGCACGTATAATGTAAACAGAATTGGTCCTGACACAGAAGATACCTTCTTTTATTCAGTCTTACGAGCTGGTTAAACGTAAGCACTTAAAAAGCACCTGGTTATGTTCAGGCACTGCCAGCCACCTGGTTAGAGCTAGTTCATAAAGTTCGTAGTTTGAGTTCAAACACATCCATTTACCACCTGTGACCTTTTGTGCTGAAAGGTTGGACGTGACAGCCACATGTGACTCACCCCAGTCAAAGAAAACCTTTTGTGTAAATGAGACAGCGACCTCAGTACATGGAACTGTTTTCTGTGTCAGGTAAAGAAGGACTGGGTCGTCTGCAGGTTTAGCTGATAATCTCTCATGATTCTTACAACATCTTCTTGCTGTCATGGAAAGGCCAACAGGCAAGAAGCACCAACAAAAACCACCCTACAGTTCCATCATTTGTTAATTCTGCTCCATGCAGCAATAATTCACATCCGCTACTGAAGATTGAGGTTAACGACTGATAATACCAGATTAGAAAGTTCATTCCCCAGACTGCCCTCTCTAAATCCAAAGACAATTTTTCTCTAAAGCAGACCATTTGTTAGCTTCCTTGATTTGTCTTCTTTGGGAGCTGCATTCCAGGTAAAGGTAAGTGAATGCCACAGCACCCATACCACATGGGAACAGGTATAGTAACATATGATACTATAAATTCTATATAAAACACTGTTTATATGAAATTAAAGGCAACTAAAATGTGCTCACATCTAAAGTAAAGTGGACTTTTCTTAGCTGCTTGCACAGATTTTGTTTTCTGGTCTCTGATTGGTTGGCTTTTTGTCAAACCAGTGAGGTAACAGATGACCTGTCTTTAGTGGGAGGGATCTAAAGGCAGTTGAAAACAAACTGTACAAACTACAACTACACCACATCAACTCTCCCAAGACTTCTGAGATCAACCAGGACCAGGAACCATGTCCAGCTCTGGTAAATATATTTTAGTTGCATTGAGGTTGTAAACCAGCAGAGCAATGCCATTTCTCTTCCTGTTACTGTTTTCAGGTCTTATTACCCACCAGAAACTTCTCACTTATCACAGTACATCCTACACTTTTATATATTTTAATGTCAATCTTTTTCACCTGCAAATGTTAGTTTGCTCTTTGTGTTTTAGTTATTTTAGTCTTGTCTTGTTGACTTCCCAGCAATATACACATGCTGCTTCAACTCACAATTACTGGCTTATACTGATGTTACATTTTTTACATTGTTACATTACTCATTCATGAATGTGCATAAAAGTCTAGAGATTTCTGTCTGATAACTTTATCATGAACTGGCACCAAAAATTTCCAGTGTAGCAAAATAAAGCAAAACCATGTAACTGATATTATTGTAGGGTCTAACTTACAATATAAAGTGACTGTTAATAAATAAAACTGCACAGATGCAGTCAGTATCAGTAGAGTATCAGAGCAGCTTACATGTTCATTTTTAACCCTTGTATGAGCCACGTGCCAGCTTTGATGAAACAATAGCTGCTATTTGCATTATTTTACATTGTTTTGATTAAATTAATTAATTGGGCATTTTTTGTTGTTTTTTTGGGGGTCTTGTTCATTTTATAGAAAAGCTGATAATGGCAGACTCATAACTGACGATTTACTGAATTATAAAGAGTTCAGCTGTAGACTGATTTCTTTGCACTGCTGAATTTATTAATTTTCTACTTAATGGTTTAAAATCTTTTGAGCTTACATTTTATTAAGAAATTACATTCACTATTAAAGTATGGTTTGCTGAGCCTTGATTACTCAATATTAAAGGAGAAATTAGAAGAAAATTGGGTGCCAAATCTAATTTCAGACATATGTCAATTTAAAAGATATATAATATATAATATACATTTGCCATGAGTATTGAAAGGTTTGGATCTTAAGTGTAGATTTGAATATTAAATACAGAAAAACTAACCTTTATATTGGCGAGGATGAACAAATCAAGTGGGGAAAAATTCACAGGAAGACAAAAGACAGAAATGGAAAGCAAATAGTAACAATGAGCACATTCAAACTGAGGCTTTAAGTACATGGGAGGCTTATGTGAGAAAACGACACAGCAGGTAAAGATAGAAACAGGTGAAAGTAATCAGGTAACAAGACACGTTCACTATCTGATTCAGTCCAGGGACTGTTTGCACAGAGCCCTGCTGCCCGATGCAGGCAGTGTACAAAGTATGTGGTATAACTGGCCTCTCGTCCTTGTGCTGTTAGTGGTTCATCAGCCAGTCACATAGAAGAGCAAAGTCATACAAAATACAAGGAGCTTTTGTTGGTTCTCCCATTCCTGATGAACTCCCCTCTCTGCTCTGGCTGAATGTTGATTGTCAACCAGTCAGTCTGGACTGCATGGGAGCGTGTCGGGGGGGACGATCCCTCTCCTGTCACACTTAAATGTTTCAGATCATCAAACAAGATTAAATTAAAGATGACACAAGCAAACACAATGTGCAACTTCTAAATGAAGGCGTTTATTATTTTGTTTGGGTGTTTGGGGGGAAAAACCCAAAACCACATGGTCCTGTGGAATGAACAAGTCAAAGTCCTGAACTGAATCTGATGAGTCTGATTGAGATGCTGTGGCATGACCTTCAAACGATGGTTCGTGTTCGAAACCCTCCAACGTGACCAAATTACAACAAGTCTGCAAAGATGAATGGGTCAGAATTCCTCCACAGCTGCCATTGCCAGTTAATGCAAATGCTTGATTGGTTGCCCACCTTTTCACACAGGGCCATATATATCTTTCCCCCCCCCCCCCCCGTGTCTAATATTTTAATTTGTTTGATGATCTGAAACATTTAAGCGTGAAAAACATACAACAAATAGGAAATCAGCAAGGCGGCCAACACTTTTCACAGTTCGCTGTATAAGTTGAGAACTCCTAAAGCCAGATGACTGCAACAGAACGTACATGGAATAATAACTATAATGATATATGTCAATATAAATTCTCCAACAGGGCCGAAGGAGCTGAGGATTGTCTTCATTGGAAAGACTGAAATCTTGACTTCAAAAATTGAAGACTTCCTGAAAGAAAATGCTGTGCAGGAAGACTTTACAATGGTTTTGGTGAAGACTCTGATCCAAGACAGTCCAAGTCAAGTCGACGAGACAGAAAACACTGAAGTGTCAAAGGAAATGAAGAAAGGAACTACAGCATCCATCTTCTCTCCTGGTCCCCATGTGTTTCTGTTCGTGCAAGACTGGGAGAACGGCTTTAAAACACATGACGTGGAGCGAATGAAACTCGTTAGGGAGTTCTTTGGTGACGAGTCAGTGCGTTACTTTTTACCCTTGATCACCCACGAAGATAAAGAGTTGAAACCAAAGGATAGAAATACAATAATGAGTTTCATTGAGACACAATTGGGGTGTGAAAAAGAGAAATGCAGTGATATTAATGTTTATAGTGACAAGGTCCAAGATCAAGTGAGAAAGTTAGTGGACAAGCTGAGAGAGGTGGCTGAAAACAACAAATGGGAGTGTTACACAGAGGAAATGTTCAAGAAGGCACAGGAAGCCCTCTGCCAGAAAATGCAGGAATTAGAGAAGACGGGACAGAAAGATAATGTGAATGACACACTGACCAAGATAATTGAGTTGGTAACTGGAGGGGGCGAATTAAGCAAGTTCCTGTTTCAACTACATAGAAAAGTGTCAGACTATTTCAGTAAATACACGGAGAAGGTGGCTCAGAAACACAAGAAATGAGGATAAAAAACTGGCCTCTATTCACAAAAGAATCACAAAGTTAAGAGCAAGTTAATTAAATAACGGAAGAAAGAATGAGACTTTACTCATGAACCAAAAATGACTGATTAATCAATTCTGTTGTTATTAAATCTGCAGCTCAGTCAGAGAAACAAACAAGAGGGAAATATTTGATGTTTTTAATCCGAGTTATTAATCTGACAGACTCGGTTCCTCTGCAGACTGAGATCAAGACAACAAATAAATCGATCATGTTTTTTTTTATCATTATTATAATTTGCATTATAGCAGAAATGACATTTGCATGCTCACAGATTCAATTGGACTCCATATTTTCCAGCTGCAACATTATATTCTAAATGATTTAATGCAAATACTTCTCTGCTTATTTTCATTGTGTTTTTTTTTTCCTTTTATTGATGGTGAACAAGGAATAATCAGGAAAAACAATAAGAGCAGGATATACATGTGTATATATGTGGGGCAGGAGTAACTTTTGTGTCTTCTGTGTGGTAAAATTGTAAAGATTTCTTCTCCATAAAGATCTGAGCTCTTTCTGCGCCTCTGCTGCAGTTACAGGGAAACCTGAGAACAGATGTTTTCTGGAGAATTTGCAGCACAGACTGTATTTTTCTATCAAAACTTCTAAAACTTCTTTTCTTTTGTTTTCTGAGAAACATGTTAAATGTTAAAGCCTGATGGATTTTGTGCTTCCACTCAGTGGACGTGTTTAAAAAAAAGAAAGATTGTTTTCTTTTTCTTTTCCTTTCTTTGTGGTGCTTTTTCATTCCTTTCTATGATGTAACAGAGTTAAGATGCTAATGTACGAATCAGTGTGTGAAATGATGCAGCTTCAGTCAGATATTAACAGCAGAATCTCATCAATAAATCAAACATGACTGAGACAAATCTGTTTCTCTCCTGTCATTATTCAGCTGATTAAGAAATGATTCATAGAAGAAATTAACTTGAAACTTTGTCTTTTAGTTTTTGGTTGTGTGTCTCTTTGTGTTAGCCGTGCATCAGGCTGGCGGCCTGTCCAGGGTGTGCCCCGCCTCTCGCCCTACGTTAGCCACCCGCGACCCTGACAGGGATAAGTGGAAGAGAATGGATCGATGGTTTTTAGGGACCTCAGTGTAAATGTGTCTCTCTTTAAAGCACTTTGGGTCAGCTTCTGTTATTTAAATTTGTAATGTGAATAAAATAGACCTGACATTAAACACAAGTGGCTCTAATATTCAGACGTAATAGATTCATTCTTGATGTTCGAGATATGTTTTTTCTTTTCAAATAAAATTATTTACTTAACACAATCCAGTGGGCTGAATTTATTACCTGAATGTCTGGATATAGTCTGCAGGTAATCAGTCTGAAAAGTAACAGCTATCAACAAACATAATTCATGCTGAATACCTGGCATCCGTTATGAATGAAACATTATTTTCAGCACTGTAGAAGCTACCTGGTAATTCTTTGCTTATCTGGAGGGACTGTGACAGTGACCTCTGACCTCTGTGCTGAGGTTGTGCGTCCGTTTGAAGAATTTCCGTCCTTCTTTCTTCTTTTCTTTTGCTGCTTGTTTGCTGCTGTGCTCAGTGCTGCTGAGTCACATGACCACAGAGGGGGCGGAGCAAGGCGTGTCTGCATTAGAGGAGCAGAGGTTGCACAGATGTGTCCATTCTGTGATGAACAGCAGCCACGTACTGACCTTAGAGAAGGCGAATCACTGAAGTACTGATCCCATCACACTAGTAATGATCTGACATCAGTACCAGTGTTGTATCAATACTTTAGATATTTAGATCGATCCATGCCTAACTAAACAAACTGCAGTCGACCTCTCCACCACCTCCAAGATGAGCCCAGGATGTGCCGGTCCATGTGGCACATGCAGGCTACGCCCAGCTGGGCTCACTGTGTTTTACTTGGCTCTCTGCAGAAAAGCTGCATTGCACTCAAACACCTACTAGAACTGATCACAGACTCAGAACACCTGTGATTACACCTGACGGTGTTTCACACAGAGCACAGAGCAGCTTTGAAGGACAGGAAGTGAGGCACAGAATGTCATGGGTCTGGTTGTGGGTTTAGGATGCGTTCTTGGTTTGGGCTTCATGCTTTGATTTATTGATGTTTATGTTTTATTTAGCATTTTGGAGTCCATGGTTTCTGTTATAGTTAAAACTAGTGTTAGAGTTTCTTTTGTTCCTCAGTATTCGCATCCTGTTCTATCAGCTCCCCTATGTTAAATTCATGCATTTTCCCATTTCTCACTTCCTGTTTTATTTTGATGGTTACTTGTTGTGGCGGATATGGTTTGTGGCGTGGCTGCAGGGGAGGCCGACACACCGGAGCTCAGCAATCACGCCTCCCCTGCATAAAAAGAATGAACTGTGTCCTGAGTTGTTGTTGTTGTGTGTAGAACGCAGCTAGAAAGCTGCAGCCGAGGGTTAGCTACAACAACCGAAAAAAGGCGCTGGGCTAAATGTGGGCTGAGCTGGCAGCTATGCAGACGGAGCGGGCGGCGGCGTTTCGCCACCAGGTGGAACATTTGCAGGACCGGTCCGAGGGCTGGATGAAGCTAATAGAAATTTTGGCAACTCGGATTGGTTCCTGGCTGACACCGCTGCCAGCCCTGCTGGTGTCCCTTGACCACATGGGGGAGGGAGGTGATCCCCAAGGGCCGGAGGTCAGCGTGTGGGAGGGACCTGCTCAGCTCAAGCCAGAGGTCGGTGCGCGGGAGGGATCTGCTTTGGCCAAGTCTGACGTCGCCATGCCATCCGGTCCAGAGGCCATATGGACGTGCCTAGTCTTTTCCAGAGGCCAGGGCGCTGTCAGGACCTCCCCGGCCTAAGTCGGCGATGGGGGTATGTGCCACACTTCTCTTTATTGTCTTTGTTAAATTCTACTGCCCTTCTGTATTCTTGTCTTGACTGATCGACTGCACCAGCTGTGTCCACTTTGTCCCAGGATATGTTGCTGCTCCTGGTGTCTTATGGTATTTTGATTATTTAAGACCTTGTGTGTGAGGAGCAGGATTTTCAGAATCAGAATCAGAATACTTTATTAATCGCTAAGCAAATTATGTGGGGTACAGTTGCTCCAATACAGTTACAGACTAAACTATTAGTCCATATAAACAATACAATATGTTACAGATTTACAAATTTAGGAAATAGCACTAATACAACTGTAGAGGCTAAGCCTACGCTTGAAGCCACTGAGGTGGCCGTTAACGGGGGGGGGTGACGCGATGTCACTGGTATGGATGAATTAAGTAATCAGTCCAATAACTCCAGCTGTACTTATCTTGTCCTTTTTGTTCTTTATTCCAACATCATCTTGACATAACAGCGCAGCGGTCACAAACTGTTTGCCTTCTCACACGTAACGACACACCTGACGCCGATTACGTGCGTTTACCTTAAATACCTTTACATCAACAAAACAGAAAGGTGACCTCTAGCGGCCACATAAGGTATTAACCCAAAAATGGCTCCTACACCCCGGCCCCTAATTCCAATGGCTATCAGACATGGCAATTTTAATCATAAAGAAAATAAGGAGCCACTAATACAGTCAACTTTAGACATATACATTCACATAAATAAACATAAGTAATAGAGCACTTAAACACTTTTAGATTACAGTCTCATGTAACAAGCAAAGTTTAGTTACAGGTCTTTCCAGAATATTAGTCTTTGTTTTTAAACGTGCAGATCGCACAAGTCCCTTTTTGTCATGAATGGTTTCCAGAACTCTTCCAAGTAGCCAGGAACCACGCGGTGCAGAGAAATCCATTATAATGACTATATCACCAGGTTTTAGATTCTTCTTCTTTTTCTTTCTCTCTCTCTCTCTTTCTTCTTTTTCTTTTTTTTGTTTCTTCTCTCTTCTTTTCCAAACTCTCTTGGTTGTATACACCTTGTAACCTTGAAATGGGAAAGCATTTGCAAATCACTGAGCCAACCTTTCCACCTTTGCAACATGGTTTGGGGTATTGGTTCATCCCATCCCAGTTTCCTTTTGCAAAGCTCCTGCTGCATTCTTTTGGCAGGCAGCAGGACTGGTGCAAGAAATCCCAATGGATCATAAATAGAACTTGATATTGACAACATTCCACGCCTAGTACAGGATTTTTGAGGAACATCCATTTTGAAGTTGAATGTATCAGTTTCCACACACCACTGCAAGCCCAGAGCTCTTTCTACCGGAAGTTTGTCTCTGTCAAGATTTAATTCTTTCAAGTCTTTAGCCCTTTGCTCCTCTGAGATACTTTGCAACAGGGTGCTATTGTTACTAACCCACTTGGTCAGTGTAAATCCTCCCCTTTGACAAAGTGCTGAAAGATCTTTGACCAAATCAACAGCATCTGAGGTGGAGGCCACACTCTTTAAACAGTCGTCCACATAGAAGTTCTCTTTTATTGTTTCACATACCTTGTCTAGGAATTCAGTTTGGTTGTCCTCAGCCGTTTTTCTCAAAGCGAAACTGGCACAGCTCGGGGAAGATACTGCACCGAACAGATGAACAGTCATTCGAAACTCAGTTATGTCCTTGCTCAGATCTCCATCTGGCCACCACAAAAAACGCAGAAAGTCTCTGTCCTCTTTGGCAACTTTAACTTGATAAAACATTGCCTTTATCTCACCCATAAATGCGACTCGTTCCTGTCGAAATCTAAGCAAAACCCCAAGCAATGTGCTTGTGAGATTAGGACCCTGTAAGAGCTGCTTGTTTAATGATGTCCCCTGGAATGATGCCCCACAGTCAAATACAATTCTTATGGATCGTTTTCTGGGATGGTAGACTGCATGATGAGGAATGTACCACTTCTGACCATTTTCCGAAGACAGCTGCTGTGAAGGTATTTGCTCTGCATATCCATTACTTATCATCTCGTCCATAAAGCTTTTATATTCTTTATGCAACCGTTCATTGTTGAGGAGTTTTTGTTTTAGACTTTGCAATCTTTGTTTAACTATGGAGAAATTGTTTGGCATCTTTATGTTATCCTTTTTAAAAGGTAACTTCAAACAGTAGTGTCCATCTTCCATTGTTACAGATTTTTCCATGATCTTCATGAACTTAAGGTCTTCCCTTGACAAACCCTTTTCCTCGGTAACCTTTTCATTAAAGTCATAGTTATATTGACTTTTCAGCATTTCCTCCAGCTTACAAACAGATATCCTATTTACAACTGTTGGTGGGTGCTCACTGTCCAAGTTGTTTTTCCCATCCTCCATGGGCCCATTTATGACCCAACCCAATGCCGTTCTTATAGCATATGGGCCATTCCCCTGGCTATGAATGACCTCCCATGGTTCCAATAACTTGGGAGCGTTGCATCCAATCAACAGGTCCACGTTAGCCATTATGTGGGGAATTTGAACCTTTGACAGATATGGCCACCTGACCAGATCTTCTTCCTTTACGAGGTTATCTGTGGTGACAGGCATCCTTTCCTGTGTTAGGATTTCTGGAAGTTCATAGAAGGCATTGCTGCCTAAACCAGAAACTTCAAGACCAGTAAGTGAGTGGGCAGAGACGACCTTTTCTTGACCCATCGTTTGTAACAGGAAGTGAGTTCTTTTGCCCACAAGATTTAGCTTTTGCATGAGGTGCTCTGAACAGAAGCTAGCTGAACTGCCAGGATCTAAAAAAGCATATGTCTGTATGACATGACTACCTTTAACAGACTTTATTTGAACTGGCAGAATGGAAAGCAAACTGCTGTCTCTCCCGGCCCCTGTATGACCACAAGTTTTCATAGGAGTTACATTCTTTGGAGAGGAGGGCTCTCCAGCGGTTTCTGGACTTAAACCATTGTTATCAATATGGAGGACAGTGGGATGACCTTTACCACACATCCTACATGTCAAACGCTTAGCACAGTCTTTACTTATGTGCCCAGCACCTAAGCAACCAAAACACAGCCCTTTCTCCTTTAGAAAAAGCATTTTGTCTCTGTGCTTCTTCCGCTGAAACTGTTGACACTCCTCCAGTGTGTGTCGTTGAGTACAGCAGACACAAGATGGCTTTACTGTGAAGTCATGGTTTGTTGTGGTAATCAACCTTTCCGTGCTGTAGGTTTTATTCATGTTCATGGGCGTGACTGTAGCAGCAAAGCTGTTCCCTTTAGTTTGTTTGATTGGTTGTGATTTCAGCCTGCTGTCAGCCTTTGAGACAGGGATTGTTGACGTTACAGTCTGAATGTCCCCAAATAAAGGATCCGAAAGAATTTTCACCTGCTTTTCAATAAATGCAACCAAATCTTGAAACCGAGCTCTGTGTTTAGAAGTTTCTAATATATCATATGCAAAGGCTCTCCATTTCTCTCTCATTTTATATGGCAACTTGCACAAAATGATTTATGTTCACTGGCATGTCCAGTTCGTGCATATACTGCAATGTTTTCATGACATTACAACTCCCACGTAAGAAAAGAGAATATGCTTGCAATGATTTCACATCTTCATTTTTAATTGCAGACCAAGATAATGCCTTTTCAATGTAGGCAGTTGCAATTTTATGTTCATTTCCGAAGTGTTCTTTGAGCAGTTGCTTTGCTTGTGTATAGCCTTGTCCTGCAGCCATATGTTGACAACTGCGTACCAGCTCTCTCGGCTGTCCTGTTGTAAACTGTTCCAAATAATACAAGCAGTCCTTCATATTGGCCTTTTCTTCTACTCCTTGTTCAAACGCATTAATGAAAGAGATGTACTGAAGGGGATCACCATCGAATACAGGTATTTTCCTGGATGGTAATGACGATGCACGCTGATGCTGAACAAGGGTTGCAGTCATTTCATTTTGTCTTTGTAAGATGGTACAAATGTCCTCCGACTGTCTTTCTCCCGTTGTAGGAATCGGCCTGGGCGGTGGAGGATCCACATTGTGAAATTGTGTTGTGATGACCATTTGAGCTTGTGGCTCACTCATTTCTGTTTCTGGCAGGATCCTTGCAGATATGTTGCTTTCAGTCTGTAATATTTGCTTTGCAGGTTTATCTTCATTGACTGGTGTACTGGGCTTGACTGCGCCTGAAGCAGCCGTTTTCCAGATTTCCCTTTCATAATATGAAGTCATAGCATTGGACGATATGTGAGATACACTTTGAATTTCAGCAGCTTGGAGAACAGCTAACTTTGCAGAAGAGGCAGAAAGCAAAGCTTCAAGCTCGAGCTGTTCACGTTTCCTCCTTAGCTTTAGTTCTTGCTCCTCCAAAGCATGCTTCTCTTTTAGGACTGCCATACGAGCGAGTAATGCTGCCTTTTCTGCTTTTGCTTTTATTTTGGCAGAAGAAGTTGTGCTCACTTTACCACTAGATCAGCTTTTAGTGACTGAAGATTTACCAACAACATTTGAAACACTGTCCTCTGGCTTAACATCATCATCAACACCATGTTCACCCTTTAAATGTAAATGTTCGCAACCCGATAACCATTCTCTCACTTCATAAGCAAACTCATCATAATGCATTGTTTTTGCTTTAAACCATGTTTCATGCTTTTCTTTTTCATCATCTGGTAACAAACACATCAATGAACCATGAACTGTTTTTGCTTCATTACACAAACCAACAAAATCATTGAATGATGCTTGAACCATAAAAGTTTCATTTTTTTCCATTGAGACCCTTATACTCTCTTTTAAATTATTAGCTTTATTTAATTTAACTTTTCTATCACGTTGCAGTCTGTCCAGTTTCTCTGCAAGTGCCTTAGCAGTCAATTTCACCACTCGTTTTTCCTTTTCTGAATACATCCCAGCCTTGCTGGCGTTGCTACTTTGCACAGCTGATTCTGCAGCAGGCTCAGGGGGCCTGTCAGCAGCTTCGTTTGTGTCCATAGTTCAAATTTTCCAAAACTCAAATATTTACCAAGTATTGAGAGTTTATGCGCACATGCGAAGTTTGTTTATAAATCTGATTTATTATGTTTGACCACCAATGCATTGGAATTACGTCTTCTTAAATAAGTGTGCACACTTTTTATGAATGGCCATTTATTAGTAGCGCTACTCATACCTTGCGTTGGGCGCCGTGCTGATTCCGATGAAGAATTCTGAGTCCTCTCCAACATCCACTGAACAATCGCCAGAAATCCCACGTCGTCAGCTGACAGACCGATACTCCAGCTGTCCGCTGCTCGTGAACCCTCCACGCTAACGTTTCCAAACGGCATTCAGCTCTCCACGGCGATTGATCACTCAGACTTTAATTGTCCTGTTTGCGCCGAGCCCCCAAAACACCGCGGCGCAGTTGGCGTAAACTTTTCCCCATAGAAAAGCAAGTTTGTGACTCTAATTGTAGAGGCTAAGCCTACGCTTGAAGCCACTGAGGTGGCCGTTAACGGGGGGGGTGACGCGATGTCACTGGTATGGATGAATTAAGTAATCAGTCCAATAACTCCAGCTGTACTTATCTTGTCCTTTTTGTTCTTTATTCCAACATCATCTTGACATAACAGTGCAGCGGTCACAAACTGTTTGCCTTCTCACACGTAACGACACACCTGACGCCGATTACGTGCGTTTACCTTAAATACCTTTACATCAACAAAACAGAAAGGTGACCTCTAGCGGCCACATAAGGTATTAACCCAAAAATGGCTCCTACAACAACTATCAAGGATTGACAGAGGTGATTATAAATAAATATTAAGAATATTGACAGGAATTTTGATGGAATTTTGAATTCAATTCTGGATTTAACAGGAAGCCAATGAAGCGAAGCCAATACAGGAGAAATCTGCTCTCTCTTTCTAGTCCCTGTCAGGACTCTTGCTGCAGCATTTTGGATTAACTGAAGACTTTTCAGGGAGTTTTTAGGACTTCCTGATAATAATGAATTACAGTAGTCCAGCCTGGAAGTAATAAATGCATGAACTAGTTTTTCAGCGTCACTCTGAGACAGGATATTTCTAATTTTAGAGATGTTGCACAAATGGAAGAAAGCAGTCTTACATATTTGTTTAATATGTGCGTTGAAGGACATGTCCTGGTCAAAAATGACTCCAAGGTTCCTCACAGTGTTACTGGAGGCCAAGGTAATGCCATCCAGAGTAAGAATCTGCTTAGATACCATATTTCTAAGATTTTCAGGGCCGAGTACAATAACCTCAGTTTGATCTGAATTAAGAAGCAGAAAGTTAGAGGCCATCCAGGTCTCTAAATGTATGCTATGTCTTCTAATGATGCTGCCTAAGGGAAGCATGTAAAATGTAAACAGAATTGGTCCTAGCACTGAACCCTGTGGAATACCATAATTAACCTCAGTGTGTGAAGAGGACTCTCCATTTACATGTACAAATTGGAGTCTATTAGACAGATATGATACAAACCACTGCAGTGCAGTACCTGTAATACCTACAGCATGTTCTAATCGCTCTAATAGAATACTATGGTCAACAGTATCGAATGTAGTATTATGCTACTGTCCCGTACACAGTTGCTGACTGCAATCTGTAATCTCAGGTCATCAGTTTTGTTGGTTATGGACCTGAGGTTGGAGAGGAAAATACTCAGAAGGCTTAAATGGTTGTTCCTTTAGCTGGGGGCTCGCCCTACAGGCACGCTTTTACCTCCCACCGCTGGAAAGAACCAACCATGGAGAACCTGGAGTTCTTATTATGTCCTCCGGAATGCTGTGGAAGTGGTGATAGTCTGATGTAATGTTCCTTGCACAGCATAATCCCAAACTCAGAAGGTCCTGATGACTGTAAGTAGAGTCTACGCGACATAGAGTAGTAGAAAACACATACAACCTCACATATTCACGTACAAAATATAAAAAACAAAGCACCGAACGTGAGGAGCAGTGAGCCACTGTGTCTATGCGTGCCGCCATCTTAGTACATCTGTAAAGTGCAGTGGTGTTTTTAACCCAGTCCAATTTATTGTCTATGTATTAGTGCTGTCAGCATTAAAACAAGCTAATCCACGTTAACGAGTTAACACAGATTGGCCGTGTAAGGGGTTACTCAGCGTTAACACGTTAATGCGGCTTAAATGCGTTAACGCTGTCATCACAATTAACGCGAATAACAAGTAACCCATCAATTAATCGCGATAAACACTAATGTGATTAATGCTGACAGCACTACTATGTATACTCCAAGGTATTTATAGTCCTCTTCAATGTCTACATGGACCACCTGGATTAAAACAGGGTTCACAGGTTTCATGGTCCTCTTAAAGTCCACAATTAATTCTTTGGTCTTTGTCACATGGAGCTGCAGATGATTCTGCAGCTCCATGTGACAAAGGAGTCAACCACAGCCTGGTACTCCATCTCATCATCCTCACTGATGCATCCAACCACCGCAGAGTCATCAGAAAACTGTCATGGTCAAGTTGAATGGCTAGAAATTTCCACTAGGTTCCTGAACTTCCCTTGTATCCGCCCATGGGCAGGGCCGCCACACCCTCTTCCACGTTGACCTGATTAAGGACATTAGACTGGGAGGATTTAAGCTCCATGCTGACGTCCCTTCTCTGCCAGTTTGTCGACTACTCTGTGTAGGTAACCAGGCCTTATGCTTCTTGTTTCTTACCTTAGATGCTTTACTTACCTTGTTTTTTTTTTTTTTTTTTTGCTTCAGTGCTCCCAGATGCTCCACGGTTCTGAACCACGCATCCTTTTTCATTTTGGGTTTACATCTTTGTTTTCTGGGTTTCACTCCATGCCTCATCTGTCTACCTTCCTGCTGTCCCTCGGCCTCGGAACCAAAGGAACTCAGGTCAGCCAAATCCACATCATCAAACTCACCTGGACCCACGCTTCAATGCATCCATTTCTCTCCTGCAAAGTAAGACAAAAGAATTATTACACTGACTTTCTCTGGAACACCCCTCTGGCTAAGATCTAATTTAGTTTTCCTCTCTCCCAAGTGTGACCATACGTACTAGTCCCGCTCTGGTTACCTTCTCAGTCCTGCCCCTTTGTTTTACCTCAGCCACGTCTACCAAGCCCCTGTGTAGTTTGTCATTGCCTAGTAGTACTCTTGTGTTGATCAATAAAACATTGTTAAAACTTTCCCTCTGCCTCCACTCCACTCTGCCTCCACCCTGCGATTGAATCGCAGGGGTTAGAAGTTTGTAGGTCATGATGGAGGGTCTCACACTATACGGCCCGATGCTCTGACGCGATCTGAGCAGCAATGTCCATCCAACTCTTTTCACAGTTGTTATGGTCGTGATAATTTTGTGAGGCCACATCAAAAAGGCTTGGATGAGCCAGAGTTCTAAAGTTGTGCCTCCATCGCTTGAGTGCAGATTACATGCCGCACTGCTGTGCTGCTACGTCTTTTTCACCTTTATTTCTGTGTTTGCACGTGCGCAGTGTGAGAGGCTGCGGTGACACCCTCACGACGGGCGAAAAGATTTCAAGCAGGTTTGATTTTCTTGCGACCAAACGATTGATGATCGGGAGCTGGTCGTGAGGTGTTAATCGCTTCTTGTTATTGCATGTATACTACAGGATGCACGACATACGATTAAGGCGAAACTCGGGGCGATCCCCAAAACAGTCGCACGACTAAAAATTGTCTCAAAATGGGACAAAAGTCGCACAGTGTATGCCCAGCTTAAGATTAAAGAACAAGATTGCCCTGATAGGTGACACCTGGAAGAGTGTTGGCAAACAGTTGCATACCTTGGCATCAACTCTCACTTCATAAGTGATGACTGGGAGCTCATGAGCTTCTGCCTCACAACCATGCCACTCGAAGAACAACACAGTAGGCCAAATATTGCTGTTTAGATTGAGCAGACTGTGGGAAACTTTGAGATTCCTCCAAGAAAAAATTGCATTTGTTCATGACAATGGCTCCAATGTAGTGCAAGAAAAACATGGTATGTCTGCGGCACTGATCGCACTTTACAGTTTTGAATAAAGCACTGTGATCAGTAAAGCACTTGGAGCAGCGAGGCCTCTCATAAAGCATTTTAAACAAAGGGAACTGACTTCAAGTAAAACACAAACTTGAATGAGATGAAGTATCCCACTGTCAAAGAAGAGAGCAAGTCTGACTGTAAAGCATGAGCAGATACATTAATTAAATGTTCTCTAAACCTTTCATATTTATCATAGTTATTTTAGTTTGGAAAGAAAAAAATAATTTGAAGCCCTATTTGGTTTCTTGGATAGAGGCCACTTTTACTTACCTATTAGCACATTATCTTTTTGTTTAAAGATTTAAATTTTTTGTCACATTAAATAATGTTCATGGGATTTTCAGATCTTGGGGCTGTTTTTAAGTTACTTAATTGCACATTATCTTTCATGTAAAAAAAATAAATAAATAAATAAATCTTGCATTTATTTGATTTTTAATGTGATGGTCACATTAATGTTAAAAATACATTTCGCTAGTTTCAAAATCATTTCTTCCATGGGTCATTATTTTATTTGCTGTGGGAGGTGAGGTACAGCATGCACTGGAGCCTAGAACAGACGGTGTGCCCACAGAAGGCGAAGATCTTGGAAATTAGATTTTTAATCTCACTGGGATATTTATCTGTTTAAATAAGATAAGATAAGATAAGATAAGATAAGATAATTCTTTATTGTCATTGCACAGTCATACATAGTACAGTAGTACAATGAAATTGGAAAAACTGTCCTCGTCGGCACTACATATAACACAACACGACCACGATATGACACATCACAACATAACACAAACAACACAACACAGTATATTAACTTAGAAATAAAAAGAAGAATAAGTGTTATGTGTATTGCACACTGTTATTATTGCACATTAATTATTATTGCACCTTGTTATAAATATAAATATTATTATTGTTATTGTTTTAAACATTGTTACCTCTCCTAAAAAAAGTCCAGGAGGTAGCCAATCAGGTCAGCTATTTGCATTGATCAGGGCTGTTGCCCTGTTGTAAAAGCTGTCCTTGAGTCTGTTTGTTCGGGACCTCAGCAGCCTGAACCTCCTGCCAGACAGCAGCAGCTTAAACACCCGGTGTCCTGGGTGTGTACAGTCTCGTGGGATGCTGCGTGCCCTCTTGAGACAGCGAGTGCTGTACAGGTCCTTCAGGGAGGGAAGAGGATGTCCAATGATTTTTGGGCCATATTGATGACCCTCTGGAGTGCCTTTCTGTGTGCTGTGGTGCAGCTGGAGAACCATACACCGATGCAATATGTCAGCACACTTTCAATGGAGCAGCGGTAGAAGGCGGTCAGCAGCTCCTTCTTCAGGTCCATTTTTCTGAGGATTCTCAGAAAGTGGAGACGCTGTTGGGCCTTCTTTAAGACCGCAGAGGTGTTTGAGCTCCATTGGAGGTCTGTGTCTATGTGCACACCCAGAAACTTGAAACTGGAGACCCTTTCCACGCACTCCCGTTGATGCTGACAGGCTGCAGCTCGGACTTCCTCCTTCTGAAGTCAACTACCAGTTCTTTTGTCTTGGTGGTATTGAGGTCCAGGTTGTTATCTACACACCAATCTGACAGCCTCTGAACTTCAGCTCTGTCGCTGTCTCATCTCCCCTGAGATGAGCCCCACCACGGTGGTATCATCTGCAAACTTGATGACTGCGTTGTCTGGGTGGGTACTAACACAGTCATGTGTGTACAGAGTGTACAGTAGGGGACTCAGTACACAGCCTTGTGGAGAGCCGGTGTTAAGGCTGAGGGCTGAGGAAAGATGAGGCCCCACTCTAACTCTCTGTACACGGTCTGACAGGAAGTCTCTGATCCAGCGGCAGGTGGTAGAAGGAAGTCCGATTTCCAGCAGTTTAACTATTAGTCTGTCCGGGAGTATCATATTGAAAGCAGAGCTAAAGTCAACAAAGAGCAGCCTGGCGTAACGGCCCTGCACGGCCCCCCAGAGATGGTGGTGTGGAGCGTTGTAGCAATGGCATCTTCAGTTGATCTGTTAGCTCTGTATGCGAACTGGAGTGGGTCGAGTGTGGGTGGCAGGCAGGACATGATGTGACGTCGGACCAGTTTCTCAAAGCACTTCATTATAACAGGTGTTAGAGCAACTGGTCGGTAGTCGTTGAGGCTGCTAATGTTAGTACGCTTTGGCAGTGGGACAATTGTGGCTGACTTTAGGCACGGTGGGATGCAGGACTGGGACAGTGAAGTGTTGAAGATCTTAGTGAAGACCCCAGCCAGCTGGTCTGCACACTCTTTTAGGACCTTTGCGGTTACCCCATCTGGTCCGGCGGCCTTCCTGGGGTTCACTGCCCTCAGTGTGCGCCTCACCTCATATTCCTGCACTATGAGGCTTGGGCTGCTGCTGCTGTCCGATGTTTTTGCTGCTGCTGCCTCTGGTCCCTTCACCTCAAAGCGTGCGAAAAGTGGTTCAGCTCCTCCATAGCTCCGCATTGCCCTCAGTCAACGTGGTATTGCAGGGTTTGTAGTTGGTTAAGTGCTGAACTCCTTGCCATACCTGTCGTGAGTTGTTGGTGCTGAAGTGGTCTTCGATCCTTCTCTTGTACACTGCCTTGGCTTCTCTGATGCCTCTTTTCAACTCAGATCTGGCTGCACTGTACTGCACACCATCACCGATCTAAAAGCAGCGTCCACGTTGCTTCAGCAGGACCTGGACCTCTTTAGTCATCCAGGGTTTCTGGTTGGAATACACCGGAGACGTTTGTCCACAGTGACACTGTTGACACAGAAGTTAATATATGAGAGCACTGATGTTGTGTGCTCTTCGAGGTCCGGATGTTCAAACACGCCCAGTCCGTGTTTTCAAAACAGTCCTGCAGCTGATGTGATGCACCTTCTGGCCAGGTTTTCACAGTTTTTGTGACTGGGGGGGCTCTTCTCCTAATGGGAGTGTATGCAGGGATCAGCAGCATGGACATGTGGTCTGACAAACCTAGATGTGGTAGAGGGGTTGCTCTGTAGCCTTTTTGGATGTTGCTGTATGCTTTATCCAATGTGTTTTTCCCCCTGGTTGCACATTTAATATGCTGTTCAAATCTGGGGAATACTGACCTTAAATCAGCATGGTTGAAGTCCCCAGCTATAATGTGCACTGCGTTTGGATGGGAGTTCTGCTGGTTGCTTATTGTCTTGTGCAGCTCCTCCATGGCCGAGTTAGCATTGGCATCGGGTGGTACATACACGGCCGTTACCATGACAACAGTAAACTCGCGAGGTATGTAGACGGGTCTGCACTTCACAGTCAAATATTCCAAATCCGGGGAACAATGGCTGTCTACAGTCTTTGTGTTTTTGCACCAGCTGTCATTGGTGTAGATGCATAAACCCCCTCCTTTGTTCTTACCGGAGTGGCCGTTCCTGTCGTGACGGTGGACCGTGCAGCCTGCTAGCTCAATAGCCGAGTCCGGAATTGATGGCTGCAGCCAAGTCTCTGTGAGTAATATTATGCTGCTGTCCCATACACACTTGTTGATTGCAATCTGTAATCTCAGTTCGTCGATTTTGTTGGTTATGGACCTGACGTTAGAGAGGAAAATACTCGGAAGCGGTGGCTTAAATGGCTGTTTCTTTAGCCGTGCTAGTGGGCCCGCCCTGCAGCCACGCTTTTGCCTCCTTTGTTTACGTTTCCTCTTTGTCTTGCCGCTGGGAAGAACCAACCACGGAGACCCTGGAGCTCTTATTATGTCCTCCGGAATGCCGTGAAAATGGTGGTAGTCCGATGTAATGCTCCTTGCACAGCGTAATCCCAAACTCAGAAGGTCCTGACGACTGTAAGTGGACTCTACTCGTTGTATAATAATAAAAAACACACATCCACACAGATACACGTAGAAAAAGTAAAAAAACAAAACACCGAACGTGAGGAGCAGTGAGCCGCTGCGTCTGTGCGCGCCGCCATCTCTAGTGATGGATTATTTAAAAAAAAAAAACAGAACTGAGTGACTGAAACAATCGTAGACTACTCGACTAATCAAAAATATTACTGTTATGAAGGGGGCATTTTCTATAGCGATCAGAACAGTTTCTGTATCAGGCTGTAATCAGGCAATGAAGTTGTGCATTCAAATACTGGAGTCAGGGAACTGACTCATGCCCCCAGTGGACATTAGAAGAATTACACATCTTTTTCCAAAAGTTGAATCTGTTCATCTGGACGTAGCGTTTTTCTCCCATCTGAACAGATTCAACTTTTGGAGATTTACTTTCCTGGATGATTGAGAATGCATCAAGACGTACACATTTTTTTTTTTTAAACACGGAATTTGTGGCGCTACAGTTATGACAGTGTTGGTATTTGCCAGTACAGAGGGGTTTGCTACCTATGCAAATGGGCTTGCGTTCAGTCATCCAAAAACCCAACAGCATGTAGCTCAACATGAGTGAGAGCTCGTTCCCATTCCCGACGCATAACATACTGACGATTTGTCGTGCCATGAGAACCATGAGGCGTGCCATGAGACCACGAAATGTAACCTTCCGCGTTCCCATGATACGCGCCAGATTCTGGATGAAAACCCATAGAATGATGGTCCCGGTGGTAACACACATTCCAGCCGTGTGTTCCAGCCCTAATCTTAACCTTAATGGTGCTAGACAGTGTTTTCCAAAGTGATTAAAATAAAATAAATGTAAATGTGCAGATTCAGTCCAAACGGTTCTCATGTTTCCTCCTGTTTCCCAAAGCGTAACATAGAAATGTGTTGGGTGGCTGAAAGCGTAACATCCTGACGATTTGTGACATAGCATAATATGTTACGCTTTGGGAGTGAGAATGTGTTGTGAATGATGCCGTGTGTCCATCGAATGCTGATGGGGAACATTTTTGGCTAGAATATAGAACTTAAGCTTAGCTCTTTGCATTATAACATCATTCTTCGCGTGGCTGAAGGACCAACAACAACACAAGCGAGAGTCTAGATGATCGGGCATTTGTGACACTGTCTCCTGGTGTTAATAAACAGTTACAACATGTAGACAATGACCGCTGTCCATGGGCTCTGTGAAAGACCACCACAGAGCCACGTTTTCCTCCTTCCTCTGGGTTTGGTTCATTTTTCAGCCCTGGAGGTTGAGGGATTATTTGCACCTGGAATGTTTTTTCTGAAACTTTTAGCTTGTTCATGAGAAACACATGGATGTTGGTTTTCTTGTAATGTTTCCAGTTGTCTTTATGTAATGATGTGAATGAGAGAAGAGGGTGAGGAGGCAGACCCATGGGGATGCACTCTGCTTGATGCACTAGTTGTTCAGCCCTCTGATTGGTTCTTTTCCACCACAGTTCTGATTGGACAGCCAGTGTTGTAGGGGAGGGAACTAGCAGCAGGCTTTAAAACAGAGGTGAAATGGAATTGTAACCACTCAGAATAAGTCATGGACTCTCTTGAGCTAGCACGGTGTTGCAGGGTACCTGTTCCCAGTGAAGATCCAGATAAGATGGGTGAGTGTATCTGTCATGCACTGGTAGTCATGGTGTTGTTTAGTTTAATATTTGGGACAGAAATTACAGTAAAGACAGAAGTCAGTAGCAGCTCCTTCTTTGTGCTTTACTTTGAAGTTATTTTGTTAGAAATTCATTTTCAGCCTCGTTCTGAAATTTAGTTTTTGAGTCCAGAGATGTCAGATTGTTCCTTTATGTTAAGTTTAGAGTCTGATTATCACCAACCTGCATTTAGAGAACTTTTCAGTGGAACTGAGTGCAGTGAGTGTGAGCTGCTGACCAGTTCAATATGAAGGATTTCTACTTAGTTAATCAACTAATAAAACTATTAACATTGATATTTTACAGATGTCCTAAGGACAGTACATTTTTTCTTCAACAACGACCTTCTATATATTATATTATATTAAATTGAAACCTTTATATAGAATACACATGAATGTGGAGCATAGTTATTTAAGTCTTTCAGAGAAGGTCAAACATCTGATCCTTTCAACTGAAGAAGTTGAACTAAAATAAAGTTTTTTAATTACTTTCTTAAGTTATAAGGAAAAAATTTATCTGCTTTATGGTTTGATTTTCTTTGTTTTAGGAAACTGCAGTTTGATTTATTGACATTTTACAGATAAAACAAAATGATCCTCAGATCAGTTGATGATAAAAATGAGTTAGCTCTCCTCTGGTGATTTTTACACAAACTCTCAGAAAAAGGAAACAATCCCAAGCTCTTTTAAATATTTTGACTTCATTCAGTAGGTTTCATAACGAGTCCTGATGTTGTGATTGGTTTTGTTTCTTTTATGATGTTTCTCGTGCTTTGGACGTGTCCATTTTAATCTGGGAGAATAATCTGTCTGCACACGTGACCGCATTTTGCCGCCATTTCACTTACAATTCTTTAAATGTCTTTAACCTCTGTGGTTAAATCTTTAAACGTGACGCTGAATTTTGATTCGTTACTCGAGTAAAGCTCGTCTTAAAACTGAAAATTAGGACTCTGCAAACATTTCTAGGTAAGTAAACATAATAAATACTTTTTTTTCTACAATTTATACAGTTAAATGAATGAAAGTGTCAGCTAGCAGTTAACCAGCTTTGTTGTGGTAGATTAATATCAGTAGGATTAGCTTTTTGTGTAGATAATGAAGCAGCTAATAAATGTGGAGATTATATTTCTGTAAATCTGTAAATCTTAACTGTTTGTTGGAACTTTCCATGCAGTAATCTCTGTGAAATTAATCTTTCTGTCTGAATGAAATTAGGGCTGGGTATCGTCACTGATTTCTAGAATCGATTCAATCCACGATTTAATTCAATTCGATTCGAATTGGGGAAATTTTGCCTCAGACAGTCAGAAATGTTATAATTCAGATCATGCATCAGTACATTTCCATATTTTTATATCTATAAAAAGAAAACTGACACTTGCGAAACTTTATCAAAGGTGTAAGCATCACAGCAGATGCCTTTGTGTCAGAGTAACTGAGGATAAAACACAGAAAAACATGTAGGTGGTTTTCCTGGCCTGGGATTTATAAAAATATTCTGCAGTAGGTCAAAAATGAAAGAAGACCATTAATCAACATCTGAACATTACCTGATGCTGCTGAAGTGAAGCAGAGCAAAGTTACAAAGGTTTGATTACAGACACAGCGTCTTGCAATTTTGCATAACTTTAAAAAGTTTAAATTTGTTCAGTAGCCTATTGAACAGCAGAAATGAGGTTTTCTTTTCGGAAGTATGTAAAAGGAAAAACACAGCGGCCGACAGCGCCAGTTGCGTGTCCAGCGGGGTGGCCTGGGGGGGGCACAGGCCACCCCCCCAACCAGACTGGCCACCCCAGGTGCCACCCCGAAGCTAAAACAATCAAATTCAATCAAATATCAAATGTACAATTATGTTTTCACAGTGAAGCTCATATATCCGAGTGTAAGTGAATGCAACATCGGCTTCTGCAACATGAGAATCACGTTAGCGAAGGTAGGAGAGCCAAGCATGAAAGAGGCACCACAGAAAACTGAAACTTGAATTTTTCGGCGAAAGAAAATGAGGAGAGATTAAATGTCCCGGTAAGTAATATCAAGTTTGTTGAGTTTAGTAAACTTCGGTGAAATTAGAATACCAAGGAAAAAATAACACTTATAGAATTATTGCAACCGTAGAATATTTCAGACAGTAGGCTACTGGGGGGAGCTAGCATAAGAGTTATGAGTTATAAGATATAATCCGAGTCGTAACATAGCTGTATGGAGCTGCAGATTTGGTTGCAGGTTAACATAGCTGGACTGGCCATCGGGCATACCGGGCATTTGCCCGGTGGGCTGATGACTTATTATTATTATTATTATTATTATTGTAACGGCATGAACAATGAGAGGTGGTGGATTGTCCAGATGCTGGTCGATGTGTAAAAATAACTCAGTTGTTTGGTGGTTGCTGTGGCGGAGCTTCCACAGAGGCAGCAGGTGGATGAGGGAAAGGGGAGGCAGGAGGAGGAGAGACCCGAGGCAGCCGCCAGTCCGAGTGTCAGGTGAACTGAACTTCAGGTAAGAAGTTATGACCTGCAGTCTATCTGGGTCAGATATAAACCAAGTTTAGTTTATTTTCGTTGTGCTGACTTTTACAGTCAGTTACAATAACTCGTACTGCGTACTAGCTAGCATGACGGAGTTTCTACACAGCTGGGTGGGCGCTATGATGTTACTGATAGTGAACTTTATTTTATTCATAAGGTTAGTTAATAGAGTTGCCAACTGCTCCTTAAAAATGGAATCGTCCCTCATTCAGAGAAAATATTACGCGTTTCGTATTGAGCTGAGAAGAGACACAGTTTGTCCCGGACTTTAGCTACAATGAAAAAGACACAAAGCTGGATTTATTCTGCATCTTTACGCTGCACAGCTGCCTCTTCTTTTCTGATTCTCTCCCCTCCCTCTCCTGTTCTTACTTCAATCATGAAACTGATCAATGATCAGCTGATCGGCTTTTCTCTCTTGTTTGTTTATCGCCCACTTTGCACCAGAAAGAGGAAACCAGCGGATGTCGCGCTAAACTACAGCAGCACGTTTAAACTTGATCAGCTGTTGTTAGAATTGATTTAATATTAATTTCTAGTATCAGCTGATGTTTGCTGGAGCCACAGCTGTAAAAGCTGCTGGTCATGATGTCGGTTTGGATATGTGGTGAGAGGGAAACATGAAGATGAAACCAGGAGATGTCCTGACTGAATCATCAGAGCTGAACAGGTGATGGAGAAACAGGTTTACCTTTTAGGTGACATGAATGAGTTGAAGGGAAGTTATGAACTGTTTCTGAGAGACAAATAACACCAGGATCCTTTTCTATGTAGCTGACAGCTGGTAACTGTGCAGGGGCGGGTCTAGCAAAGTTTTGCCAGGGGGCCAGGTAGGGCATTAACAGGGAAAGGGGGGCACAAAGAAATACTTTCTTATTCTCATTTAAAATATCTCGCTTTTATTAAATAATTATCTGAATCTTGCGAACAAAGTTTTTATGTTACGTAAAATGTATAGAAATCATACATATACCAACAAGACTGTGCATCACTGTCACAACAGCGTTTGTTTTCATTCAAAGGCTTCATGGCTTTAATACCTGGTGGGCTGGTCTCTGGTCAAAATTTGGCCCAGTCCAGCCCTGCAGGTTAATACTGGCAGTGTCACCATGCCAGCTGACTGTATTTCATCATCAGCCAGTGTTGTTCTTTATACATCAATATTACCAAAGTTTATCATAAGGCAGCATAGAAAGTATTTACTTGCTTTCAGGTTTCATTCAAATGTTAGTCTTTTCAGTTGTTTCCCCACTTTTTCCTGTTTCAAAATCAAACACTAGTTTGTGAGAAAGATTATCTTCTTTTTTAATAGGCAGATAAAGTTTTGCATTGGCTAATTTGCCAATTGTATGTTAAAAATGTTTGTATTTTAATATTCAAAAATGTTTTTGCCCAAAACATATGTGCCCTATATGTCAGTAATAATACTATGCAAATATTGCTGTCCTTGAATGCTGACTAAACACTGACAAAGCACTGATTGTATCTCTTGTACTTTATCAACGCAGTATCTAAAAACTTTGCACTGTAGTGGTTAAAATCTCATTCTAATAACAGTTAAAAGTGCATTTGGTTATTAGGTTTATAGGGTTATTGAATTATGGTTAACGGTTGGTAGAATTTTTTTTAAACATTATCTGCCACCCTTCTCCAAATCTGTGCCCCTACCTGGCCCCCCCAACAAAAATTTTCTAGACACGCCACTGGACAGCGCTGTAAACAACGGTAGACTTGTGCGTAACAAGCAAGCGAATAACGCAGAAAACAGATTTTTAGACGGGAAACTGTTCTTGAAGTACAGAGAGAGAGAGAGCTGTGCATGAAGTGTGATTTCATCATGGTGGAAGCAAAACAGCAAAAAGAGGGAATTCATGACGATGTTTATGTGAAGCGTAGTTTGGATCTTCTTTTCCTGCTGGTTCACTCAATATTGTTTGGAGAGAGATAAAACCTGCAGCTTCAGAATCTAACGCAAAAAGGACGTAAACACAAAGCGCGGACCCGCTGAAACATCAGAATCAGCGAGCTGCCGCGACATCTCACTGATTCTGATCCGTCGGCGGCTCCGCGCTTTGTGTTCACGTCTTTGTTCAGAATCCGTGTTCCTGCTCTCATTTACTGTTTTAGCTGTTTGGTGGTTGTTGAAAAGTTGTGAGGTTTAACCTGAGATTCTGGCGTTTCGAGGAAAATAAATTTATATTAAAAAATCGATTCAGGATTTTAATGAATCGATATCACGTTATCCAAGCAAGAATCGATTTTAATCGATAATCAAAACCCACCCCTAAATGAAATAGTTGGTGATCTAATCGGCATTTCCAGAGCTTTGAACAAATTAAACATCAATGTGCTGTCCTCACCACACGTGACAGCCAGCGAACAAAATAGACGAGATCTCCACACAAGGCTTGCTTTTCTTGATTTTAATGAAGATCCTCTCTCAAGGCTTCTCCTTGCTGTTTCTTTTTTGTAACTGAAATATACAGAAAATGAAAATAAATTGCTAGCTAATACACATCTTAATGACAAACTTAATGATTAGCCTAGCTTAACATGTGCATTACATTAGCATCACAGTTCACTCCATGTAAACACATATAAAAGTTGTTTCTGAACACATTAATACTCACAAAGACGAACGTTTTCCAAGGTACAAGTGTGTAGGGCACTTTTAGTGTGTACATGCGCTTATTCACTGTTTTACTACTGCTGAAGCACTTTTCACAGCGTTAACGGAGAAAATACATCATAGATAGGTTAATGAACAGAGCGCTCCCTCGCTCCCATTCCCGCACATACAATACAAAGATCGCTTGCGATAAAGATGTCTCACTCTGAGCAAATTTCAAACCCACACATTTTAACTGTTTTTAGCATGAATTACTTATAATGTTTCTTAACTTTGAACTTATTTATCACCTTGCTAACGTAACTTAATCAGATTATGCACCAACTACTGACTTTTGACCAAAAGGCATAACACTCCCCACTTGACACATTATATCACCATAAACATCAACACAACATATTCAAACATTATTTAGCATCGAAGAATATTCATTCAGTCTCTGAATGAAAACTGGTCTGAGAAACATTTTAACAGTCCCATCTTTTAAAGTCCGCACTTCCACTTTTCGGACCTTCTTGTCACTGCTGGGGAATGTTTTTACTACTACTCCCATAGGCCATTCATTCCTGCTGGCTTGGGAGTCCTTTAGCAGGACCACATCTCCTTCTTTGACATTAGGTCTAGTCGCAGTCCATTCCACCTTACAACTGTAAGGTGGACAAATATTCTCCTTTCCACCTTTTCCAAAAGGTATCAGCAAGGTGTTGAACATGTTTCCACTGTTTCCCAAACAACTGCCCTGATGAAAAGTTCCCAAGTGGAGCAGACACAGCACTCATCTTCTGCGTTAGTAGCATTGCTGGAGTGAGTACTGCAGGACTGTCAGGGTCAGTGGATATGGGGACAAGAAGCCTTGCATTAATAATTGCCATCACCTCGGCCATGAAGGTGCACAACACTTCATGAATAAGACGTGTTTGTTCAGTCTTACTGGCGACCCCTATAAGGGGCTCCCATGAGCCTCCCATGTGATACGCATGAGGGGGGTTGAATGTCCAAACACACCCTATCTCTTGCAGGTACTTTCCTACTGCTCTGTTTCCTGAGTCTAGGCCTAATTCCTTACAAGCGCCCACAAAATCAGTGCCTCTGTCTGAGCGCAGAAACTTGGCTGGGCCCCGAATAGAGAAGAGCCTTCTTAATGCATTGATAAAACTGTCAGCAGACATAGTCTCTATCAGTTCGATATGCACAGCTCTAGTTGACATGCATGTGAATAACACAGCCCAACGTTTGTTCTGGGAACAACCACCTCTTGTACGACGCGTCACAATTGTCCATGGCCCAAACACATCTAGGCCTACAGTGGTAAAGGGTGGTTCAGGGGTGACTCGGTCTGCGGCCAAGTCTGCCATTTTCTGGATCTGCATTTTCCCTCGCAACTTGCGACATGTGACACACTTATGAATGACAGATGACACAAGCCGCTTCCCTCCAATTATCCAGTACCCAGCACGACGGATAGCTCCTTCAGTTATGTGTCTTCCTTGATGAGCTACTTGTTCATGATAGTGAGTTACAATTAGCATGGCGATGTGGCTGGTAGATGGGATAATCAGAGGGTGCTTTTCATGTTCTGTGAGATCGGCAGCAGAAAGACGCCCACCGACTCGTAAGAGACTGTCTTTGTCCACTTTGGCTCGGGTGAGTTCTTGGACATTTGGTGTCTCACTGAAACTTTTCCATACCCTTTGTCCACTTGTCTTTTGTGCAAAGGATGCAACTACATGAATGAGTCTGGCTATGACTCTGCAAAGTGTGGTCCAGTTTGAGTACTTTTTGAAATGCTCAGAACCTAACTGTGGCTCTGCTACAGTAGTTTTCATTACTTATATTTCTGGATGTATCTCTTTGTCTTTTTCAAGTTCGATGAGCGTGAAAGGAACAGTGTGTGGTTCTGTGTGTGTTTCAGAGTACAGAAAGGTTGGACCTGACAACTGGGTACTGTTCTGCAGGTCTGCTGCTGGAATGAACCGAGTGGCTTGGTCAGCTGGATTTAACTCAGTTGGTACATTATGCCATTGACTCGGATGGGTGGATGCTCTAATGCGCGTAACCCTGTTGGCAACATACATGTAGAATCGTCTGGAGGTATTGTGTATGTACCCCAACACAATCCTACTGTCTGTGTAAAATGTCACAATGTCTACTTTAATGTCTAACTCGTCTCTGATGAGCTCAAACATTTCCACCGCGAGCACAGCAGCACAAAGTTCCAGGCGTGGTACTGTATGTGCGGGGCGGGGTGCGAGTTTAGACTTCCCCATTACAAAGCCAGTATGACACTGTCCTTTACTGTCAACTGTACGCAGATAGACTACTGCACCTATAGCTACAGTGGAGGCATCACAGAAAATGCATAGTTCTTTCGCTTTTGTTGTGCTTAACGTACCTGGGCTGTAGCACCTCGGTATTTGGAGGTTTTCAAGGGCTTGCAAAGAGTGTTTCCATGAGTCCCACCTCTCCTGCTTCTCAGGGGGTAAGAGTGTGTCCCAGTCTTTCCCATCAGATGACAGTTCTCTGAGTAATGCTTTGCCCTGCATTATTATGGGAGCAGCAAATCCCAAAGGGTCATAGAGGCTATTAACTGTCTACAATACTCCCCTCCGTGTGAATGGTTTGCTCTCGTTTGATACCTGGTAAGTGAAGCTGTCAGATTGTAGGTTCCAACAGAGTCCCAAGTGTCCATTATTGTCAGGAATGCTTTGTCGTCGAAAGACATGGCTTGTTTGTTATCACCCTCAGATCTAACAAACACAGAGTGTCCCAAATCGTCTGTGACGCAGGTAGCATTCATAGTGACCCCATAATTCTCTTTAACGTGAATTGTGTTTGGGCAAGGCTCAAAATAGGATGCACGTCCATTATCTAAGGTGTGTGTTTTGTAGACATTGACCTCTGACTGACTGTGCGCTTTTCCTAGACACACCTCCCCCACAGTAACCCAACCCAGGTCTAGCCTTTGGGCGTATGGTGCATCATTGGGTCCGTTGATTTGCTCACGTACCTTATGGACCCTGAGGACGTCCCTTCCTAGGAGCAAAAGGATTGGGGCGTGGTGGTCGACAGGTGGGATGTTATCTGCAACTGGAAGAAGATGTGGGTGATGCTGGGCAATCTCTGTAGAGGGTATTTCAGATCTATTATCAGGAACAGATTCACATTCAATTAAAGGGGGTAGTTGGATATTGACTTCTCCATCCAAGGACTCGAGGAAGAAGTTTACAGCTCTCCTACCTGAGGTTTGTTCTCTGCCAGAGCAAGTCTTTAAGGTGTATGGAGTGGGTCTGGCATTGATTTTGAAAAGGCTGACAAACTCTGACTTGTTGGACTGTTCATCTATTACTGCATACAATTTTATAGCTCTCTCTTTTTGGCCTGTGGGATACACTTTGACTAAACTGATCTTAGAACATGAAGGTGGGCTATCACTTTGGCCACATACCTCTGTGCACTTCGACTCAACTGAAGGTGAGCTCTCAGTTTGCTCTTTATTGTCGCTGTTTCCTGGTGTAGTACTCTTAGGGGCAGGAGTAGGACCAGGATGCATTGCAGATAAGTGTTTAAGGCTGTCACACTCGATACACTTAACCACTGCTTTACAGTTTTTTGCAATGTGTTGGACAGACCCACAGCATATGTAGCAGATGTGATGCTCTTTGAGATAGGCTTGTCTTTCTTCAATTGGTTTGTCCCTAAAAAGCTTACACTTTTTGAGTGGATGTGGTTATTTGTGGATTGGGCACTGGCGATCCGGTTCCTCCATTTTCTTTGGACTGAGACTATTCTGGTCGGGCTCTGCTGTAATGTCCATTTTGTGTGCTGACACTGTAGGTTTGCGACTATATGACCTCAGTTTTTCTGTGGAAGTTTATCCACTATTTGCCTGACTCCTCTAGCTGTGTCCAGGTAAGAAAGTCCTGGTAGTGCGCCATCTTGTTTAGCACACTGTAGCTCCGATAAGATGTCACTAAGTTCTTGCAGCTTAACATTGTCTTTATTTGTGAGTTTGGGAAAGTCCTCTATCTTTTTTAAGAGTGCGTCTTCAATAGCCTCAGGTGAGCCATAGTACTCTTCAAGGCGTTGCCAGACCATCTTGGCACCTGCGGCAGGATTGAGGGTGTGTACAGCACGAATGCGCTTAGCCTGTTCGGATGATGTTGGACCCAACCATTTTGTTAGCAAGTCTAATTCCTCTCTTGGAGACAAATTTAGATCTTTGGTTGTGCTGATGAATGAAGTTTTCCATGCCCAATAGTTTTCAGGTTTGTCATCAAATTGCAAAAGACCTGTGCTGACTAGTTTTTTGCAAATTAGGTATTTTGCAAACTGTTGCGTTTCACTTGATTCAGGTATGCAGTTGTTAAGGTTGGGGGAATGCTTTGGGGAGTTGGACCAGTACGTGTCCACTACACATGTGTTCACTGTTTGCTCCTGTTTCCTTTCTCTGTTTGCAGGTGGTGGTTTCGTTTGAGTGTTGGTTATAAAAGGATTAGTTATTTGTGTACTGTCTTGTACATCTACTTCATTGTCATTCCCTTTAGGAAGCTGTGCTGGGTCGTGCTGAGTGTCTGGGAAGAGTAACTCACATTGTTGTTGAACATATTCGTTAGTGCGGTGCACTGTACTGATGGGCTCAGCTTCCTCACAAAGTTCTCCATAGAGCTCCCCGCTCTGAATCTCTACTTTTTCATAGGCTGAGGCCTCTGCTTCAGCTGCAGCTATTGCTTTTTGGCACTGGAGGACATGTAGATAAGCATCCAGTTCAGCTCTCTGTTTCATTGCATTGGCTTCCTTTTCAGCGAAGGCCAGTTGAGCTCGTGCTGCTTGAGATTTGGCGTAGGCCCTTGGAGCTGCAGAAGCTGTTGATGAGGATGTCCGTTGAGACCGCCTTGTCGATGTTCTGGATTGCTGCGACTTGGTGTTGAATGGCTGAGACCAAAACCCTCTGCTGTCTGATCATTTCCTGATAACATTTACATTTACAATAATTGATTACACAGCAGTAGAGAGTAGACTTTATCACAGTAGATGTCTTTCTGAAAGTGCTGTAACTAAGTTTAAGAATATAATCCACCCACTGTTATCATCTTCAATGCCCTGTACCAACATAGAGCAGAGCAGCTATCTGAACGCTACTCCAACAGAGGTCGATTATCTTGTTAATAATTTTACCTCCTCACTACATACGACTCTGGATACTGTAGCTCCAGTGAAAACTAAGGACTCAAATCAGAAGTACCTGACTCTGTGGTATAATTCTCAAACACGTAGCCTAAAGCAGATAACTCGTAAGCTGGAGACGAAATTGCGTGTCACAAATTTAGAGGATCATCATTTAGCCTGGAGAAATAGTTTGCTGCTTTATAAGAAAGCCCTCCACAAAGCCAGAACATCTTACTATTCGTCACTGATTGAAGAAAATAAGAACAACCCCAGGTTTCTCTTCAGCACTGTAGCCAGGCTGACAAACAGTCAGAGCTCTGTTGAGCCAACAATCCCTTTAACGTTAACTAGTAATGACTTCATGAACTTCTTCACAAATAAAATTTTCATCATTAGAGAAAAAATTACCAATAATCATCCCACAGATGTAATATTATCTACAGCTACTTTTAGTACCATTGATATTCATTTAGACTCTTTTTCTCCAATTGATCTTTCTGAGTTAACTTCAATAATTAATTCCTCCAAACCATCAACGTGTCTTTTAGACCCCATTCCTACAAAACTGCTCAAAGAAGTCCTGCCATTAATTAATGCTTCAATCTTAAATATGATCAACCTATCTCTAACAATCGGCTATGTACCACAGGCCTTCAAGCTGGCTGCAGTTAAACCTTTACTTAAAAAGCATCTCTAGACCCAGCTGTCTTAGCTAATTATAGGCCAATCTCCAACCTTCCTTTCATATCAAACATCCTTGAAAGAGTAGTTGTCAAACAGCTAACAGATCATCTGCAGAGGAATGGCTTATTTGAAGAGTTTCAGTCAGGTTTCAGAGCTCATCACAGCACAGAAACAGCTTTAGTGAAGGTTACAAATGATCTTCTTATGGCCTCTGACAGTGGACTCATCTCTGTGCTTGTCCTGCTAGACCTCAGTGCAGCGTTCGATACTGTCGACCATAATATCCTATTAGAGCGATTAGAACATGCTGTAGGCATTACAGGTACTGCACTGCAGTGGTTTGTATCATATCTACCTAATAGACTCCAATTTGTACATGTAAATGGAGAGTCCTCTTCACCCACTAAGGTCAATTATGGAGTTCCACAGGGTTCAGTGCTAGGACCAATTCTGTTTACATTATACATGCTTCCCCTAGGCAGCATCATTAGAAGACATAGCATAAATTTTCACTGCTATGGAGATGATACGCAGCTCTATCTATCCATGAAGCCAGGTAACACACACCAATGAGTTAAACTGCAGGAATGTCTTAAAGACATAAAGACCTGGATGGCCGCTAACTTTCTGCTTCTTAATTCAGATCAAACTGAGGTTATTGTACTCGGCCCTGAAAATCTTAGAAATATGGTATCTAACCAGATTCTTACTCTGGATGGCATTACCTTGGCCTCCAGTAATGCTGTGAGGAACCTTGGAGTCATTTTTGACCAGGACATGTCCTTCAACGCACATATTAAACAAATATGTAAGACTGCTTTCTTCCATTTGTGCAACATCTCTAAAATTAGAAATATCCTGTCTCAGAGTGATGCTGAAAAACTAGTTCATGCATTTATTACTTCCAGGCTGGACTACTGTAATTCACTATTATCAGGATGTCCTAAAAACTCGCTGAAAAGCCTTCAGCTGATCCAAAATGCTGCAGCAAGAGTCCTGACAGGGACTAGAAAGAGAGAGCAGATTTCTCCTGTATTGGCTTCCCTTCATTGGCTTCCAATTCAAAATCCTGCTCCTCACATACAAGGTCTTAAATAATCAGGCCCCATCTTATCTTAATGACCTTGTAGTACAATATCACCCTATTAGAGCACTTCGCTCTCACACTGCAGGCCTACTTGTTGTTCCTAGAGTATTTAAAAGTAGAATGGGAGGCAGAGCCTTCAGTTTTCAGGCCCCTCTTCTGTGGAACCAGCTTCCAGTTTGGATTCGGGAGACAGACACTATCTCTACTTTCAAGATTAGGCTTAAAACTTTCCTTTTTGCTAAAGCATATAGTTAGGGCTGGACCAGGTGACCCTGAATCCTCCCTTAGTTATGCTGCAATAGATGTAGGCTGCTGGGGATTCCCATGATGCACTGGGTGTTTCTTCTTCAACACTATGTGTTAATAGACCTCTCTGCACTGAATCATCCTTGTTATTAATCTCTGTCTCTCTTCCACAGCATGTCCTGATCCTGTCTTCCTTCTCTCTCCCCAACCGGTTGCAGCAGATGGCCCCGCCCCTCCCTGAGCCTGGTTCTGCTGGAGGTTTCTTCCTTCCCACTGTCGCAAAAGGGATTGGTCCAAAGGGTTCAAATGATTGTTGGGGTTTTCTCTCTTTTCTTTGTATTATTGTAGGGTCTACCTTACAATATAAAGTGCCTTTAGGAAACTGTTGTTGTTATTTGGTGCTATCTAAATTATAAAAGTTGTAACACATATTATATAATAATACAAAGTTTATGATAAAAAATTACATTTTATTGTTGAAATGAATGTTTATCACGTGCGTTGTTAAAAATTGTGCAGAAAAGATGAAAAGTTCATTGTGATTATAATCCATCACGAATTGCCACCTTACCATAGTGGAAGGCTCTTTGTGTCCCAGTAGCTATGGGGCTATGTTGTTGGGGGTCTTTTGCCCCGTGGTTTGTCTTCCTGGTCTCTCAAGGCAAATTGGTCTTAGGTGAGGGGTTAGATGAAAAGAGATTCAGTCAACCACTATGAGTTAAAAGAATTCCAGGGATCAGTTTGCCTGGGAAAGGTTTACCTGGGCCCCAGGGTCTGGCCCAGGTAAACCCAAATTTTGGGATTTTTAACGAAGAATGACAGGGTTGCTTTCTTGCACTTTTGGGCTTATGGTCCAGTCAACGCTGTATCCAGCCTTCTTCAGAATCAGAATAAGAATAGTATAATTAATCCCTAAGGAAATTATGTGGTTAAAGTTGCTCCAAGACAATAAAAACGGTAACAGACTGGCCTAATATAAATAATATAAATTAAATAATACAATATATTACAAAGTTACAAAATTTAAGAAATAGCTCTGATACATACAAATAGTTGTATGTATGTCCAGAATATTATAGAGATTAAGAAATTATTGCCTGTGTCATTCAGTGGTGCATTTTGGGTAATCTCAGTTTCTCACTAAGCATGCTCCTATAACAGGGCAGCACGTCATGGGGAGGGAGGTATTGTCCAGCACTGTCCTTATCTTGGACAACATCCATTTTTCCAAAACCACCTTAAAAGAGTCCCACTCCATCCCCTCAACATTACTGGTGTTGTGGATCATGTCATATCCACATCAACCCTCTGGATTGAAACAGGGGTCACAGGTTTCCTGGCCCCTTTAAAGTCCACTATCACATCTTGATGCATGCATCCTTAGCATACAGTAGGTCTAAAATTCAGACCACATACTGTGTGAAAGTTGGTAGTTTAGTGTCCATCTATTCCGCCATGCCTAAAGTCGGCCACAATTGTCCCACTTCCTAAGAACACTAACATACTACCAACCAGCTGCTCTAACACCTGTTATAATGAAGTGTTTCGAGAAACTGGTCCGACGTCACATCATGTCCTGCCTGCCACCCACACTCGACCTGCTTCAGTTCACATCGGGCTCTCCCAAGCCCAGCTGGGTGTCATTTCCGTTGCGGGACCAGTTGATCAAATCCATAATTCTTTAGGTTTTAGAGAACAAGACTGAGAAACTCTTTGAGGGTTAGAGTTAGACGAGACTAGACAAACACATAGAAGCAGCAGCAGGGAACATAAGGGAGGGAGGAAGAAAGATGCTTCCGCCTCCTCTGAGAGCAAAAGAAGTCTCTGGATCAGAGACTTCTTGTCAGATCGTGTACAGAGACTTCATCTTTCCTCAGCCTTAACACCGGCTCTCCACAAGGCTGTGTACTGAGTCCCCTACTGTACACTCTGTACACACATGACTGTGTGTGTACAGAGTCAGACAGACTGTGTGTAGTCAGTGCCCAGGGAACATGGGTATATTCCCTTGGCAAATAATATGGCCTGAGTCCAACAGCACACAGTCCAATGTCCCTGGGTCGCTGGATGGGTTGCTTAGGTGTGGGTGATTTGGTGATTTAGTCATCCTACTGGGAGACTTTATTACTCATGTAGGCAACAACAATTGGAGGAGTATGGAGGGGCAGGACTGGAAGGAACAGCAGGCACCAGGACACCCTAGGCCACAGGTCAATGATCAATTTTATAAGCATATCATTTAATCTGCATCTGTATGTTTTGGACACTTGGGTGAAGAGTTGAGTGAAACCGTCAACTGATCAGCACCTGGTGGGGACTTGGATTAGGTGCTACAGGAGAATGGCAGAGTGGGCTGGTGCACGTAACCATAGAATAAGGGTGTGCCTAACCCTTTAAGACCTACTAAAGAGCCAAGTCCGCCAGAGCTTATCTTTATATTTTTACATGCTGCAGTGCTCTACATTAATACAAACATTATATCCCAAATTTTAATAATATGTATGTATTAAGTCCATAGTAACTACATAAATTACAAAAAAGTGCATAAACTACAAAAAATGAAAATCATTTTTGTTTTTTTACAGTTGTTTTATCTAGCTAGCAAACCTGTAAATGCAAAAAAGTTGCACAAAATATTGCACAATCACAGGAAATTTATTTTGAGTCTTCACAGTTTTGAAATAAATATTATAATGCAAAATTGCAAAAAAAAAAAAAAAACAGCATGTGCATCAAAATAAACTATTTCCAGCAGTGCAATTTGAGTTCTAAGCATCCCAGAAACTATTCAGAAAAGCATAAAGTCAAACATTAATTTTAAAAACACCAGCATATCTCTGTAAATGCCCTATAGGAAAAAACTACATTTTTCGTGAAAATGACATCACTTCCGGTTTCGGCCAGGTAATGGCGGACATGTGATAGTTCGTGCTGACGTCTATTCCAATGTAGGAAGTAGTGTGTGTCGTAGTAGTAGTGTCTCTCCCCGGCCATGTCCTCCAGCTTGTCCAGCTGAGAGATAGAATCTCTCCAGCATGTCCTGGGTCTGTTCTGGGGCCTCCTGCCGATGGAGATGCCCCAGTTACCTGCCTTCCAACATGCCTGCCCCGGTGCTCGTGCTGCTCCTGGCGAGTGAGGCGCAGTATGTGTACTCACTGGGACCTGTGCAGAGAGTGCAGAGGGGAGGGAATTAGCTGACCCTCCTAGAAACGCTGGCGATAGTCCTCAGGCATGAGGCAAAAGCAGTCCACTACCGACTGCATTTGCAGTCGGGCAGGCTGAGAGCTGCCTGTAGCAAGCTGCCTGGGCTTCACCGGATAGCGTGGGAAGCAGCCTCAGCGCCCACTCCTCCTCCGGCCAACAGCACGCCACCGCTGTGGCCCGAAATACCTCCCGGAAGGCATGAGGGTCATCTCCCTCCCCCACAATAGTGGGGCACCACTATTGCTCAGTAACATTGTCAATGTTATTTATGCATATGTTGGTTGTTGCTGTGGTTTCTCTGCTGTTTTTTTTCCTCTGTGCAGGTGTTGAATCAGACTCTCAAAGTTTTTTCTCTCTCTGTCCCTTTCTCCTTCTCTCTTTCCCTCTTCTTGTCCTCTGTTTTTCTCTCCCTCTCCTTCTGTTAACTTTCTCCCCAACTTCACGTTCTTTCTTCTTTTTTTTCTTTTCTTTTCCATCCCACGGTCTTGTCTGTTATGGTTGTAATAATCCAAAATAAAAAAATCCTAATAAAGCTCTAATAAAATATGACTATCAAGTAGACTTGTAGTCAAGACCGCCTAATCCGAGACCAAGACAAGACCAAGACAATAGGGTATCGAGACCAAGACCAAGACCGAGACCGAGTCGAGACGAGACCAAGACCAAGACCGAGACAAAAAAAGTCTTTAAACTGCAGCCAGATGCTGCTTCGTTTACAGGTGTCAGGCATATTTATGTGTTTTTGCTTTCGCACAGCCCTCACACCGCTGTCTACTGTCTCACTCACTTACTGAGAGGACAGACGCACGCTCCACTTGACTGTCGCGTCTCTCACCCTCTCTGTTTTTCACATAATGATATTATCCCTCCATATTGTGATTGGCCACAATATGGAGGAATTGGAGCATAGCTGAGCCACTGTGTGAGAGCTGAGCAGCGAAAGGAAATTAAGTGAGGGTAGAAATAACTGAAAGATTATTAGGCTCCGTTTTGAGTTTTGTTAAAAAAAGAATGACTTCATATAGGAAAAAAAATAAATATCACATATGCAGGACACCTTAAACTAGTTTTTTAATTAAGCAGCAAGGCAGAACAAAGTCGGGGCTGTATCAAAACACAGGGACTAAACCCCAATTCAACCAGACCCAGAACTGATCCGGAATTAAAACAGGACTACAACAGTTCAAAATCAGGACTACTTAGGACTTAACCAAGACAGAACCAGAATCAGAACTAGATGATAGTAGCACTGAAAATCATCATAGACCTGCACTACACTTATTTTTTAATTCTACCAAAGTACACTATTTAGATTGAGAAAGTTTATATAATTATTTAGCCTTGTTGTGCAAACAAGCCTGCATAACTTACTAATATAGAATTTGAAAAGTAACAAATGGTATCTAAAAAGAAACAGGTACTAGATACATGTTCTGATGAGTTTTGGCAAACAACCATTTCACTAACATGTGTGTCTCACCTGCTCTTGTTCCATCTCTGGTCTGTCCTCATTCTCCATCTCCCTCTCTGTTCCTCTCTCCCTCTCTGCTCCTCTCTCTCCCTCTCTGTTCCTCTCTCTCCCTCTTTGTGCTGACAATCAAGCCAAACACCAACATCATCAAATATACAGTTGAAACCAGATATTTACATACTCTTCAGATAAAAACACAAACACTTTTTAATTGTAACATCAAATCAGACTAAATGTTTATTTTTTAGATTGATAAATATAAAAACATATTTGTTAACTTTAAGAGTAAAGAGAAAACTATATATGTATTTCTTAATTGCAAATGGCACCAAATTGTATTCAAAATTGAGCCACACTTATGGAGCTCCACAGTTCTTTTCCTGGTGTTTTGGTTGACATCTCTTGATTTTCACATGTCACAGAAACAGGCTCTGTGTTTTGCCTTATATGCATCCACAGGTGTGCCACCAATTTACTCACATGGACTCTACTAACCTATCAGAAGCTTCTTCAGCTCAGAATGGAATCGTCTGGAGTTTTTCTTATTAATTAACAATAAACTTAGTGTATATGTTCTCCTAAATTTGATGAAAGGGATAAAAATAGACAGCTCTGTCTCTCTTTATTCTGTCATTAAACTAATTCAAAGATATTTCAACATTTATTTATCTAAAACAAAAGTTTACTCTAAATTAATGTTTAACAGTAAAAATAGTTTTATGTTTTCTACCTAAAGTGTATGTAAATATCTGGTTTCATCTGTGAATATACTGCTGTGTATTGAAATTTCTCTTGTTTTGCATAGATATACTGAACAACATACAAAGCATAATATATAAAATAACATCTACCTGAGTTTTTCTTTGAAAGAAGCTCCTTATGTCCATTGTTGTGTTCATCAGTACACAATTGAAACCGATTTAGAGAGTTTGTTTAGCCGTGGAGGGTAACAACTGAAAATATGAAATGTAAGCTAAGGCTCTCTAAAAATCAGCATTGTTGTTCGGCTTTTTATTTATCCATTTGTTGATTCACTCAAGAGCAAGTAACGCAACCAACTGATCAGTTTGATATCAATCTTTTGTGATACACCGTCATATTTACAGTATTAGTTCAGTACGAATGATTTGCTTTGGTACCTGGTCAAACTTAAGCTCTCCTCTGTCTGCAGCAAACTCGCAGGCAGCAGCTTCTCCCTCACTCACATGCGTGCTGTGCTCAGTCGCCTACTGCCTGAGCTCGGATCATACCAAAATTAGGGGATTTACGACGGTGCCCCATGCTTTCTGAAAAAATGACCCGGCTTAAGCCCAGTAAGCCACCCCGCTCCGCTAATGGTTGACTCCAAATCTCCCGAACACTATGTCGATTTGAGAACGGAAGACTGAAACAGCGAGACCAAGACCGAGACAAGACAAAAGTCCGTCGAGACCAAGACAAGACCAAGACAAAAGTCCATCGAGACCAAGACGAGACCAAGACCACGTAAAAGTGGTCTCGAGACCGGTCTCGAGACCAAGACCGGTCTCGAGACCAAGACCGGTCTCGAGACATCCAACTCTACTATCAAGTGAACCATCATATTCAATGCCATAATGCTCCACTTGTGAAAGTTAATCTGTTCGGTATTTTTTGGTTTTCAGACAACAATTCTGATTGCTACACTGCTGGACGGGAAAAAAAATGTTGCATGCCAGTGTAGACTGTTTTTTTTGTTGTTGTTGTAAAAGTGATACAATGATGCATACAACAGTAACAATAAACTTAATATTAAAAGAAAATCTTGTGTCAATAAATGAACATTTTTCTCATGAACTTTCTGAAAATTCAAGACAATGGCTAATTTTAGGAAAGTCACCAACTTTACATACATCTATTTGTATAAAATTTGTCCCTCGTCTTGTGGGATTCTGTGGGCCTCTGTCAAAGGCCTGGGAGCTTCAGGGTCCTGTGCAGTATCTTTGATATTCCTACGACTGTGCTCTTATGGACAGAGATCTTGGACGTTGTTTGTTGGGTCTGTTGGAGCCACTTGCCCAGATTGGGGGGCATTGCCCCAAGTGCTTTGATTGCCACTGTGACCACTGTTGCCTTCATCCTCAACATCTTCTCAGGCTCCTTACTGAGCCCTTGGTACTTCTCAGGCTTCTCGTGTTCCTTCTTTCTGATGTTGCTGTTACTCAGTATCGCTACATTTATCACTACGGCCGTCTTTCTCTACCTGTCCACCGCCACTATGTCCGGCTGGTTAGCCATCACCAGTTTGTATCTCTGTATTTAGAAGTCCCAAAAGACCTTAGCTCGGTCATTCTCAACACCCTAGGCAGTGGGAAACCCTTGGCTCACGGGTCTCTGGGCCCAGAGCTCTGGCATAGCTGGCTGCCAGTGGAGCAATCGTTGATTGCCCAGATCATGTTCGTCCCATTCACTTGTCTCCTCAGGACGTGTGACGCTTTGTAGGTATTCCTTGTGGCATCTTTATGCTACCCATTTGCCTGTGGGATTCCCAGGTACTTCTAGTTGTCCTCGATGTCTGCAATGTTGCCTTCTGGTAGTACAGTTCCCTGAGACCTTACTACCTTCCCTCTCTTTGTTATTGTCCAACTACGCTTGGTGGTGTGCATTCCATAGTTGGTATCTGTAGCCAGTCTCGTCAATGATCTCACCGAGGGGTCCAGATTGAAATTGAGCTGCCATCCAATTTCATCCCATAGTACAAAAATAGCTGAAAATCTTTTGCTTGCGGCTGATTCTGGACTCATCACCATCATTTACATTCTCTATGACCTCACTACAGCTTTCAATACACTTTCCCAACACGCCTTTTTTATAATTTATCTCCTACGTCTTTGCAATATTTTCGGAAAATACAACATTCAACTCCACTGTTACCCAGATGACACCCAGCTCTACTTGTCTTCTAAAACCACCACTATCCTCCCACCCTCATGCGTTTCTGTTTAAATGAAATTAAACTTTGGTTTACATACAATCTTAAACTTAATGGCAATACAAGTGATTTTTTTTCCTTTTGGCACCAAATTTATACCATCTAAATATAACATGATCTTTTAATAACTCAGTTGTCATATCTTCCCTTTAGGTTAAGAGTCTGAGTGTCATCCTCAAAGTATTTACCTTCACAGCGAACATAAACAATATCACCCAGCCTGCCTATCTTCATCTCTGCAATATTAATGCCCTTCATTCCTCACTCACTGAGCATGGTCCCAGCATGTGCCGCTAATCAGGTGCCTAATTGTTATCACCTGGGGTACCAGATGCTCAAAACAAGAGTTAATAGCTAAAAAAACAAAAAACAAAAAAAACCAACCCACAAATGTGGCACCATTTAAGGGTAAAAAACAGGCTTTCCCAGAACCCCTATTTCTTGTCCAGAAGCATTGTTACAACAAAGAAATAATCAAATCACAGTTTATTTCAGAATGTTTTTAAAATCTGTGGTACTGTTATATTTCTGTGTTTGCTGTATGTGCACGTATTTATTATCAGAATGATCTTCAATAACCTACAATGCATCTTTAAAACATGTTAAGCCAATCAGGTCGGATGGAATTCAGTGGGAGTTTAATTTTAAGATTTTAAGATTTTAGGATTTTTACATCAAAGCAAATTCTTGAAGTTACAAAAAATATCTGTAACCTAGTGCAGTATGTGCACTTTAACGTCTGATTAATGATTTCTGGATGAAACATTTGGATGCATGTTGTGCCTAAGTGTTAAAAATGTATTTTGTCAGGTTTGAGTAAGACTGGCTAATTCTCACTGACATTCTTCCAACAGGTGAGCTGAGGATCGTCCTGTATGGACAGAGTGGACAGGGTAAAAGTACTCTAGGAGGCATCATCCTGGGCAACAGAGAAATATTCACTTCTAATAAGGACTCAAAGAAGTGCCATAAGGAAAGAAAGACCATCACGGGTCGAGAAGTGGTTGTTGTCGACACTCCAGGTCTGTTTAAAGTAGGTGATGATCGAGAGGAAGTGGTGGAAGAGATCAAGCGGTCCATCAAACATGCTGAACCTGGTCCTCATGTCTTCCTGTATGTGGAGAGGTTTAAAGAGATCTCACAAGAGAAATTAGACGCACTGAAGGTTTTTCAGGACACGTTTGGTAAACAGGCAATGGACTACACTATAGTGGTGTTCACCACTACAATGAAGAAAATCGACGACACTATCATGAAGGAAACACTGAAATCCCTCACAAGATTAACCGATCAGTTCCAGCAAGGTAATTGTGTTTTTAACATTGAAGACATCGAACAACAAGAGTCTCAACTCGACAAGCTGCTGGAGATGATAAAAAAGATGACGGGAGAAAAACGTCAACCTTTCTACACGTCTAAGATGCTCCAGGAGTCTGAAGAAGCTCTGAAAATACGAAAGGAAACAAAACCAAAACCAGAAGAAGAGTGGCGCTCTTTTTATGACCGGTGTGGTTTGATTGGAATGGCTGTCGGCTGTGCAGTAGGGTATTTTATTTGTGGTGGTGAGCTGACGCCTACAACAGGAGCTGGGGTTGGCGCTGTAGTTGGTATGATGCTGTTCGTGGGAATAGCGTTTTTAGGCGTACTTGCTAAAATTAAAATTCAGGCATGATGCAGATAGATTTCAAACAGCGTCTTTGATTTGTTGCTTACGCTGATCAGACCAAATCTAGTGTAGAAAACCATAAAGGGGAAATCATGGTGGATGTATGTTTAGCTATTTTAGTTAATGTTGACATGATTTTACCTAAATTTTTATGCTGCAATAGATGTGGGCTGCTGCGTGCTTCCCATCACGCACTGTTTCTTCTTAATTCACCATGTGTTTATACACCTCTCTGCATTTAGTTATTGGTTCTTATTAATCTTCATCCTGTCTTCCTCCCCTCTTCCCCAACCAGTCACAGCAGAAGGCCGCCCCTCCCTGAGTCTGGTTCTGCTGCAGAATTCTTCCTGTTAAAAGGGAGTTTTTCCTTCCTACTGTCTCATAGAGGGTCATATGATTGTTGGGGTTTTCTCTGTATAATGTGAGGGTCTTTTCTGTACAGCTTAAAGCACCTTGAGACAACTGTTTTTGTCATTTGGTGTTAAACTAATAAAATTGAATTGAAATGACCTGAACTGAAAATCACAACAACAGTTGCCTCAAGGTGCTGGTGTTATTAAAAGTGATTTGTCACATACCAAGTGGACCAATACCCAACAAGACCAGCAAGTTACTGTATCTACAAATTCAGTAAAGAACTGTAATAGTGACCAACTGCAAATGGAGAGCTATGTCCACAGAATGATCACAGTGGGTGTGGTTCAGCACCATCACGGCCAGCATCACTCACAAGCGAACCATGAGAAGTGGGCCAGTTTTTCCACAACACTACAGGTCAGAGCACACAGCACCCCACCAGATGGAAACTTTTGGTACATGAATACATCAGCTTTGTCCAATATCATTTAAAACTGAGCACCCACCAGGTCACCAGATGTAACTCTGTCTGTGAAGCTGGATTTAAGAAATAAATACTTAAAATTAGAGTTTTAAAAACATATTCTTGTTGTAACAAGAAATCAGTTTCTGTTGGTCTGGTAAACCACCTGTCATCTGTCTCAAACTATCTCTACTCCACACAGTCCTCATTTTCTAAAGTGCTTTAGAAACACAAACGTTACGGCTAACAGCTCCATTTTCCAATTTGAGTGCAGCTAGCCAAACAGCAAACAGCCACTTACAGAGTGAAAGTGGAGAGCATATCCTTGATTTCTTAACATAAACTCATTGTTGCAGCACTAAAGTGATCCCATTAAACTCATGTTTAGTTTTAATGTCCTCATTTTCCTCTGAGTTATCGATTCTGTCACTAGTTAGCTAACATAAACTATCCATCCATCCATCTTCTTCCGCTTTATCCAGGGCCAGTTTGTGGGGGCACCAAGGTGTTCCCAGGCCAGCCGAGAGATATAATCTCTCCAGCGCGTCCTGGGTCTGCCCCGGGGCCTCCTGCCGTTGGAACATGCCCGGAACACCACGCCTAGGAGGCGCCCAGGAGGCATCCTTGTCAGATGTCCAAACCACCTCTACTGGCTCCTTTCGATGTGGAGGAGCAGCGGCTCTACTCTGAGCCCCTAATGGATGGCTGAACTTCTCCCCCTATCTCTAAGGGAGAGGCCAGCCACCCTTTGGAGGAAGCTCATTTCCGCGATCTCGTTCTTTCGGTCACTACCCACAGCTCGTGGCCATAGGTGAGGGTAGGGACGTAGATCGACCGGTAAACTGAGAGCTTCGCTTTTACACTCATCTCCCTCTTCACCACAACAGACCGGTGCAGCGTCCGCATCACTGCGGCCGCAGCACCAATCCTTCTGTTGATCTCCGGCTCCCTTCTCCCATCACTCGCGAACAAGACCACATGTTAATAAAAAAACTGGAAGATGTTAGATTCAGATGATGTTTCTAATATTTTGGCTTTACGATTTTTCCTTTTGTGAGTCTGAAGCAACTGAAACAGGATAGAAACAGGTGGAGCCTAACTCTGGATTTGCTGCAGTGACCTGCTGGATGTTAAGTGAACTTTTATCTTCATTAACGTGTGACTGTTTTCATATCCAGTGCTGATCTGTGAGATAACACACAGTAATGTATTTAAATGTGTTTTTGTGTGTTGGACAGATCAGTAATCTATCAGTTTGATCAGATTAGATCCTGCTGGCCGTCACAGACTCTGTTCTACATTCATGCAGTTTGTTCTCACTTTAAAGGATTTTTGGGTTTCAGGGTTTCTTGTGTTTGTTCTCCTGGATAAACTCCACTTTCTTACTTTAGGAGTTTCTAAAGGACTGTTTCCTGATACAAATGTAAATGTGTGCTTCAGCTTCAGTGCAGACGGTTTTCACATGTTTGTGGATGGAAACACTTTGGTGTCTTAAACTTGTATATAAACATACTACACTACCCATACTCCAATACACATGTAATCCAGTATTTGTACTCTTGTATCAGTATATGTTACAGCATGTTTTGTAGTCCAGAGCATGAGCACATATAATCACAGTCACATCTGTCCTGATGTGAACCCACAGGCTCGTGCTGAGGAGTTTGCTAAACAGTCTAAATGATGTCTGACTTTTATTGTTATTGTGTGTTGTATTAAGTACCAGCTCTGCTTTGGATTTTGTGCCTGAACTTGTTGTACAGGAAGTGCTGACCTTGTGCCTTTGAGCAGCAAACACATGTGAACGTGCAGCTCAGGTTCTCTCTGCTCAGGTCAAAGGTCATTCTCCTGTACATGTCGCACCTGTTTCACTTGTTTCCTTTGTATAAACTCGTGCATGTAATAAAACAGAAGTAGGTTGTTGATAACCTGCTGAAAGACAGACGTCTTCTTCTCTTTGTGTCCTGATAGTCTCTGAGCTCCAGGAGCTCTCCACAGGAGAACGCTCTCAGATGTCCTCCTCTGGGTGATTGGATGGGCTGACCTGTATCGTTCACTGAGGGGAATACAGCTCAGAGTGCTGTTATGGAAGCACCTCAACCTGGTTCAAGGATCTGCCCGTCTCAGGGCTGCAGTTTGTTCTCACACACCACTATTCTCTGGAAAGACAGATATCTCTTCCTCTCTCACACAAACACAACCCAATCAACAACTCATAGTTTTGGTATTCATTCCCAGCGTGTCCTGTCAGGCTTTGGTGTAAATCCCCAGTAAGTGCCAACCCACCAGGCTTGGCAGTGAGATAAACTCCAACCTTCAACCACACCTGAACCACTGAGCACAAATGTTTGATGTGAACAGATTATTCTTCAATAATTAGACACATCAAACAGGAATGAGTGCATACACATGCACAGGATAGTTTAACACTGATGGATCTGAACCTTACTGAGAAAATGAAACTGAAAGCTTTAAAGTGTCTGATGCTACATGGATATAAAATCATCTGCAGCTGACTGACAGACCAAACTGTGACTCACAAAGTGAAGCAGGAGCTCCATTCAGCACGAAGACAGTAAAACATCCCAGCAGAAACAAGCTGAACATGTTTCTACTCACAGCAGAGTCTCAGAGGTGAAGCTGGGCTGTTCAGTGAAACGCTGCCCTCTGCTGCTCACAGGAGGAAACAGCCTCCAGCTTCAGCCTCTCAGAGCTGCAGCAGAGCAGCTGTGAGCATCAGACAGCCCTGAAGGTGAAACACTGTCAGCAGGTCTGACCGCGCACCAGGCTGGATTCATTCAACTCAATGTAATTTTTTCAATTTTATTTCAATTCACAGCAACATTTACTTCAAAGCACTTTACAAATACAGGTAGTCTTCACATAGACTCTGTCCGGATAAAGGCCCAGCAGAGGTTGTGTTTCCTGCAGGAACTCAGGAAGTACAACCTGCCACAACCTGCTGGTCGTCGTCTACACAGCCATCATGCAGTCTGTCCTGTGCACATCGATCACTGTCTGGCTCAGCCGGAAGCAGGACAGGCCCAGACTGCAACACACAATCAGGTCTGCTGAGAGCATCATGGGTGCTGATCTTTCCTCCATTCACAGTCCAGGGTTTGGAAACGGACAGAAAACACTGGGTCGTGGGTCTTAGGTCTTATTGTGAGTGTTTGCACTTCCTGTTTTATTTTGATAGTCTTCTGTTTGATGTGTACAGTGGTCTCTCGCTATGACATAGTTCACCTTATTTTACAATCATCTTTAATAAATTATAAATTGTGTTCACATGATATATTAAATTATAACTGTTTGAATCATGTAAAGTATTATTTTATATCATAGTTATTAAGAGATAAAAGCCTGAATAAATAAAAACTCAGACCCTGAGAGCCTCTGTGATCCAGCACCTTCAAGGATTTAAAAAAAACTCTTCAGGAGTTTTGATCCAAACTGTTAAAGAGAGCATGAGACCACCAGTGACGTCACATTCAGAGTTTAAATATGATAATAAAATCATTCTGACTCAGAGTGAATCACAGCTAGAAGGTGATCCTGCATCAAATCCAGGTAAAAGGACACCTTTCCATCTGCTCTAAGTTGTTCTGAGCAGAAAACTATCCCACATGCTGATATGAGTGTTCAAAGTTTACCCAGAATGCACTTTGTGGTAAATTATCAGAAACAGATCAAAGATCAGCATACACCAAACATCTGCTTTCTGCTCCTCTGCGTCACAGCCATGAACCTGCTGCAGGTGATTCACACTGTGGTGGATCCATCACACTGATGCTCACAGCTGGGTCTGGAGAACATTGACCTGAACTAAACCAGATGTTGTCTTCAGACTGTGAGTCTTGGAGTGTAAAGCTGATGTGGATCAGCTCTCATCGTGGCTGCAGACACTTCAGGTCACTTCACCCTTTAACCTCAGCCTGTGCCAGACGTTTCAAACCCAGACAGACCAGCGGGTGTAGTTTCTCCTGTGGCCACCAGAGGGCAGACGTTCAGCAACCAGCTGCACTGCTCCTCAGAGTCCAACATCTTCAAACCAGGAGGCGGGCTCAGTGCTGGGGAGGAGCTGGACCATCAGAGAGGAGGGGGTTATCAGAACTGAGCAGAGGAGCGCGCTCAGTCAGGACGACTCACTGCTCCTCTGAGCATCACAGGGAAGCACGTGTGATTTAAGTGTTGCCTTAAAGCTGTGATTTTTAAACCTCAAACACACTGATGTAGCTGCTGTTGGAATCAGAGGTTGTCAAAGATTTTCACTTCAAAAGCCAAAATAGCTCACGCCCACACTCCGACCCACAACTTTTCTCAGTCATTAATGAGAAAAGAGTTTAAGGGTTTGAGAACAGCTTGATTGTTGAAGCTGCAGCTGTTAGCTTATAATAACATATAACCTCCAATCAAAGTCCTGGAAATTCACTCACAAAACTGAAGCTCAGATTTCTTAGAAGGTCTGTTAGTACAGTAACCTCACAGACAATGTGTCATAATAATGAAAATGCTCCAGCAGCACAAACACGGTCCAGAGATCCAGTTCAGGGACTCCAGTTAGCTGAGGTGAAGCCCAGAAGACAGCAAGCAGCTACCTGTGTCACCATCCACCTGTCTGAGCGTTTTCTGGTCTGATTACTGACCTGCAACATCCACAGTAAAAACAAAGGAGAAATTTCAAGACAAGAAATGTGTCATGTGTCTATTCAGAAAAATCATTTTTGAATTGATATTTGTGATTCCTGTGAAAAAGAAAGGACGTGTCCTTTCTATCAAAGGTAGTCGTACTGATGTGCACTTCTGCCAGCTCTACTCAGGATCTTTGCTAACGGCTTCATTTTAGTTTCAGGTCCTTGTAAACAGAATAATTACAAAAATCCATAAAATAAGTGAGTAAAACAGAGCTGATCTGTAACTGAATATGTTTACATTTGTGTAGAAATGATTCTGGTCAGTTTTATGCCATTTACTGTGATATGCATATGAAAATAAACAGAACCTTTTTTTATTTGCTTCCACTAAAGCTTTATCCAATGAAAGATCTGCTTAATTCACAAAGCTTCACTTGTTCCACATTTTTTCATGTTACAGCCTTTTGATTTTTCGTCTTTAAATTCTCATACAACACCTCATAATGACAAAGTGAGAAATGTTTGTTTGAAATCATGTGTTTGATTGTCTTCACCTGTGTCCACTCTATAAGACAATGAACACACAAGCATGGTGCTCAGAGCATCAGACTACCACACATCAGCTGCTGATGGTGCGTAACTATGGATTATCTCCTTCGTATAAGGATGCTCCAGTGTCTCCTCTGCTAAAGGAGGTAACAAAGGAAGCACTGAGGGACCTTTCTTTAGTATTCATCCTACCAGCTGTGATTATGGCTGCCACACAAACACGTTCAGGTCGCGTCGGTCAGTTCAGAGCCTTCTCTTAATGTTTGTCTGATCCCTCGTCTTGCACTCTGTGGTTTCCCACTCTGAATTTTTGGGAATCTTGTTTTGTGTCTCTGCTGAAAGGATTTTGTGTTTCCTTGTTAATAAATGCTTATTGTTCATTCCTCCTGCCTTCATGTTTATATTTCCTTCCTCGCAGCTGCTTTATGATTTATGTCAGTGCTGTAAGAGATCATGACTGGGACAGTTCTCACATACTAATATTCTTCCAACAGATGACCTGAGGATCGTGCTGTTTGGGAAGACCGGGGTTGGTAAAAGTACTCTAGGAAACATCATCATGGGGAACACAGAGACTTTCATCTTAAAGGATTGCACACAGAAATCCCACAGCACTGTCGAAGGTCAAAAAGTGGTTGTTGTTGATACTCCAGGTCTGTTTAAACCTGGAAAACATGAAGATGAGCTGGTGAACGAGATCAAGTGATCCATCGATCTTGCCAGTCCTGGTCCTCATGTGTTTCTGCTGGTGCTGAGATTCGGTATGATCACCTCTGAAGAATTAAAGGTACTGGAGGTTTTTTGAGCGCACCTTTGGCAGACGTGCATTGGCCTACACAACAGTGGTGTTCACCCATAGAAATGAAGCCTAGCCTAGACATAGCCTTAGATGCTGGGGAATCAAAGGCAGACGGCTCTGCTGAAAAATGAATAAGGGAGGGTGAGAGGAAAAAACAGAGAGCTCGAACAGGAAGCACAGCGTGTTTCTGCTCACAGTCTCAGAGGTGAAGCCCTGAAGCTGTGTGGTTTAGTGAAATGCTGCCCTCTGCTGCTCACAGGAGGAAACACAGCCTGCAGCTCCAAACAAACAAGCCTCTGCTGCTGAGCCTGTTGTTCTGCAGTTTCACCATCAACCACTAGGTGGCACTGATGTTTCTCTCTGTGAGTTGATCCAGCTGCCCCGACATGAACTCATGTCTCCTTTTCCAGATCAGTTTCCACACAGTGGGAAAAGGCCGTGGAGTGAAGGAAAGGTGTGAAGGAGAGACTTATAAGGACTTAGGAAAGGAGAAGGAGGCTTTTACGCTGGACTCCTTAATCATGTCTGCACTGCTACACTGTCTACAGGATGGACTACAAAAGCCAGTCTTACGATCATCCCAGCGTGTTCTGTCGTTTCCTGCAGGGAAATATAACACTTCACTCAACTGCGAGAATTCAAACAGCTTTATTGTGACTGCAGATACTCCGGGGTCAGTGCAGAAAAACAGCGACAGAAGAAGAAGCAGCCAGAAGTGTGTAGGAGGCCAATCACAGCTCGGGAGACACTTGGGGACATTTTTATTATTATTGTGAAAACTAATTAAAAATACTATAAATGCTTTAAATGAACTAGAAAATAAAAAATGAACGGTGGAGGAAAAAAAGTTGTTTTCATGACAATCTTCATGCAAAAAAGTTACATTAATATTATTTTAAAATAACAATATTCGCAGCAAATATTTGAAAAATGTTTGTTAATGAGCACTGAAATGTTTTTTTTTTTTTGACTAACAGAGATTAATGTAGAAAAGAGTTCAGTGAGCTTTGAGGCTGAAATCATCCCACACACTTTCTTTTTTTGGTCTTTGGTGACGTCAGAAGCTCTCAGACGAGAGCCAACGTGAATATGAATCTGAAGCCTGCCAGCTTCCATTACCGCCTTCTTCAAACTGCTACTAAAATTTAGCCTAGCATTACTTTGGCAGGAAGTGATGTCACTATTAAGAGTCTGACAGATGGCGAGCTGCAGTCTGGAGTCACTCTGAGCGTCGAACATCAGAACAGGACAGGAAATCCAACTTTTTAATAAACAAGCATGTGACATCCAGCTGTGGTGATTTGGACACGATGCTGGTGATGGTGGTCATGGTGATGGCGGTCATGGTGATGGTGGTCATGGAGATAGACTTCCTGAGTGGACAGATCGATGGCGTTTCTCGTGTTTCAGAGGGAGTAAAGCTTCAGCTGCTCCTCTATGTCGGCCTCCGTCACCTCCTGGTTCGCCTTCAGCAGCTGGAAGATGGCTGCCAGCTGCTCCTGTTGCACCCTGGGATGTCAACACACACACCCACACACACACACACACACGGTTAACAGTTTAGCCTCCAGGATCGTTTTTATTGTTGATCCTCGCTCAGGTGTTTTCAGATTGTGGATTTGGATGTTCACCGAATTAATTCATATAAATGAACCAGATTATTGCAAACAGCTAACAGTCTCACCATCTGTAATGTGTTGATATGAGCCTTACATAGCTCTGCCTGCAGCTAGCAACCAGGTAGCACATCATTAGACAGAACTGCGCTGAAGTCTACAGCCAATGAGCTTGACAATGAATGTTTGGTGTGAGCACCTTCATCCTTCAGCTCTCTGAGGATCTCTTCTCCAGGCTTCTTGAAGGACGTTCAGAGCTCTTCTTTGGATGTTTCTGCCTCAGGATCTCCCCACACTGCTTCAGGGATGCTCCACTGTGTGTTGGCATGCTTTCACTGCACTGGCAGTGTGTTTGGGATCATTGTCAGGCTGAAAAATGAGGCTGCCAATCAGAATCTTCCAGATGTTACTGCATGTGGATCAAAATCTGATTTTCTTCATTAATCAGCAGTTTTAACTCCAACACACATCCAGCTAAATGAAACCAGTCCAAATACTCTAGCACTGCAAATGTCTCTGAAAGTGTTTCCACTGAGGAATCCCGGCAGTGGCTGTAAGCTGACGGTGCTGAACCATCTACATTTGATTCACGAGTGCTTTTTGTCATCACGTTTCTTGTCTTTACATCTCTCTCATTATTTCGTCTGCCCCTCGTCTGTGTTAGGTCTTCAGCCTGAGATAAAACAGGAGCATTTCCGTCATCTGCATCTTGATATTTTGAAACCAGATTTGTGACTCGTCACTTTTGATCCTAAATTCTCTGAGAGAGAGAGCGAGGAACAAAAGCCAGCTCCTCCTGCTTCCGGCTCCTTTGCTACTCTCACGGGAAAACAAACGTCATTTTTTATTGAATACGACCTGAAACCAGAGACCGAGACCATCGACCCGACCGGCTTGCTGAGCTCAGAGATCAGCTGAGCAGCAGGCTCACCTCCTGACCTCTTACAGCCAGAGGAGGTCTTAATGCAGGTTTACCATTTTTGGAGGGACATTCATTTTTTATGTCGTCTGTGGTTACACTTTTAGTTTTGCATGTGTTGCCTCTAAACAAGCACCTGATGGTGCTATTGTCTCTGTCAGCTCCACCTAAACTTTGAAGCAAAAACAGGAAACAGGAAAGAGTAAACAAATACTGAGAATGGGCAAAAGTATTTTTAATAATCCAGAATTTACAAAACAAAGATCAGAAAGAATCAACAACATGTTTCACACTTTTATTTCATGGTTAACATTTAAAATCACAACTGAACACTGAAGCTAGCAGGAACGTTTTATTGCAGCTTGTCGTCTAATTGTCTTTTTTCATTTGAAACCAGCAGTGAGAACTAGGTTATACTGAGGTTAACTTCATTAACATTCACTCACATAATTAATTTGTTTGCTTCAGAAAGGCTGGACACGAAAAGCAGACAGTAAAGAAACTCCTGAAGGCACTTTGGTGTGAAGATGTTTACTTTTCACAAGCAGCTCAAACCTCAAAACTCAACAACAAGAGAAGAAAGCAGGCAGGACTTTCTGCAGGGTCTGATCTCCATCTCTTCAGCGCTCCTCATCCTCACGGATCAGCTGTAAGAATACAAAGGAAACACAAGAAGCTGACGGGAGTTTGAGATCACAACTACAGGAAAACTTGTAAAAATGACTCAAACCGTCTGAAAATCTAAACCCGGTGACGCTAAAACGCACCACAGCGTTAGCGCAGATCTACGGTGTTTAACGTGACGTTGCTCACCTCAGCTCTGAGAGATGCTAACGCCAACATTTACTCTACTCGAATATTCAGGTTTATAGATGCTGAAGTTTTTTGGGCAGAGGAGCAAACGGTGCTGCACCGAAAACCTCCTCGAGGTTGCTTTGGTGCCTCGTAGTTTGCATAGAAGTCGCTGACTTGCAGCGAGTCGTCAACGACTCACTGAGCTGTTGTGACAGAGCTCACCTTCAGAGTAAAAGCTGCATGAAATGTGTTGGCTACAGCTTTTACTTTGAAAGTAAATGTTCTGTTTCCAGTCTGTGGTTGGTTGGTGTTTGCAGTCTGCATCTCCAGAGCAAACTACAGGAGACTGCAGAGGTCTGCTACCAGTGGGAACATAAAACACACACAGGTTTTAGGTGCAGCACCGATTTGGGACTGAGGTAACCTAGGCAACAGTCACCCTCCAGCCGGGGACAACACATTTTTCCTTGACTGGAGGTTGCCGAGCGGTCACTGGGAAGCCTAAGCTAACATTTCAGTGGAAAGTCCTTCACGAGCGACTCCAGCTGTTAGATGCAACCAGAGTCAGTTAGGTTAACGTAGACAGAGTTCGACTCATGGAAAACGTTGCCTAACATGGTTAACAACGGCTCTCCTGACAGGTAAAGCAAAGGGCGGCACTCACCGTTAGCTGAGCGTTAGCAGGCAGCATGCAGGGTTAGCAGGCGAGCAGCACAGCTGGACAGAAGCTGACAGATGTGACGAGACCAGAGCGAAGACAGAAATAAACGAGCAGAGGCGAGCGCTTGATCAGCAGCCGGTCCACAGCGACACAGCAGCTGCCTCAGGCTACATCGACAAAGCAAAGTTCGCAGAAGTGTTTCTCCAGCTACAGAACACACCTCCACCCTGAAATTATTTATTCACCTGGATCAAAATACAGAAAATTCAACAGGAAAAAATGTTGATGATGACAGTCGTTCAGTTCCCACACCTCTAACCCACAGGTCAAAATAAAGATGGCGAGGTTTAAAGTCATGAGAGTCCACAGTGCTGCACATTCACGACTGACCCGCGGTTCATCCCCGGGGACATGAATCCCTGCGGGGTCGCGACAGGAAGGACATCGAACATGTGGAGCTTTAGGTGGAAAAATAGAAAAAGTAAAACTTATATTTTAACAGCACCTGAACATGTGCCACTAAAACGTTTAGAAACGTCACGGTCGGCGTGTAATAAAATACTCCATATGACAGGGGTGGGGAACTCCACAGTCTCCTGGTCCAGGCTGACTTTGACTGTGTGACAGCTGATTATATTAATGAGATGTATTATTATGGTTCTTTTAAATGTGTGCTGTGTTTGACCAGAGGAGGGCGCTCATGGACAAGAAGCGGCGATCAGTTTTTAAAGAGGAGAGCTGGTGAGCTCCATGCTGCGTGCAGTGGAAAAGTCCAAAAAAGAAACTGAGCTCGGCCGCTCAGACGCAGGCGAAGGACTCTCCAACAAACACGAAGGTCCTCGCTGCTCGTTTTACAGCAACCATTAATTATGGGCCACGGTTTCCTGTGCTTTGGATAATGCGCTGAACTGTTTGGCTTAAGTCAGTGGTCCCCAACCCCCGGGCCTCGGACCGGTACCGGTCCGTGAGTCGTTTGGTACCGGGCCGCGAGAGTTGAGGCTCAAGTGTGAAATGTATGGTTTTCAGGGTTTTTATCGGTTTTCAGCGTTATTTTGTTATCGTTTTTATCGTTAACTCGGTTTTCCTGGGTCTTTTCACGTGTGTTATGAGTAAATCTTCTTTTTTTCGGTACCGGTACTAGTTTTATTTTGTTGTATTTATCCGCGACACCTTAAAGGCCGGTCCGTGAAAATATTGTCGGGCATAAACCGGTCCGTGGCGCAAAAAAGGTTGGGGACCGCTGGCTTAAGTGATTCAACCTCTATTTTTATGAATGTCTTTAAGCGCCTCCAAAATCCCGTCTGAATCATTGTAACCCTGCTCTGACGTCTGCTGCACAGTCGAGTTTCTGCAGGAGGCTGATATGAAGTCTGGCAGCCCGCTGCTAGAATCACAGCAGCAGTGATATCAAAGTCCACACCCAGAAATTAAACTGCTCCGGACGAGGCAGCAGCTGTGACGGGCGTCTGCTCTCAGGCCTTTTTGTTTGAGCGCTTCAGGAGATGAACTCAAAGTTTGCAGCTCCACTCGTCTGTGAGGGAGATGAACAGTAAAATCAAGTTACCGTGTCCTCTGCAACAAAGTGTTCCAGTAGTTTATGCAGGTCAGGAAAATGTGTGTGTGAAAGCTGGAGACTGAATCAGGGACAACCGGATACTTGCAGGACAAAGAGACGGGTTGGTAGGAAATATGAAACAGTCCCAGGAATAAAAACCAAATCGAATGATTGTAATGATTCTCAGTATGAACACACCTCTGCCTCCATAAACAGGCAGTAGCCCTGAAGTAACAGAGATAATGAAAGCAGTCTGTCTGAGGTGAGCGGTTGGACTGAAGAGGACCATCTCACCTGTCTGAGGTAAAGAAGGCAGCGCACACCGAACCACATGAAGGGGAGTCTGAGGACGTGTTCACGCTGTGACTGCATGAAGCCTGATCTTAAGATCTGGATTCTTCACATGACTCAGAGAGTTCCCATCACACTTCTGTGAAAATGCTCCCAGAGCTCGTCCAACCCTGGAGCCCGGGAGACTCAGGTCAGTCCCAGCGTGGTCACATGACCCCGGCGCTCTTTTCTTTTAGATTTAAAGCCCGTGAAGCCGCCCTTTCAACACTGAGCGCGCTCCTGCTGCAGCTGGAGGTGCAGAGCGTCTCCTTTGTGTTTCCTGTATGGACGTCTTATCCCCTCGGAGAACATGTGACCCACATCGGCTGCCTTTTGTCCACACTGGGTCACACTCAGTCGGTACACTGGTGCATGCTGGGAGGTTAAAGGGGCAGGGCTGAGCTTCCTGTTAACAGACGGTGAAAGACAATAATGATAAGAGGATAAGCAGCCGCTGTCTGGAGCGGCGGGCTGGGTGTAAAGACAGACCATGTGACCAACAGCAGAGGAATGAGCGTGAAACGGGGAGGAGCATCAGCCGTAGGGATAGACCGATCAATAATCAGTCATCAGCACCTCATGCAGAATATCTCACTGCAGAGACAGGAAACGATTAAAAGTTGGGACACGCCCACTCGTGGGCAGAAAACACAAAAACATGTTTTAAATGTTCTCCACATGAAGCGTCAGCAGGGACCCAACCAAGAGTTGGACCCGAACGTCCACAGGAGACACAAACACAGACCCTCCCCACAGAGGAGACTCCACAGTCACAATGAAAGAAATAAGAAAATCATAGCTACACACACTGCTTTAATATGCCTTCAACTCGTTTTAAATTCCAGTAACATTTTCTGTTTTCTTTTGAAGTTGCAGCTGAAACGAATCACATGACTGCTTCTGTGGTTCCACGAAAGCTGATTCTCAGAGTTTATTTTATTGTCATTTTGCAGATTGAATCAAATAATCAAATCATTGCAGTTATTTCAGATGTTCTTTAATTATGTTCCTCCAGCACATTTAATTCCTTTTATCAACATGTTTGTTCTTCTGAAGAAACCCAGACTTCAGATGAGGGACGTCTCTCCTGCAGCTGCTGTCGGCTCTGCAGGAGAGACGTTAATCAGTTTACAGCTTCTTACTGGACACTTTGATCTAACTGGCTGCATTTGTCCCACCGGTTTGCAGCTCTGTTTCTCACTGTGAATGTTGGCGTCAGTCTATCTGTGCTGCAGCGTTAGGGGTGATTAAGGACGGGCAGGGCTGAGGGTTTAGGGAGGGGATATTCTCCTTACCATCTCCTTCCTAGCACACTAGCACGAGTCTGCTGAGGCTGATTACAGAGAGGTAAAATCAGACGTGAGCTCTATCCTGGAAAGATAAAGGTGGAGGCTGTCAGACACGTCACTCATACAATCCAGAAAAACGTGCAAAAGGTTGGTGCATGCTGGGATATTCCAGGAGGGAAGGATAAAAAAGAAACTTAAATTAAAAGTTTGTTTCGTGTCACTTAAAAAAGCCTGATGATCACGATTCTGTGTATAACTGAACAGGGCTATCAGACACATGCACACGGTGTCATAAAGAACCAAATTATAAGTGAGACCAGCACATCACAGGTGTCACATGATGATGTTCCTCCCAGTATGCACAACATGTATTCTAATGAAGAAGGAGGCAACAGTCCCAGAACAGGACGCATCAGGCCGCTGCAGCGGGACTGGATTTGGGCTGCTGAGACCAATCAGGGATGAACTTTGACCCAAACCTGTGCAAAACAAAATGCTCCCACACAAACTGCAGCACTGGCTGTATCAGTCTTTGAAACACGCCCACCTCTCTGCATCCAGCACAGCTGCTGCTGCATGCAGGTACCTTATGCACTAATGTGGTCATTTATGTTGCTGATGAATGCATATGATCCATCACATGATGCATGACAGCTGATTACAAAAGGACAGAAAAATGACTGTTTGTGGTCAGTTAGCATCTTTTGTGCCCTTTGTGCAAACCTCTGTGTCCCACAGTGAGGAGCGACCTTTCCAGTCCTTCAGTCTGGAGGGACTCGCCCGTTCTCGAGTTTCTCCTGACTCAGAAGGTTTTGGCCTCCAGGTGTTTGACACCCCGCCTCAGGGAGGACGAGGCTCGGGTCAGACTGAACACAAACAAAAGCCTTGAGGTGCTGAAGGTAACGTTACGCTGTGCAGCTGGAAGCAAACACTCAGAGTTTAACAGATGCTCGACGAGGATTCTGCACAGGCTTCTCTCAGCAAACTGAGAACAGAGAGACCCCCCCCCCCCCCCAGGAACAGAGTGCAGTAGCAGCGCCAAGCCACACAAAGCTCCAGTCTCCAAATCAGAGCGCTGCAGACGTGCACTCCCCACACCGACAAGAGCAGAGAATAAAAACGGTGAAATCTGTCAGACCTTCATCCGCAGGCTGCTTCTCTACTCAACTCTGATTTAACAAAGAAGAAACAGAAACTCCGTCCAGCTGCAGGCTCACAGACGGGCACAGACAGCATGTAGCAGCACATTACATAACGCTGCGTTCAGGCAGTGTCAGCCTCAGGATGTGTTGAACAGACACGAATGGAGGAGACAGAAGCTGCTCTGGATGTACGAACCAGAACGCTCTCTCACTCCGGCGAGGACGGACCGAGTCCTCTGCATGAAGGTCCTCAGCTACAGTCTCTATTTGAATTATCAGCTGCCTCAGTTAAAAATCTGCTGGGATGGAAACATAGGAGTGGGTGAAGAGCATCAGGAGGCGGAGCTGCTCCCAGCACAGCACAGGTATGACAAAGGTGTACCTGGGGTGGTAAAGGGGAAGACATGGTTCTACGTGGTTCTGGTTCCACACAGAGCCCAGTCTACACGAAGCAGGCGTTTACTGTCAGTGGGTTAAAGCCTCCACCTTTCCTGCTTCTCCCATTCATGGCGTTGCACCCTTCCCTGTTCGAGCCCACTTATCCACCAATCAGCATTTGACCGACACACAGCATCGTCCACACTGAGCCACGTGCTGAGAGATACTGCTCTCTAACCACATCAATACAATTAAAGCCTGATGAGTTAAAATGAAACCACAGCTGTTTTTTGTTTCCTGAGCTCTTCCATCAAATCACAAATGTCTTCCACGCCGAGTGTCATAAAGTTTCAAGGAACCAATCAGCTTTGGCTGCTCTGTGCAGCTGTCCTGTCCATGCAGACAGCACACAGGATAGAACAGGGTGTGTTAGCATGCAGTGAGACCATCGGGCAGCCCGAGGAAACCAACCTCTGCTCCTCCTCCATGTCCTCCTGGGTCATCAGCACCGCCACCTTACTCTGTTTCATTCCCGGGGTGAAGTTCAGCACATCAGCAGCTGCAGCCACATCTGGAACAGCAGAGGGAGCGCACACATGTTAGCATCTGGCTGATGTCAGCTCTAACTCATCAGCTCATACCGACCTGAAGCACATTTTACAGGACTCTTTTTTTTTTTAAATGTACTTCAGCTCAGGCATACACATTAATATGCTGAGTAACTAACAACTAAAATATTCTGCATCTCTGTTTTCATTCTTGAAATAACGAGAGCGGCAGGACTCACAGTTTTGGTGACGATGAAAAACGTCCTTACTGTAGATTTAAAAGAGCTTAGAAGCAAAGTCCAAGCGGTCACATCACTGCAGTCTGTGGTTTATCATGTCTGTAATTGTATTAGTGCAGCAATGACCTCAGACCACACAAACGCACCTGACGCTCCACCTGCTGTGTGACAGGTTGGAGGTCATATGGCGAGCCGTCAGCGTGCACGCCAAGAGCTTTGCTGCCTGTTCAAGATTAAGTATCATCCTCCTGCAGCAGATGGCTGCTCCACCTCTACGCACGCCAGCTGATACGGTAACCACGCTCCGGCTCAGCCAGCGTCGACAGCCGGCCGCACACAGCACGGTTACTCATCATGCATGAACCTGGATACTGATCCAGACATGCAGGTCACAGTGATCACGGGGAGCAGCCGGATTTCCTCCTTGCTGATTCATTAACAGCAAATCAGCTGTTCTAAAATATATTCCTCATGGTCACACGTTGTATTTCAGTAAGCCCAGCATCTGTGTACACTCCTAATGTTTCCTGGAAGTGACTTATCTGTGACGCGCAGCTGCTGGCCTCTACAACGAGCCGTTTTCTGCTCAAAGATTATCTTCAGTGTAAAAGAAGCAGACATAAATCCAGAGCACAAGTATGTGGGCAGCTTCAGTGTTCACAGCTGGCTCAAACTTTCAGCACGTTAAGTCTGCTCTGCAGAAGTTCTGCATGTTTTAGCAGCATATATACCGATCCCGAGAATCAGTATGACCAATGTCATTGTCACATACATGTTACACCACATGTCACTGTACAAAGTAAATGTTTTTGAGGTGTTGGTATCGAGAAGTTCAGGAGCCTTGAGCCAACTGTTGTCGTGATTTGGCGCTAAATAAATAAAGTTAAAATTGAGGAACCATCATTCTTCACTAAATAATTCAGTACACAGGCTGTACTGAATTATTTAACAGGTTTAGGACTGGCTTTTCAAATGTATGTTTAACAGAAGAGGCCCCAGGATAGAGCCTTGAGGAACTCCTAATATTTAATTACTGGAATCTTAGACACTAGGCAGTCCTTGGCCAATAAATAAAACCAGTTCTGGACTCTGTCCTCAGTCTCATGTGGTCCACTGAGGTCAACTAAGACCAAAACCTCTCTGATCAGAGAGAGGAGAGTAGAACTGCTCAGTCCAGCTAGCAGACTTACCGTCATCCAGGACGGTCTCTGGTTCGGGTTCCCGCTCACGCGATGGTTCTGTCAGACCTTCATTGGGTCCGGGCATCTGCTCAAGCAGTTCTTCAGGTTCAGTCGCGGGCTTCTGGGCTGCCACTTCAGACACGAGCACAGGCTCTGGATCAGTAACAGGTTCTGGGACAGTTTTGGGTTCAGATATGAGTTCAGGGGACCTGGCTGGTTCTGATAAGGGCTCTGCTACAGGTTTGGACTCTGGGGTAGGTTCTGCAGCTTGTTCTGGGCCTGATACCAAGCCTGGTATGGGTTCAGACACTGGTGCTGCTTCTTGTGCTTCATCTGGTTCAAGAACAGGTTCTGGGCCTGACACAGCTTCAGAGACAAGTTCTGATACTGTGACTGGTTCTGGAACAGACTTTGGCTCTTTTGTTGGTTCAGGGACTGCTTCTGGCGCCGGTGGTCGTTCTGCTCTTGTCTCTGGCACTTTTTTTGGTTGTGCCACAGGTTCTGGTGCTGTGACTGCTTCTCTGTCCTCTGGATCTTCTGCTGCTTCTGGCTCAGCTTCTGGTATCTTCACTGGTTCAGGGACATGTTGTGGTTCTGGGACAGCCTGAAAAGAGAAAGATTATGAAAACAGTTCACAGCAGTGGACGTCACAGCTGAATGAGCAGCTCGCCGACTGTCAAAACTGAGAAGTGTTTACTGATAAACCTGCTGAAGTCTGGAATCTGCTTTGGGAAAGTTTATGAATGACGTCATTCTGTAATTCGAAGTATTTTTTCCTTGTGAGAAAATTAGATTTCATGAAGGTTGGTTTTTGATAACTTTAAAGACATTTATTACAATTTTTTTTTTTTTTAATGATTAGAGACCATTATTACACAGGAAAAATGCAGCTACCCTGTCAATGTGCAAATATTGTCTGCTTGTGCAAATTTCACTGGTGCTGAATTTTGCTGCCTCAGGGAACCGAACACAGACCCTTTGAATCCGGGGCTCAGAGGAAAACCCAACAACCACCATGAAAAGAAAATTTAATGAAGCAGAGAAATGTAATATCAGCCAGAATTGAAGGAAGACTTATATTTCAATAATGAAAAATACCTGTACACATGTGGACTCCGGCTCCCTGAAATGACCTCGGCACAGACCAACTCATCTGGAGGTCATTACTGTCACTTGCAGCACCTCCACAGCAACACCAGGACAAATAAAACCCTCCTCGGCTAACCCGTCCCTTCCTTGACACCCAGCAGCTCATCCATACATCTATATACTGTGTATGTACTATATATACACACAGGTATATATCTAGCAGCTGACCTCCCTGCTTGGCTGTACAGTTGCACCTGTCTGTATCTTTGAAGTGCTGAGGTTGCACACATCCAAGCAGCAGATCTGGTTTCTGCCTCAGCCTCTCTGCTTTACCACCATCCAAACTTTGCTCCTGTCCTCGTCTTTAGGAGGCGCTTGTGGCCTTAAAGAAACCAAACAGTTGGAAGGCTTTATGGAGACTAAGGAACTGTGACATGGGCGTTTGTATCGCGGCTTATCGGATACACGATTTGTTTCATTTGTTGACTGCATCCACTCTCCCGTTCCACCACAACCCAATGGTGCTCTGTTGGACTGAGATCTGTGACTGCGTACAGCGAGCTCATCGATCTGAGCTTTGAGACCTGGAACTGGCCTCGGGTCATACAGGGATGGGCGTGGCCAGCAGCAACACTCGGGCATGCTGTGGAGTGTAAACCAAGCTCAGCTGGCACTTTTCTTTTCTATTCTTAAGAACAAAATAAATGTCTCTGGTCACACAGTTGGTTCTTCAGCTCATACTTAAAAACGCGATCTCATCAGGAAACGTATTAGCAGTTCTTGAGCCCAGAGAAATGGAGGCAGAAGCATTTTTTGGAAAAACTAATAAAGGTCCGCTCTGCTCCATCAGTCTTGCCCTGACCTGGAGAGACCCCACAGTCTGCTGCTGGTCTCACCACCGAGACAGCTGGTGGCCGAGTGTAGAAATCTTTCCCCTCAGCCTGGCTGCTGCACGCCTCTTTTAATCCCACAGCAGTCCTCCATCACACCCTCAAACTGGAATGGCATCCGTTTAGCCGGAAACACGGGTTCCTTCCTCTGAATTCCTGAGCTCTGAAACACTGAAATACCCACGGTGTTAAATGCAGCTCATTAAATCGCTCTGTGAGTCAGCAGAATGATGAGGACGGGCCCTGTTTGGACTCCGGACCTAAACCGGAAAACAGTTTGTTAAAGGAGTCGTGATGAGGTCATCGTGTGCAGCGGCGTCCTTTCAGGCAACAAACATTAACTTCCTAATTTGGAGAATTTATCAACCAGGCAGCACGGAAGTTAATGAGCGACGTCACAGACTGAATATCAGGGACCAATTTACCATCAGCTGATAAATAAACCATCGAACTCAGATTACACAACTTAAACTCTATCGACAGATTATATTTGACATGAATATGCACTGAAGGAATGAGACGTTTGCTACGGGAGATTTTCTGCCTTCTCTTCATAGCCTGACTTCAAATGAGCGATTGCAGTCATTTAGTCAGAACAGATTATGACACCAAATTAGGATTGTGAGCTTTTAATTGGGACTATGTTATAAACTCATTAACAGTCATTATAAGATACAATTGCAAGAACTTGGAACTTACAAAGGATTCTGGAAAACAAGCTCTTCCACTCTGGATCAGGCCCAGTCACCGCGGCCTTCACCACCTCTGAGAGCACTTCCTGCTAAGCATATCTGTAACATTACACTGAGTGCTGTGCTCCTAAAAGCCATTTCAGCTCCATAACAGACACAGAGGAAGCATCAGCTCAGCTGGCATGTGAGGAATTCACTGAGCTACCTGGGCAAACCGTACAGAGCACTCAGATGTCGGGCATCAACCAAAATCCTGCATAAAATGATGCAAATGTTCTGAACTGCCGAAGCTTTGCTTTGGTTCTTTTCTTAAACTCTGTTTCGTACACCTGCAAATTACAAAGAAGCCTTCAGGTTTTCTTCAAACCACATCCAGATAGGGAGGAGGTCGGGGTGGATGGATGGGTCAGCTGATTACTTCAAGCTTTCAGGTAATGTTACAGTGGAGCTACAGCAGGTAAATGTTACTGAGGGCAGCTGAACACTGAGAACACAGCTCTGCTCTTCTGTTATATGAGATCATAAAGGTTACAATGAAAAAGAAAAACGTAATTAATCAGAATAAAATCAATCCACCAGCTGGGGCCACGTGGATGTTACAGACTGCAGGTGATTTGGTCTCATCTGATATAAGAATTCTTGCTCCACTGATTTTGGAGATGGTCGCTTGGCTACAGTTATCATTTGCAGGTCTTCCCATAAATTTAATCCCAGTATGATTCAGCTGAGGCTGAGGGCAGCGTGCCGAGGCAAGTGTCCAGCCTCTGTGTGAACAGACTCTTTATTATCCTCCTGCTTGCTGCCCTATCTCCACTTCAGCTGCTGACTCCGCCTCCATTTACGACGGAGACACTTCGACCGGGTCCTCTCACACAGATCATCTTACTTCTACTCATACAAACCAAGATCTGTGAGGCGTCCACAGAAATATTTAGATTCAGAGTGCGAGGCCGATCGCTGAGACCGGCCCTCGGTGTGTCTGCCTTTCCTCTGTTTCAGGCTCTGGTGGTGCTATAAAGAGCAAACTACTCCCCAGTGCCAGCAGCTACAACCAATAAACACCAGGAAGCTCTCTCAGAGGCCGGGTGGGGACAGGGTGTGGTTGCAGTGGTGGTGGTGAGGGTGATGGTGCCAAGCTCAGTGTAATCACCACATTGTTTTGTCCCGGATTTGATGCCCGGCCAGCAGCTCTGTGGAGCAGAGGAGTACTGAGCCAGAGCCGAGCAGGCCTCAGAGGGAGGAGGAGGAGGAGAGGCAGGAACGGTGCCAGGCCGGGGGAAATACCAGCAGAGGTATGTCAGGCTGGAGAGAACGGCTCACAGCTTCCATGACTCGCTGCTGCTCAGTTTGATAAAACCCAAAGGAGACGAGAGTCGTGTTTCAATTCATGTATAGTTGGTCCTCAAACACCGAATGTGGGACTGTTTGCTCCAGGAGTTCATGCACATCCTGTTAAAACCTCTGCTCTTCTTATCTTAATGACCTTGTAGTACCATATCACCCTATTAGAGCACTTCGCTCTCGCTCTGCAGGCCTACTTGTTGTTCCTAGAGTATTTAAAAGTAGAATGGGAGGCAGAGCCTTCAGTTTTCAGGCCCCTCTTCTGTGGAACCAGCTTCCAGTTTGGATTCGGGAGACAGACACTATCTCTACTTTCAAGATTAGGCTTCAAACTTTCCTTTTTGCTAAAGCATATAGTTAGGGCTGGACCAGGTGACCCTGAATCCTCCCTTAGTTATGCTGCAATAGACGTAGGCTGCCGGGGATTCCCATGATGCATTGAGTTTTTCCCTTCCAGTCACCTTTCTCACTCACTATGTGCTAATAGACCTCTCTGCATCGAATCATATCTGTTATTAATCTCTGTCTCTCTTCCACAGCATGTCTTTCATCCTGTTTTCCTTCTTTCACCCCAACCGGTCGCAGCAGATGGCCCCGCCCCTCCCTGAGCCTGGTTCTGCCGGAGGTTTCTTCCTGTTAAAAGGGAGTTTTTCCTTCCCACTGTCGCCAAAGTGCTTGCTCATAGGGGGTCATATGATTGTTGGGTTTTTCTCTGTATATATTATTGTACGATCTACCTTATAGTATAAAGCGTGTTGAGGCGACTGTTGTTGTGATGGTGAGTTTTCACCATCAGCAGGTCAGTTTTTCTAAGAGTGAGCAGCATATATGGCCGAGAGCGTGGAGTCATGAACCATCACATAGCCTGGTTATCGAGCTGCGTGCAGACTGCATGATTAGTGCTCACTCACCAGGACTGGAGTTCAGACTTAATGAGGCCCGACTCATTTGAAGCCTCAGGATGTAGAAGAACTGCAGGTTTGGCTCCAGCTCGTGTTTTAATGAGAAATCTGCTGCTGCTCTCATCACAAACTGATGTTTATAATGACAGTAAGAAGAAAGTCGGGATTCTGGCAGCAGATAAAAATCTGTTTCTGTTGTTGGTGAACTTTAACTCCTGAGTCTGCTAATAAATCTGAAGCTCCTCCAAACACGCTCAGCTGTTTTCATGCGTCTCAGCCTGGTTTCTCCTTCCTGTTCAGCTGGTGTGACTCTGTGACAGGTTTCTGCTTAGCATGTTGGACTGATCCTTCTTCCTACGTTACAAAACTCCACCTCCATCCAGACTGCAGCCTAGATAAGGCACACGCAGAGAGAGCAGCACTTTTTGCCCAGATTAATGCAATAAAGTATTTTTTATTGTCGCTGGTGTGCTCGGGCTGGAAAAGGTGCTGCTTCTCGTTTAACACGTGAAAACAGAAGAAACATCTTTAGCTCGAAGTCAGCAGTGAAAGTTGTTTGTTCAGAGCTGGTTAACATTTCCTCTCCTTCCTCATTCTTTGAAAGTGTGTCGCTCGTGGCGAAGCAGCTCTCCATTTATGGAGATGTGAGCGAGCTCACGTCGTGCAGCTTTCACAGGAGGAACGAGACGAAACTCTCCTGTTTAGTCTCTGCATCAACATCAGAATCAGCACAAGCATCTGCTGACAGTGAAATAAAAATACATATTTTTAAAACTTGAATATTCTTCATGGATTTTCTTGGAGTAATTCCACACGTCTTAATTCTTTCCTTTGTGGCAGTAAATGTTAAATTAATATTTAAACGATTCTAATTAATATTCATATTATTTTAATTGTTTTCTACATTTCCAAAACATAATGTTCCTTATGTTTTGGTCCCCAGCTCAAACACACCACAAGTCAAATAATCCAAACTAAACAGAGTGTTTTATTACAACGGTCAGGGCAGGAAACTCTTCTACAGCACATCTATGGAGCTGGAAGGTTGAGGGTTTGATTCCCGACACTCAGCATGAGCAAACTTTCTTCCCTCTGTCTAAATGTAGGTTTCAGGTCAAATAGAAAGTGCAGTCAGTGTCCCTTTGGCTGTGCTGTGACTCCCACACAGAAAACAACACTCGCTGTGTTCCAGCGCTCAGACAGACGTCCTTTATGAACACTGTGAGACGGCCCACGATGCATTGCGGCAGTCGTACAGTAAGCTGGACAGCTGCAGCTCGGTGTGCTTGGGTAACGTTATCAGAGGAGACTCAGCAGCTCAGAGTCGCTGGATTTAAAAAGTGGCATCAGCAGGTTGAACTCACAGCTGTCAAACATGCACGTACCCACGCCACAGCACCATACCCACCTCCTATAGGTGGTGTCAGTGTGGGGTTAGTGTCTGGCGCCAAATATAGATGGTTAGTCGGAGGCCTGTTACAGCAGCGGTGAGCACATTCTGCAGGCTGTTTAAAGATGGCCGGCAGATGGTTTGCATGTTTAACAGCTCTCACATCAGCAGGTATTCAAACGAGTCCAACACCACAGCTCGTGTGTGCGTTTCACTCCACCCCCCCAAAAACAGTTCAACATTTCCATAGAGACGACTCAGAGTGTGCACAAGCAAATCCACCAATCACAGGGAAAAGGTGGTGACCATGTTTGGGCATCGGGCCTCCAGTCATCAGCAGGACTCAGTCCAGAGTGCACCCAGGTAGCTCTATGAGAGCAGGTGGCAACCAAACATTCAAACGAAGCTCTACAAGCTGCAGTTTCTCTGACGTCCACTAGAGGCTCCAGCAGTGAGTCAGTCCCATAGACTCCCATGTTAAACCTTTACAGTAGAAATAAACATGTTTACAGCCTGATGCACAAACTGTTGGCCTCTGTGGATCGTTTCCTCCTTCACAACACCTGTTTATAGCTCACCTGTTTAAATTGTATTTAGGCTAAATGTTTGCATTAAGGCTCGTGCATCTGCTAGCTTCACCTGGACCTCTGGACCTGTTTGTGCTGTTGGAGCATTTTTAATGACATCATGTGACCAATAATGTGTCTGCTGTGAGGTCACTGTACCAACAAACTGTCCAATAAGCCTGAGCTGGATTTTGATTGGCTGTTACTGAGAAGTAATGATAAGGGTTGCTATTGTTAGCCTTCTTTTATTTCGGGTTTCAGAAAAGCCAAGATGGCGACAGTCAGTAAGCTCCACGTCCGTTTTCAATATACAGTCTGTGATAACTGCAGTTTCACTGAGAGCACAAAGTATGTTGCTGTTAATCGTCGTTTTAATCATCTGTGTATATAAAGTGACAGTAAATAATTAAAAATATCTGTTACCAGCTCCTTTAGATACAGGTGATAAAACTGAAGGACTTTGAGGTATTTAAGGGCTTCCTGTCTGACAGGCTGCAGTTATAAACTGCGTCTATGACCCCGTTTGTACTTTTTACATCTTTTATTGCTTATTGATCAGTTTTGGAACAAAAGTTAATTTCCCGGATTCGTAGATTTGCCTTTTATCTTTTGGAATCGGAGAAAATCTATTGAAAGTCGCCGCTTTTCTAAATAAAATTATTGCCTAAAACCAATCGGCTGATCAATAACAGGATCGATGGAGCTCACCTGGATCTTCTCGGCGGCTCCTATGTCCTCCACAGCCGGAGCTGGGGGCTCTGGTCGCAGGGAGGCTTCGGGCTCTTCTTCCAGAGCTCCTTGCGGAGGAAGGTCGTCTCTGTACCCGAGTTTGGACTTCTTGCTCCCGGCAGACGAGGAGGAGGCGTCGGGCTTCCTGCTGAGGAGCGACGTAGCGAAATAAATGGCAACGACGGTGAAGAGGATGGCGGGGATGATGACGGCGGGGTCCAGGTCCATGATGGAGAGCCGAAAAGTCACGGAGTGTGTGTGTGTGTTCAAGAGGAGGCTGAGGACCGTGTGTGTTAATCAGGCTGCGATCACACACACACTGAGCCTCATCCCGCCTCCTCACACAATCTGACCTCAACAGCTGACACACACACACACACACACACACACACAGCAACGGGCAGCCGGATCTGCTTCAAAACAAAATGCTCCAAGTGGATAAAAAACTAATTTCTTGCAAGCGTTCAAAATAAAAGCCTCACATTCAGGATACAGAGGTTTTCACAATTAAAGACCTAAAACTCAAATGAGTAGGTAAGAGAGTAAGTTTTTAATATAAAACAACAACAACAACAACAACAAAACAGTCTAACGTTTGTTTAGCGATACTTTTCAAAATAAGAGACCTGACATGTAGGACAACAACTCGCAGGCTTCTTGTTCAAGTGAACATGACTTATACAACTTCAAACTTTCAAAATAAACTATCTTACAGACGGGCTACCACAGCGTTTAAGAATGGGTTTCAAAATAAAACCCCTACAAACAGGACGTAAGTGAATTTAGAGATATTTCAAAATAAAAGTCGTTAACAAAGGGGTAAAAGAGGCACCGAGGGCTAATTTTCAAAGTAAAATATCCCATGAAAGTGTAACCCAGTGTTACTTTGGTTATCTGATATTCAGTGTATATGTATATATCTATATTGGGTGTTCAGCTACAAAATGTTATTCAATGATTTTGAGGTTTTTTTTATTATTGCTGTTGGTTTGCGGCTGCTTCACGACAGTCACTGTGGTAGTACATCCTAGCAGGAGGGGCTATGAGCTCACATGGCTTGTAGCTGTGCCAGAGAGCAAGCTTGGGTGAGCTAGCGGGGAATACCTTCATCTGCAGTAGCCTTAAAAAGACTATTGTCTGTTCTCCTGCCAGACGCCTCGCTGCTGTGCTGTCGCGCTGGTGCCATTAAAGGATCGGCGGCTGCCATTCATTCATCCATCCGGACCTCGAGTATTTGGACCGAAGTACTCACACACACACCCGCACTCAGTGCCATACACTCTCTTTATTTTGCTGGCCAGCTAACACAATTGTTTTGTTTTGTTTTTTATTCGCAAAGACATTTTGGTTATTGTCAAATAGACACTCTCTGATTACGGACTGAGGAGGTTGTAATGTTACAACCCCAGGACTGAGAAAAAAGACTCTTTACACAATATATTCACTTGTCACCTGGTTAGAAGTGGCCATTGATGAAAATATTTTTTTTCTTCTTGTTTTTGTTTACATTGTATCCCAGGGAAGTTTTAAGTTGTTCAGGTTGAAACATTTGCACTTAGAGTCGGTTAAGTTTCCTTTGATGTATCAGTGTCAAGCTGATGTTTAAGAGGGTATGTTAAGGACGTACAGTATGTGCTCCAGTCCATCAATCCTTTAAAGTGCTGGACACTGATGGTAAATTGCCATCAGACCCTAGATAAATTGTCCTCTGCTGTTATCCATATTGCTTCACTCATTCTTTGATGAGTAGATGTATTGGTTACAAAAGCAGTTAAGCTGCTTGTCAAAACAAAATCCCCAGCTTAGCGTGAAGTGAATTCAAAGGCACCGGAAGCTCTGCTCGGACTGCAGCCCGACCATCAGGCTGACCAACAAGAAGCTTCAAGCGGTTACGTGCTGAGCATTTCCTGTGCAATACCTGAACTGCAAAGTGCGAGTCTGAAATACCTGTTAGTATCTGTTCCACTGTGTATGAACGCTGCCATCATCAGCATTATTATCTATGTATTTATTCTTTTTATTGATGAATCTATTCTTTTCTATTGCTCTTTTATTCTAGTGGTCTGACATCAAGTTCTGCGGTGCTTACGATCAGAATAAAGATCAACTTATGTTTTAACTAAATAAATCTTTAAATGCTTTTTGTTTCCAGGATTTAAATTTTGATTTTTAAAATCAGTTCATCATTTAAACCACAACAGACAAGAAGCCTGCCGAGCAGCAGGCACTTCAGAGGTCATAAATGGTGTACGTACACTCGTTGGCCACTTCATTAGGCACACCTTGTTATCTGGTTGTTAAATAATGAATCAATAAGCCAATCACATTGCAGCAGCTGCTCCGAGCATTTAGACACGCAGGTATGGTGAAGACGAGCTGCTGAAGTTCAACCTGAGCATCAGAATGATGAAGGTGATGTGACGGTGGCGGGGTTGTTGTCCCGACTGCTGCGGTGCTTGGATTTCCCCTCCAGTCATCATACAGAGAAAATATGCAGACAGCAGCGGCTCTCTGAGGGCTACTGTCTCATGGATGTACTAACAAGGTGTATCGAAGAATGTGGCAGTTCAGATTTTAACATACAGATCTCTTTCTACCTGAAGAAACACATTTTTAAAAATCTTATGATTACTCTCCCAAAACACTTCAGAAAATGAGCGTCAGGTTGAAGACCAGAGAAATGATGTAGTTTATTTTATAACATATTTTTTATCATCCTGTTGATCTGCATAAACAACTAAGCGTTAAAAGTAAATGAACTTTATTTCAGTGATTTTTCAGTTGAAATCAGGTTTTACTGGATCAGAAAAACAAGACAATGTTTCAATCATAGAAAATTTTTATTGAGTCACATGTCTGAGTTTCTCATCATCAACGCTGAACACAGACCTTCACCTAAAGGCACCGTGTGACGGCGTCACAGAGCAGCAGTGTGCCTTTGAAAACAGGTAAAACAGCGCCCCCTACAGTCAGTCACAGCACTGTTAGGCACTTTAAAGCGACAGGTCGGCAGGAAGTGAATGCACAGGTACAGCCGGCATTCTGACTCGTGTTAATTGTGTTTGATGACAGAAAACTAAACAGATCTGGGCTCTGATGAGACACGTCTCTGATTGTTTAGAGAAAAACATTTGAAGAGGAATTAAAACATCTTTAGTTTAATTTCTGTTTGGTGGCGTTTATATTTCATGCCTAGCGTAGTGACAGGTCACCCAACAAAGATTCGAAGTTCCCCTCCAGCCTGCAGTCACCGGCTGTGCCAGTGTGAGAGTTTGGCAGACATCTTTGCTTCTCCTGAACATTTAAAAACCTCAGCAGCTCCAGACTTTCAGACAAATATCAGACTGCATGATTACAGATTACTCATTAAACTGAACAGTGATTGGGTCGAGACTTCTACAGGTTTTTTAATGGATTTTTGGAACTTGGAGCGTCATTGCTGTCATGCTGAAGAAGACAGACCTTAAAAAAAAAAATATATATAAATGAAACCCTCAACTTTGCTCTGAATCAGAGGTGACAAACTCAGGACAGGCTGGAGGAGACGGTGGATCATTGGGGTGAAGCGTCCCTTTAAACAGTCACACGTGAGCCCGTTTTCACTGTTACGATATTATTTTAATCGCTGTGATCAGAAAGTTTATGAATAATTAAACTGACTGAAGCCTCAGCTGTTATTCAACATGAAGCAAAATGCAGATAAGTACTGACAGGCTCCTCCTACACGCCTCCGCCGTTGTCCACGACCTCTCGGCTGTTCGTCTCTTGATTTTGGCACAAAGTAGAAACATCAGCTGAGAGGTGCAGAGGTCCTGCTCTAATTTCATTAGTCAGTTTGGTTCAAACAGGAAGTGTCAGACAGCAGGCAGGAAGTCTGTGTGGCACGCTAAGGCGCCAAATTGACGCCTCCATGACTTCAGCGTCAGGTAAAGAGGAGAGGACCGGGCCTCAGGTCACATCAGGTTTTTAAGACAGTTTGCAAACAAACGAACAGAAATGAACCGCCAACCCGAGAGACGTGGACGCCGCCACGCTCCTCTCTCCAGGTAAGAGGAAACAGCTGAGACAGAACATGGACCCAGTTTAAGCTCGTGCACGCAGGCAGAAACGAGATGGAGCTCACGAACGAGCTGTGAGGGTGTGAGAAACAGCCCAGCCTGTGGACGTTTATCTAAAACAGTCATAAACGGTGTGATCTGAGCCCACGCTAACGGACGAGGTTTAACACTGTCAGAACAAAATACGTTTATCTAAGAGGCGTTTAAAAGCGCTGCTCACGTCCTTCAATCAGGAAACTGTTTTTAAGGCATCACATCAGAAACTCATCGACCGCAACCAACACCAAAGGACCACCAGCTAACCGTGATGCAGTTTTCTAGCAGTCTCCATGCTCTTATTTTGAAATCTGAGTCCCTACCAACTAGCCAGGCCTGTCACTTCCTGTCTTGCTGGTGTGGTGGTTTGACTTCTTTCAACTGCTTCTCCAGAGAGGATCTTCCCCCACAGCTGCACTCCACCTCCTCCATCTTGGACCACAGCTGCCTGTTCTTCTCTCGAGCTTCTCTGAGGGGAAGCTGGGGGGGGTGTCACCTGTGCACACCTGTAGCAGGTGGAGAGTGGGAGCCTAAAAGCTGCAGTCCAGGACTGGAAGTCTGCCCATGAGATAAGAGCTCACTGGAGAGGCAGCTGATTATTACATTTATCATAAAAGGACATCGAGATCGGTTTGTTTCACGCTGCATTCGAATCAATCAGGATTTTCAGAAACAAACGTTCTGTTATAAAAATATTCCACTGGAACCTTCAGGGGGAGAATTAGAGTTCCTAAAAGACAGCGGCTCGTGAGGCGGGATCGCCCCCATGTGCACTGCCCAAAGCACCGAAGAGCTCAGATTCACGTAGACGAGCAGCGAGTGAGTCGACGGCGAGAAACTGAAGAAGCTTCCAGTGTTTGAAAAGTAGACAGTTTACATTAAAGTTGGAGAAATGGTGGAAAAGCTGAAGTGCCGGTGAAATCCTGACCTGCTCGAAATGTGACGCACGGACGTGCTGACAGTTCGTTTACAGTTAAACACGCCCCCACCCGCCCCCCAAGCAGCTCACAAAACCCGTCCAGCTCCATGAACGCGTCTTCACGTCCTCATCCTTACAGAAGCTACAGAGGAAAAAGCACAGTGGTGGCAGGTCTCCTCCTCCTCCTCTTAAGGGTTTCACAAGTTGAGCGATACAAGGAGCAGCTGGAGCTGTAGAGTCGCCGCCGCCGGGCGGAGGTCACCGTGACGAGCTCCTCTCCTTGCTGACGCAGTCATCCTGGCTGCTCGTGTCTCCGTTGGCCGCCATGCCACAGGTGCGTCTCTTCTTCCTTCGGTGAGACATGGCGTCCCCCTCAGAGCCCGACCCCGCCTGTGGGAGGAGACAGAGTGCACATGCTCAGACAGGTTCCACAGCGGCGACATCAAACTACCAGTATGAGTTTTTACACGTTTTCCAGAGGAAGCTTGTTTGTTTCCTGTTAGTCTGACCTTCACCTTTTATAAAAACAGTATTTGTCAGGGACAACTTTAAGGCGTGCGTACACTCCCACAGACGCACCTCGTCACTGCATCAGTAAGAACCCTGCTGCCAGCTCAGGTGTGATGTGACAGCTGGGATTAATATAAGCCGGGATTGTACCTGAACGATCACACTTTATATCCTGCAGCCAGGTGCCGGATCTCATTTCGGCGTTCACCTGAGTCTGCTGCTGCTGTGAATATTTAAAAACACAATGCAGGAACTCCAGCAACACTTAAAGGGAAGAGGAACAACTTTATTGACTGACCAATGCGTTTCAGCTTGTGGCCTTCATCAGGGTCATGACCGTCGAAACGTGTTGGCATTGTGATTTTTTTCATCCTGTCCACACACCTTGAAAGTAGGTGAAGTTGTGCCAGAAACTTTTGCTAATATTCAAAAACACTCTGCAGGACGACAGACCTTAGCGATTTTGATTTTCCTCCTTGGTCTAAAACTTAAACGCTTCACAGAAACGTAGAAAATAAGGAATGATATCGTTTCATGTTGATGGAAGTTTACGGGTGTTTCAGAACAACATCTGGAGTAAAAGCACTGTTGGATGCTCTGCCTCTTACAGCTCCACATACAGTAAATATGTTCTTCTTCTAAACAGCTTCTAAGAGCACCACTCCCCCCTGCTGGTGGTGGTAGAGTATTACATACTATAAAAAGGAGAACGTGTGTTAGCATAAATGTAGCTTCATAACTGGTTTTGTAATTTACAAGATTATAAACTAAGGGGCACTCATCTGCACAGCTGGTGACGCAGCTGTGACAAACGACCACATGTGAGCTGATGAGGCCACACGCAGCCCAGCCTGGCGTCTCTACAGGTATGTCTACAGTTCTGTGCAAAAGTCTGACTTTTCTCCTGCTTTCTGAAGGTCTTTGGCTGCTTTTTCAGTCATTTTCAGTCCAGTCTTTGTGTGTGCTGAGCCCCCTCCTGTATTCTCTCTACACCCACGACTGCAGTCCGACCCACAACAACACTCTCATCATCAAGTTTGCTGATGACACCACGGTAGTCGGACTCATCTCAAAGGGAGACGAGGCAGACTACAGAGAGGAAGTCCTGAAGCTGGCAGCCTGGTGTTCAGAGAACAGCCTGGCACTGAACACCAAGAAAACCAAAGAGCTCATTGTTGACTTCAGGAGGCACAGCACTGACTTGGCCCCCCTCTACATCAACGGGGAGTGTGTGGAGAGGGTCCACACCTTCCGGTTCCTTGGTGTCCTCATCTCTGCTGACATCTCCTGGACAGACAACATCTCAGCGGTCGTCAAGAAGGCCCAACAGCAGCTGCACTTCCTGACAGTCCTCAGGAAGTACAAGCTGAACTCCAACCTGCTGCTGACCTTCTACCGCTCGTCCATTGAGAGCCTGCTAACCTACTGCATCACGGTATGGTACGGCAGCTGCACTAAGGCGGAGAGAGCGAGGCTTCAGAGTGTGGTCAAGACAGCACAAAAGATCATGGGCTGCCCTTCTCCCCTCCCTGATGGACATTTATTCCTCCCGCTGCCTCAGCAGAGCAGCAAACATCACCAAGGACAGCTCCCACCCTGGTTTCAACATGTTCAGCCTGCTTCCCTCAGGGAAGCGCTACAGGTGCATCAGCACAAAAACCCACAGACTCAAGAACAGTTTCTTCCCCAAAGCCATAACCACCCTGAACTCACCCCCCCCCCATCAACCACCACTGTGCAATACCAAATTCTATGTGCAATAACACAAACTGTATATACATAACACTATTTATTACATATTACTTTTTAAAACTGGCTTGTATATTTGTACATTTTCTATATTTTTTCTCTGTTAATACTGTTCATATGTATATAGTGTGTGTGTGTGTGTGTGTGTGTGTGTGTGTGTGTGTGTCAGCACATACGTCAGAGTCGGAGTCGGACGAGCTGGAGGACGAGGACGATGACGAGTCACTGGAGCTGTCCGATGCGATGCCGGTGGACTCCTGCAGGTCCACTTTGTCTGCCAGCGCCGCCAGGTCAGGCCGCTCCTGCTTCAGGATCCTGAAACAAAAAACGAAGCCGCCGTTAGCACAGCCTGAGGAAGTCCTCATGCCACCAGCTACAGTATACATTCAAGTCCACCCTAAAACTTAGACTGGGACCACAAACAGATAATTCACATCTAACGATGTCCTCCTCCTGACCCGCCCTTACCGGTACCATTTCCTGGAGAGTTTGGGACGTCCTCGAACCGTTTTGTGCCACACGATGGGGAAATTAACTGAGCTGGCAAAGTTCTGAGTGACGGCGATCGTCGTGTCCAGGTTGAGGACCACGTGCCACCATCCGCCTACAGAAAGACACAAAACTGGTTCAACATCAAAAAACAAAAAGATCTGAACAAACCGAATGTAGCTCTGCTCGATATCAGCTGGCTCCGCTGGGACATCAACGCCGTGTCTGAAGGGAAACTGATGATGCAGTTTCCACAGAAGTCCGACTGTCTTACAAACCAGAAACGACGGGATTACCAACATAGCCGTTAAATGCACTGGGTGTCGGTTCGGCTCACCGGGTTGAGCAGGCGAGTTTACCAACAATACCTGAAGTCACAGCAAACATAATACACTCGAGCTGAGCTTCCAACTTTCTGCTCATCTCCGTCTCATTAAATTCAGTGTTTGGCACTTTGGTCAGGTGAGACAACGGTGAACTTTCAGGGCGATGTGGGCTCTAACAGACAACGCCTCCCTCCTGTCTCTGTGTCTGTGCTGTCTGTCAGGTGGGTCTAAAACCTGGAGCAGTGCCCAAGGAGCAGCTGAGGGTTTAATCCGTCCTCATCGCCATCAGCTCTGTTGGCATTATGTGAATGTGGTCAGTGCGTCCTGAAAGGTCGGTGCCGCTGTTAAGTCACGGCTGGGTCAGTGAGCATTCCCACTCAACACGGGGACCGCTTATATCCACTGTAAACACTGAACACCAGCCTAGAGTCACCGGTTGTCGATGACATCACTGTCATCAGCACATGTGATTTCCTGGATGGAGCTGAGAGGCTGACAGTGCTCAAAACACAAAGTGTGTATTAATCAGCTTAGCTGCCCGACCAGTGCCTGTGCAAAATACAACAGCTGTGGATGAACGACATTTTATTCAACTTCATCTGCTGTGTCTGTTTGAGCCGACTGTTCCATGTACAATGGGAGTTTTTCTTTCCCACTGTCACCAAAGTGAGGGTTTCTCTGAATTATTGTCGGGTCTTCACAGTGTAAAGCACCTTTAATTGACTGTTCTTATGATTTGATGCTATATTACAAAATGAATTAAAACACAGACCCCGACATACTGATGTCATATTTTAGCGTTTAAATGTAATAAGAATAAACATGACTCACATGCATACAGAATGAAAGATGGATTGAAAAGTGAAGCCAGTATGGAAGCGAATTCTTTTTAATGGAGGAAGCAAAACCCTGACGAGAAGTCAGAAGTGTTAAATAATAACATCTGAGGAAAACAATCAGATGCTCTGTGAACGTGTTCGATTCAGTTTTTAACTCTATAGCATCGAATCACAAGAACAGTCACCTCAAGGTGCTTCATATTGTGAGGCAAAGACCCTACAGTAATTCGGAGAAAACCCAACAATCATATGACCCCCTATGAGCAAGCACTTGGCAACCGTGGGAAGGAAAAACTCCCTTTTAACAGGAAGAAACCTCCAACAGAACCAGGCTCAGGGAGGGGCGGCCAACAGGTTGGGGAGGTAGAGAGTTTAAACAGCATAAAAGCAGCATGTAAACACACCAACACCACTTTGTAGGATTGATTGATCTTTCTGTATATTTTCTGCGTTTTGTTGTTGTTGATAATCTGACTGGCGACCTGTCCAGGATGTACCCTGCCTCTCACCCTAGCTGGGATAGGCTCCAGCGCCCCCCCACCGCGACCCTGACACGGATAAGCCAAACAGAATGGACGGATGGATAAACTGAATTAAAAATAAAAATGAATCGAGAGCAACCCTACGGACAGAAGCCGTTACAGCCTCACTGACCGGGCACGAACACCGTCTCCCCGGGTCGCTGCAGGATCTCCAGCGGTCTGAACTCTGCGGGCCAGGTGGGCTGCTGCGTCCGGGGATAAACCACGCTGAACCAGGTGATGGCCTCATCCTGCTGGTTGCCGCCGTCCTCCCTCGTCACTTTGATCAGCTCCCGCGGCGTGTTGGTGGGGAACAGACACCATCGCTTGTGTCCCTGAACCAGGGCGTTCCAGGCGCTGGTGCCCAGCGGGTCGATGTGGATGCCGGTGCCGGAGCGGGCTGGGCCCATCACAAACCATCTGTGGGGGAAATTAAGCGAATGAAATCAGACGTCACAAGCTCAGAGAAACTAAAGAGTCGCAGTAGCTCATGACTGCTCCAACACACCTTAAAACAGTGGTGGGGAACTCCAGGCCTGCAGGTTTTAAATATCAGCCTGGGTCAACACAACTGAATCAAATGATTAGTTCATTACCAGGCCTGTGGGGAACTTCAAGACATGTTGAGGTCATTTGACTCAGCTGTGTTGGATCAAGGACACATCTAAAACCAGCCCTTGAGGCCGGTGGAGTTCCCTCACCCCTGCCTTAAACTTTCCCCCGCTTCCTGTTCCAATTTCCAATCTCAACTCAAGCTTCTTTTAATAAGACCTGAAACCATAAACTCATCAGGAAAGTCATTACAGAGGTCAGTGTTGAAGCAGCAGACACATTTTCTTAGACGCATTTTTACAACCAGAGGACTCGCCTCCTGCTGGACCTTAAAAGAATGCAGGTTTGAGGCCTTCAGACCTGGACACTTGGTGGATGCAGGAAGCTACCTCCTCTGTCTTTTTCTAATCACTTTGCTTCAGTGCAAAACTTCATGAGGTCAGGGAAAGGGGTGATGTTATCCAACTTGCTGCTTCATAAAGTGATGATGCCGTCCTCCTCAGGATCCACTACAAAGCCCTCCTTTTTCATCTTTTACACATCAGTTCTTCCTGCTGAGCTTCATTCAAACTGAAAAATATTTAATTTAAAAATTCTAACCTTTGTAAAAGCAAACAAACTGAACTAAAGGTGTCATGCTGAGGCGAGAAGCCTTCACAAGAAAATATAAATGAAAGAGGAAATGGGCTGGAGTGGCCCAGTGTGCGCTCTGCTTTAGAAGGGAATAAAAGAACAGCTGTGATTACGGCTGCAGGTACTTCACGGTCAATTAAGGAAGTTGAAGATGCTGATTATTTTAAAGTTTAATTTGCCTCCAGCAATCAAGAGGGTTAGTGTGATCAGGATACTGGGACGACATATTGGTGAAATCTGAGGGCTCAAGCGCCAAATAAATCTGAACATAAATCAAAAATATCAAATAATCCATCAACAGTTCAAATTACAGCCAACAGGGTCTGAGATCTGACCAATCAGTTGATCAAATGAAGAGCAGTGCTCCTGATTGGATAGAGATGTAGCAGATAGACAGCTCACCTGTAGGGCGGCCTGCGCTTCTCTCCTGCAAACTGGAAGAGGTCGTCCCTGAAGAAGACGGGAACATCGTAGTCCTCCAGCAGCTTCCGCCGCTTGGCATGTTCACCGTAGCTGCTGTCAAAGATGTAGAGCGGGCTGTCATCACGGGTGGACTCCAGGTACTCCACGTAGTACTTCATCTTCATCTTCACTGAGTAACCATCATTATCCTCACCACACTTGAACTTCTGGTTACGGTATTTGCGTTTTAAGCGCTCCAGCGTCCATTTTTCCCGTGCCGGCCAGTTCTCCTGACAGTTAAGGAGGACGGCGGGCTTGTAGGGCCGCTCGAAGCGCTCGATGAACTCCTCTGTGGTCAGACGGAGGGTGTCCACACGTTCCACATTGTCCTGAAACACAGCACAGAGTGGCGTTCGATGTTTCTAATGTGTTTCCCAAATGTTAAAAAGGTAATTTAACCGCCACAATTCAGGAAAAAGAGGAATGTGTGCAGGTGTGTGTGTGTTGGTTTAACGGCTCTTTGGTAATGCAGGTCACACCTTCACAGACTGTAGTTTGCTCTCAGTCTGCCATCTGTTTTCACTCAATCACGGCTGCTTAAAGTTCGTCTGGCCTGTATTCATAAAATCTTTCACATCATTCCTTAAATCCAAGTCGTACCTGCCAGTCATGATGATCAGTTACATATTACCATTATATGTCTTCTATAACAGTTGTAATTCAGCCACTCCCAAACTTCACACAGCTGCAGCTCAGTTTGGTGTTTTCCTGCTTTTCATTAGATCAAACTGTGAAACGGTCATATGTTTAAATCCTGCACCATCATTAAAATTTAAACAAATAAAGTCTATTTGTGCCCAGTATACTTCATTCTATTTTATATCATGAATATTGTATTTATATAAAATAAATATATATCTATATCTATATCTAGATCGATCGATCTATCTATCTATCTATCTATCTATCTATCTATCTATCTATCTATCTTTATTTGTCTTTTATGTATTAATGTTATTACATGTTATTACATTATTTTACGGTGTCGTTATTGATTTTAGGTCAGACTCCACAACAAAGACTTCAACTGATCAAACACACACATCCACACATGTGCAATAGCAATAACACTAAGTGCATTACTCTTTTTCTGGCATCGCTGTATTATACCCAATTGTATATAGCATTTGTATTCTATTTTATTCGATTGTATATAGTATTTTATTTTATTCTACTCTATTGTGCACAGTATCTTATTGATATCTTATTCCAGTGTTTTTCTCTAATTTTCTATGCAACTTTGCACTGTCCACTGCTGTAACCAAACAAATTTCCCACGCGTGGAACTAATAAAGGTTATCTTATCTTATCTTACCACAGTCTTTCATTATGTTTTGTGTCTCATCGTTTTCGTTTGCCGTTAAATGTCTGAATCACAGTTTGTAAAAGTACTTTATGAATAAAGTTTGATCGATTTTTCTTCTCAAGTACTTTTGTAAAATATTACTAAAGATTATTAAGAGAATATAACCGTCTGCTTCTGTGATGTCACTGATACACCGGCTGTACGTTCAGCACCTTAAGCATTGTTATTGATACTACCCCCAGGCTACCATGCAGTACTTTTACTTCGTCTGTTCCTCCACATTCGTGTTGGCTCTCGGGTGTTAAATGATTGTGTGATGAAGGCAGACGGACATTAACAGGAGCTCATATCAAACACCTCACGTGCCGGCGGCGGCTGCCACATTGTGTACGTGACAAGCTGCACTCCCCTGTTAGCCACAGTTAGCTTAGCATCAACAGTTACCTTCACAGTACGGTGCGACAGGTCGAAGGACTCATAGTAGCCGTGTTTTATCCAGTCCAGCGAGTCCTTCAGTTCGGGTCTGGCGCTACGTTTCGCCTCTTTGATCCTCTTTTTGCTCTTGTGGTTCATTCCTCCGCCCGGCGTGTTTATCTCTGCTCAGCTAGCTGTCAAGCTAACCCGGTGATACCGCACAAACACATCCAACAGCCTGCGCTCTTACCCGGCTAACTGCGCTGCTCTCACACCTTCACCGGGTTTCTCTGACAAAACGACAAAGCCACCCGCCGGGTATGTGATAAACACGTCCTCCGATGTGAGTGAACTCTTAAAACCAGCCGGGCGGATAAAGTTTGGTAAACAGCAAACAGGAGCAGCTAGCTGGCAACTGTGTGACACAATGCTTTCGCAACTGATTACGCAATTAGCCACCGCCCCTCTGTAAAGATTGATAGTTTATTGGCTACATAAGCTAGTGAAAGGTAAGTCTCGATTGGTTGGCCAGTCGAGTGAACCTTCCCGCCCGTGATTTTCATTGGCTGTTTAAAGGCCCTCCTTTCTGTTTTGGTCTGCGCGGAAGTAGTTTCCAGTGTGGCGGTTAGCCGTGGCATGGGGTTTTCATGGATACCAATAAAAAACGTTAATATGAGTTTTATACCTAAAAACAAAGAACTGGACTGATAGCAGGTAGATGTCATAAGGTCAGTTAAAAGTGTGTATGCTCACAGGATGGCCGACAGTGGAGCCGAAACGCCGAGCATAGCTTATAAAGTGTTCACGTTTGAAGACGAGAGGAAAAACACGCAGGAGTCTCTCTGTGTCTCCATACCTGAGGTCTGTTCAAACCTGTAAATGTAATATTATACCGAATGTATAGCAACAGAAAATACACTCAGAGTGACAAACTTATTTAATCCTTTAATATAAATAAAATTCGTTGTTGTGCTGTTTAGAAATCGACGTGTTAGCTCCTTAAAAATGGTCAAATTTAAGTTGTGTACAAATCGAGACTTTTTTGACATTTTAAAATCCTCGATTTAATACAACATACAGGCAATACACATGCATATTTGTGTTTAAGTAAAATTTGTAAGCATTTAACGGCCGTGCTGTTAAATCATGCTTCATTTAAATTAACCATAGGTACATAAGTAATACATAAGTGTTAATACGAGATCTTTGAGTCCCCTGTTTTATTCGGCCTACGTTTATTACACAAAAATTAGTGCTGTCAATAGATTAAAAAAAATTAACTAATTAATCTCACAATTTTCTGTTATTAATTGTGATTAATCGCAATTACTTGATCAATGGCTTGGCTCCAATTACATTTTTTCAACTTTATATTTTAAGATTGTAACAGACATTTATGCAGTACAATGAAGTAAATGCAGAATAAACACAAAGAATGTATGCTGAAATTCAAAGAGAATTTTAATAGTTTTCATCAATCTTTAACACAGTGAAAACTTACAAAAAACTTTAAGGCCATCAACAGTGACCGAACCCAGGCCTACAGGTTAAAGTGAATACCATAACAATAAAGGGTGCACAAAACTCAGTATTTAAAACACAAAAAGACACAGCTGAAAACCCAGAATGTTGAACATTTTTCACTTCAAAGGAGCAATCTGGCTTAGTCCTTCTTTGCACTCAGCCAGTTACTGAGGCAGACTATTCTGTTTACATTGTCTGATGACAAAGAAGCACGCTTCTTTTGAATGATGTGACCTGAGAGTGAGAATAATCTCTCACAAGGCACTGTGGTTGCAGGGGTTGACAGGTACTTGCGTGCAATAGGTGCCAGCCTGGCATGTGCTCCTTCTCTCTTTAACCACCACTGTAGTGGACACTCTCCTATGTCAATTTTGGGCTCTGCTTTGTACAGATTCAGACAGCAGTCTATAGCATCTTCCTCTTCCTCTGTATCTGAATCAGGAGAACCCAGCAAGCAGATGGACATCTTGCTCTTCTTTGGTGATGGTTCCTCTGTTGTCTGAGCAGATGGTTGGTGTGCATCCGTCTCTGCCATAAGAAGGTCATGTACTGATGCCCACACCTCTCTTCTTTCATCTTTGGAAAGGCACTTAAGGTCTTTAAACCTGGGATCAAGGGCAGTAGCGATCTTCAGCCATGTGAGATTGCTGCTGTCCCTCTGCTGAGCTAGGTCTGTGGTAAAAACCTTCTTAAACCTCAAAACGTAGACTGGGTCATCATCTGAGGGCTCCATAATCCTGAACAAATGACACAAGGCTGGCAACACCATGGAACAGGAGACATACCGCTCTCCCCCAGCAGTTCGGTAACATATCTGTAATAGAAAGATCAAGTCTGTATTTTCTATTAATCACACAGAGACAAACATAAATACCACATATGAAAATACACAGAGGTGGAGGTGGAGAACATACTTGAAAACAAAGCTAGAACACAAAGATAGACACACAATCATGAGAAACAAAATGATTTACCTGCAAGGTTCAAGTAGTTCCTCCAGCTTTTGCAGTCTGTCAAGCTCCTGGTCAGTCAACATGGTCACCTTGCTGTTTTGTTGAGTCAGGATGGTGGTCAGCCCAGATTTGTTTCTCTGGATCCGCTTGATCATCTCTAGGATGGAGTTCCATCTTGTTGGAACGTCCTGAACAAGCGGTTCTGTTTGATGTCCATGTGCAGCTTGCTGTGCCTTTAATTCCTGAGCGTTTGCTGGACTATGCTTAAAATGTCCAACAATCTTGCGACATTTGGCCAGAGCCCTTTCAAATGCGCTGTCATTAAGAGAAACTGTGACCGTTCTTTGCAGAATGTGGGCCATGCAGGGCATGTGTTCAAATGGAAGTAGTCTGGCGGCTGCAACCATGTTACGAGCACTGTCGGTGCCAAGCGTTGTTACCTTGTCCTTGATTTCCCATTCGTTTGCAACATTCAGAAAATGGTCAGCACACGCCTCAGCATAGTGTCTCTCTTCAGTTTTACTCACTGTTAGTGCAAACGATTGCATAGTCCAGTCGTTATCAATAAAATGCGCCATGACCCCCAAGTAATTATCGTTGTTCACCGAAGTCCAGTGGTCTCCGGTGAGAGCGACGTTTACTTGCACAAGCTTGCTGGACTGCTGAGCCCTCTGGTCCTCATACAAAGTGTGCAGTCTCGACACAATGGTTCCTCTCAAGGGCAGATTGTAACACTCATCTCCTGATGCAGCGCGAATGACTTCTCTCAGTCCATCATCTTCTACTATGCTAACTGGTCGGCAGTTTTTAGCTATCCAAACAACCAAGGAATTGGTTAATTTTTCTCTCACATTTTTTGTTATTCGTCCACAAGCACCATACTCCTGAAGCGTAGACTGGCGAGGTCCCGTAGAGGCGGATTCAGTTGAGTGTTTTGCTCTCAGGTGATACGGCAGTGATAAACTGCTTCTGTGGTACCTGAATTCAGCTTTGCAAATTGTGCATCTTACTCTCGTTTTGTCCAACAAGCCATCAGGCAACTTCTTAAAGAGAAACTTTCCACCCAAAAGTCCACCCTCGTCCATGCTTGCGTGTGTTAGCTAGTGTTAGCTAGATAGTAGCATGGTGTCACTTCTTCTTCTTCTAATCATTTCTGTCAGGCCAAACGCCAGCATAGCACACTGTTGCCCCCCCCCCCCCTCCAGAGGTGCTCATGCGTTTAAAGGTTTTAGATTACAGGAAATTAATTTTAAAAAATCAGCGTTAAATTTTTTTAACGCGTTAAACATTTCGCGTTGATCTTAACAATTAACGCGATAATTTTGACAGCACTAACAAAAATATATTTATTTTTGTAAACTGGACCATCATAGCTGATTTTCCTGGTGTCCTCCATCAGTTATATCACAGTAAGTGGAAGGAAGGAGGAAAATAACTGAATCCATAAAGTCAGGTTTCTGTGTGCATTTGTGATTGACTCATTTGTGAGCCAGAAAGTCTAAAAGCACTGATTTTCTTAGATGTGGAATTGATTAGGACCACAGCTTTCTGTCACTTTAACAACTGATTAGTTCATTTTCTCAGCTTTTTATCATCACTGGCCAACAGAATATCAGAGGATAACAGTTAACAGATGATTAAAGCCATGAGATGTCTGCGTGTGTTGATTTTGTTCCACAAAACTTGTCTAATCCTGTGTCTCAGGTCCTCGACCCGCAGTTCGGCATGTATGTGTGGCCGTGTGCGGTGGTGCTGGCTCAGTATCTGTGGATGCACAGAGAGGAGCTGAGAGGGAAGAAGGTGCTGGAGGTGAGCAGGAGCACACATTCAGACTCAGACATGTGGAGAAACGTTACACTGATCCAAAGCACCGCAGAGCTGTCAACGATCCGTCTGAGGAGTCATTTGATGTGCAAATGCAGAGCACTGGGACTGATTGAGGGTTCTGGATTATTTTGATAAGACAAACCTTAAATTAATATTTACATGAAGACAATTGAGTTTAAGGTGTTTAGTTAATATGAGTAAAATCACTTTAGGTGCCAAATATAAACTTGAAACTATTAGTAGTGTGTAAGCTACAGTGAGGTCATGTCTGGGTGGAAAAAACAACCTCGTCAGCATCAGAGAAATGCGTGGTTTAAAGCGAACCAGTTGCAAAGCCGCCTAAAGGTGTCGCATTAATGCTGTTTCAGCTCAGTGCAGGCGTGAGTCTGCCCGGCGTGGTGGCGGCGCGGTGTGGTGCCGAGGTGATCCTGTCAGACGCCGCTGACAGACCGGCATGTCTGGAGAACTGCAGGCGAAGCTGCGAAGCCAACGACCTCGGCGACATGCCGGTGGTGGGTGTCAGCTGGGGTGAGATCTCCCCGGACCTCGTCCTGCTCCCCAAGCTGGACGTCATCCTGGGCTCAGACGTCTTCTACGATCCCGAAGGTTCGCAGCACAAAATCAAAACAAAGTATTCAGACGCCGTCACGCTTTCAAACCTGATAGAAATTTTCTAAAAAACGTGTTTTTGATTTTGACTTTGTTGTTATAGTTGACTTGAATGTAGGTCAAAGGTCAGACGTATTAAATCAAGTAAAGGCATCTGAAGCAGAGTTATCATAGTTTGGTATTTCTTCATTAATTTTATGTAGTTTTAAATTGTTCGATTGATATTTCAGTGAAGCTGGGCGTGTTTGTAAGTCAGGTGTGAAACAGCTCAGTCACCTGGACTGTGTCGATCATCTGTGTTATCAGGGAAGAAATAAAGTGCAGTTATTATTATTACTCCACTGTTTATAAAGTGCTCTGCTCCTGTATCAGCTTCTCTAAAATCACACTCGTATCTGACTGGACTGTTTTCCTTTGAGGATGTTTGGAAATGTGAAATATATTTCCTGTTGATGCACCAGGATGTAAAACGATTGTACAAACATCGTTTATGGAGGATGACGAGTTGTTGCCTGTTACAGATTTTGAAGACGTCCTTGTGACCGTTTTTTTCCTGCTGAGAAAAAACCCCAAAGCCGAGTTCTGGACGACGTACCAAGTACGAAGGTACGGCTGCTCCTCTGTGGGCGTTTCACTCTGTGGACTAAAACCTTCACAGCTCTGGTCACCACACGAGCCTCAGACTCAGTCTGTGTGATTTCAGTGATCAGAAAGTGGCATGAGATTAAAAATGTTCTTTTAAAAATGATCATAATAATTTTAATTCAAAACTACCATTCGAATGATTTTAATGTATTTAGATATTTATTTTAAATAATTTGTTCTTCCACAGCAGCTCACAGGAATCACTGATGTAAACAATCACATTTTTCATTTTCATCTTTTTTTAATACAAAAAGAAGAAAACTGAAGCTGTTAAAATTTAATGTGGAAAAGTTTTTCCTTCTGCAGTGTAACACAGTCGTGTGCAGAGCTCTGAGAGACGAAGCACACACGCTAACACCCAAAATATGATCTCATTCATAATAATGTGCGCTCCAGGAAAATCCTTCATTACACCAACGAAAATGAACATATTTACTCTATTTTATTCTTTTGAGTCCATTTTAAAAATGTAATTAGATTTCATTAAAATGTGCAAAATAACATAAAGTCCACGGACTAATCGTACATAATCATGAAAATAAATGTTCGGTTGCAGTTATTTGGTGTTTGTGTTGAAAAAATTCACATTTTGGTTAAGAAGGAGCCAAAGGAGCTGTCGCAAAGTCAGACACGTGGCCTGAGAGACCAATACTCGGATCTCTTCTCCAACTGATGACAAAGAGCTGCAGCGGAGGAAACAGAGTTCACAGCTTCTTCTTCATGTGTTTCAGCGCCGACTGGTCGATCGAGGTGCTGCTGCACAGGTGGAACCTGAGCTGCATCGAGGTTCAGCTCGACCAGTTTGACGCCGACACACCTGAGCTGGCCGGGTCGAATCTGCCCGGCAACCACAGCATCCAGATGATGAAAATCACCCTGAAGACGGAGGATGCTGGACAGGAGTCCGTCCACAGAGCTTCACCATAACCTCCAACCACACCAGCAGCAGCCAGGCTAACCAGTGACTCATGTGAGACATTTGAGGAGCAGAAACCAGCGTTGGTATCCTGATGTTTGACCTGCTTTTTATAGTTTACTGCAGGAAACTTCAACAGGTGCATTCACACATAAAGTTCATATCAGCACGTGGGACAGGTATCTGCTCAGGACACGTTAGAGCAGATCCAGCACATTCCCTCAGCTTCAGTGAACTATTAATGTTCCATTTATGAGTGATGGTTATTAAAGTGACTGTGGAGCCGTCACATTAAGCAGGCCTGAATCCAGCCTGGTGTCTGGTCAGACCTGCTGACAGGGCTGTCAGAGCTGCTCTTCCAGCCCTGACAGGCTGAAGCTGGAGGCTGTGTTTCCTGCTGTGAGCAGCAGAGGGCAGCGTTTCACTGAACTTGACACCTGAGGTCACAATGATTAAACTGCCTCATAAGTGTGTGTGGTTTCTTGGTCTTATTCATGAGTTTGCTCAGATTGTTTAACTCTAGATAAGAAAATGTGGAACAAATGAAGATTCACACATTTTTAGTGCAACAGCTGGTTTTGCTGTTTACACACACATGTGTAAACTGTGTCATAATGGATGATTCTGGTGGATCCCTAAATCTAACCCTCACACTGATACAGATGTGGATTCCAGGCCTCACAGTCTTCTTCCTGTTTGCTGTGAGCTAAAATTCACAGACAAAAGCATATTTTAATATCCCGGACTGTGTACAGCTATATTCAAACCACATGTGATCAGCGCATGGATATATATGTTGTATGATAATAAAATGATGTGTTTTTGGATTTTCTGTCCAATCCAAACCAGATTGAAAACATGTCAGTTAATCTGAAAACTGCTGAGACGACATTCACTCACCTGACATGCACGCTAACCCAGAGCTGTGTCAGCAGCTCACAGTCACACTTTAGCTATTACACCAAACTGGAGCTAAATGAGGAAGACTGCTGCCCTTCACAACCAAACAAGTTTATCTGCAGCAATGCTGTGCTGGTCTGTTGTGGTGAACAGAGAGCTAGCTGTCCATCTATATTCACCTTTGGTCACAGACAGAGAAGTGACTGGAAGGCCGTCTGAGATGGGATGAGGGGGTTTGGGAGGGACTGAGAGTAGCACCACTACTCCTCCATATCAGCAGGAAAGGGTGTGACCTGAGCAGAGAGAACAGAACAGCCTGGAGTCACTGAATTAACCAGACCCCAATTTCTCCGTCAGCCTGTTTTATACCACATCAGTGCCCATAGCAACCGCTTAGCAACCACATTTCCCGTCTCCACATCTCTGATCTCGGTCCATCTATGAGACGGACACAGACATATTCCTCTGCTAACACAGGGAGACGTCTGCAGACACGTCCCACTGTCTGTCTGCACGTTCACATGTGTTTGCTGCTCAAAGGCACAAAGTCAGGACTTCCTGTACAACAAGTTCAGGCACAAAATCCACAGCAGAGCTGGTACTTAATACAACACAATAACAATAAAAGTCAGACATCATTTAGACTGTTTAGCAAACTCCTCAGCACGAGCCTGTGGGTTCAATGTGAGCGTGATTATAAGTGCTCATGCTCCGGACTACAAAACATGCTGTAACATATACTGATACAAGAGTACAAATACTGGATTACATGTGGATTGTAGTAAAACACTGAATTACATGTGTATAATTATTATATGATATGAATTCTCCATAGAACTCCTCATGGTCTATAGTTTCTAATTAGTGCTGTCAAAATTAACACGTTAACGCAAATTAATCCGCCATCATGGTTAAAATTTTTAACGCAATTAAGGCATCTGGAGTGCAGAATGACTCAAAATCCCTGAAATGTCTCTGTCAGCGCATTTCGGGCAGTTTGTCCCAGTAGAGTAACCTTCGCACATGCACAAATGGACAGTTGATCTGGTGATGGGCAGCTGAACCAATCAACTCAATATGGAACATGATAAACGCACATTGGCCCTCTCGATGGGAAATTTGAGTATTAAAAGAATAACAAGACGGAACAGTCGACCGACATAAAGTATTCTGCACATTGTGCAAGAAGGAATTTTCTTTTCACTGAAGCACTTCCAGCTCAAAATATCACATTGATGCGAAGCATACGTTAGCTGGGGATGCTGCTAGCACTTTGGCTAACGTGACATATATAAAAAATATTTTTAATTTTAACACTTTGTAATTTGACAGTTTTCTGAGTTTTGATTATTTAAGTAAATAATTCGATATCTCCTCACTATCTGTCATCGATGTAGACTGAGACATGGCTTCCTGAAAAAACTGGTGATCTTTTTTTCTGTATTAATGTTTCAGGTGATTTTAATATTCATATTTAACAACAACAACTCTGACACCAAACAGTTCATCAGCTTATTAGAATGTTTTGATTTCCAACAGCTTGTGACTGGACCCAGTAATTCAATTCAGTTCAATTCAATTTTATTTATATAGCACCAAATCACAACAACAGTCGCCTCAAGGCGTAATTTGTTCATCAACAAGACAATCCAACAATAAGCAGTCTAATTCTGCTTTTCTGTGTTCATCCACTGCTAAACTATTTAATCCACCCATTCTACTCCACTTATCCTTTTCAGGGCCAGCTATCCCAGCTGTCTCAGGGCGAGAGGCAGGGTACACCCTGGACAGGTCACCAGTCTGTCGCAGGGCTGACACATAGAGACAGCCAACCATTCGCACTCACATTCACACCTATGACCAATTTAGAGTTTCCAGGTAACCTATCTAACTGTATCTCCACTAACTGCATGTCTTTGGACTGTGGGAAGAAGCCGGAGTACCCAGAAAGGACCCACGCAAACACGGGGAGAACATGCAAACTCCACACAGAAAGATCCTGGTCTGATGGTGGAATTGAACTCAGGACCTCCTTGCTGTTTAAAACAACATATTTCAACTCACTGTCTTTTTTTTTTTTTTTTTGTCTGTCCCATTTGGTTCTTTATGTGTCAGAATTGTTGTCTGAAGACCAACAAGGATACCCAATGGATTTACTTTGCCAAATGGATCATCATGGCCTTGCTGTATTGGTCCATTTGATCAACCTTTGTTGTTATTATTTATTTTATTTTATTTTCAGTTGTTACAGACGGGACAGAGATGACTGAGGGATAGGAAAGGGAGAAAGAAAGATGAAGGAAAAGAAAAACAGAAGGGAAAAGGGACAGTGAGAAAGGACACTTAAAAAGAGAAAAAAAGTCTCCTGGATCACCTGTTGAGAGAAAAAGAAGAGAAAACAAGCAAAAAAAAAACAAAGCAACATACTAAACACAACACCATCACGTTAATCTAGCTGAGTGTGAACAGCAGTAAATACTAAATATTGAATGTTGTTGTGTAGCAAGCAGGACCGACAGCGCACAATGTGCTTGGAGGTAGCAGCCAATAAAGGTGTAGTTTATGTCTACGAACAGTGAACACCCGTGTGCACACCTGTGTGGATCAGCGCGCTTGTATTCAAAGGTTTCCCCATGTAACGATCTGCTAGAGGATGTAGAGGGCCATAGCCCCGCCCCCCAGGGCATGAAGCAGGCATGGAGGAGATCCAGGCTCCAGACATCCAGAGGTCCCAGAGTGCGAGAGCCCAAGGAGGACCACCGGAGGGGCATCCGTGCCACCCTCCTGGGAAGGGCTGAGGAGAGCTCCAGATGATGGGTCACCCAGTACCCACGGAGCAGAAGCCAGAGGGGGCTGCACTGGCGTGCCCGGCGGCTCTGCCGGCAGCCAGCTGTGCCAGAGTGAACTGAGCCGCAGGCCCAGAGACCGGAGGCCCGAGGGCCCGCTTTGCCCCGGAAGAGGCCTGACCGAGCAACAGGCACCAGGCCCCGCCAAGTTGTCACCGGGAGTGAGCTGGTGCATACCTCAGCGCCCAGCCCCGGACACCAAGAACCACCAACACACCGACCCCTGAGGGCATCAGTTACCGGCAGGGAGTGTGGTGAGGGGAGATAGGCCTTTGGAGGGCCTGGGAGTTCCCAGAGAGGTGGAGTGTAAGACCCAACCTGACATATAGACACAGACAAACAGGCACATACAGACACAAACATGCATTCCCACCCTCATGCACACACATACAAATACTCAGCACTCACCCAACGTAGGGATAGACATACATGGACACTGTACACACAATCACACTCCCCAAACAAACTCTATACCCCAGGTCCAGGTACCCTTGCCCCTGGAGGGGGAAACGGCACCTAGACCCAGGAGATGTTACCCTTTCCCCCGGGGTGGAGGCAAGCAGACCGCCCCAGGCTCCGCAGCAGCAGGGAGGCCCCGCATCCCAGATCCCAATCGGACGGCCAACACCTCCTCCCAGCCCCCCCGCCCCGATGGCCAGCAGAGAACAGGGCTGTGTGAGGACCCCAAACCTCACAGTCTTTTTAACACGCACCAGTCAGGGTCCAGAAGTAATCACAGCACAGAAACAGCTCTTACTGAAGTCAATGACCTGAAGATCATCAGTGACTCAAAGACAGTTTTAGTTCTTGTTGATCTCACTGCTGCGTTCATCACTGTTGATCATGACGTTCTAATTCAAAGGCTTCAGGACTCACTTGTTTTAACATTTCTTGATTGGCTCCCATCATATCTAAAGGGTCAATTAGCAGTTTTAGATCTGCACAAATTAAAATTCAATCAGGGGTTCCTCAAGGGTCAGTCCTCAGTCCATTACTGTTCAAACTTCACATTGTCCTATAGAATCATAACATATCATTCTTTTCTGTGCAGATGACACACAGCTGTACTTATCAGTTTCCTCCAAACTTCTGTTCACAAACTAATAAGCTGCACTGATGACGTTAACTTTCTGAAGTCTTTACTAGAACTGAACAGAGATAAAAGAGAAAATTGTTCATATTTATCATCCTGGTCTCTGGAACACAGTGAAGAAGTCTTGAACTTTGGCCTCAATTTTGATAATCCCATCAATAAGGTCCCCGAAATGCTTTCTTAAATTATATTTAAGGTTAGAAAATTCCTATCTGAAACTACCCCTGAGAAACTGCTCCATGCTTTCATTTCAGGCAGGTTAGAGTGATGTAACCCTCCACTTGCTGGAGTCTCCAAATCATCATAGGACAACTTCAGCTCATCCAAAATGCAGCAGGCAGAATCGGTTTGTCACGGTGAGCTGTGTGGGAGGCAGATCCAAATGCAGGACTCTGAGACAGAGTATTTAACTTTTAGGCGGCAGCTTTTATTCACTGGCAAACAGACTAAGAAACACAATACATGAGCACTTGGAAGAGTAACCCAAACTGGGGGTTCATGACATAATGTGACCTGACAAACCACAACAAGTGAGGAACACACAGGTAACGTAGAGGACACGACACTGACAGAGGGAAACACAGGGCTGAAATACACTGAAGGGAAAACGAGTGAATGAGACACAGGAGGAGAGCACAGCTGTGAGATCAAGGGAAGCAAAACTAGAAACACTGACATGAGACACGAACCTTCAAAGTAAAACAGGAAGCACACGACAGACCTGACATTGAACTAAACCTACACTGAACACAAGGACGCAGGAACAAAACCTAAGAACTAGAATTTACAGAACAGAGAAGAACTTGAGTGCTAGAAATCCAAATCAGAGATCAGAACACTAAAAGTCAAAAACCACCACGATGAAATCCAAGATCAAAAATAATAATACAAAAAAAACTGTGTCACCGACCCAGGACCGTGACACAGTCTCAGTGCTGAAATCACTTCACTGGCACCCAGTTCGATATAGATGTACCTTTAAAATTCTTCTACTAGTTCATGAAGCTCTCAGTTTAACTGACCGGCTCACTGTCTACAGCCCAGATCTCTCAGGTCATCAGGGTCAGAACTTTGAACTGTTCCCAGAATCAGATCTAAGTATGGTGAAGGTGCTTTCAGTTATTGTGGTCCTGTTCTTTGGAACAAGCTGCCTGCTGACCTGAGATCAGTTACAATTCGTTGTACATTCAAAACCTTTCTTTTCTCACAGGCTTACACTGTTGATTTGTTCACCGCCTTAAAGCATATCAAACCTGCACAGGTTTGCATGTTTTTATGTTCTTTGCACATTCAGTTTCCATTGAATGAAATGTCCTATATAAATAAAATTAGCATTGCCATAAGAGTTTGAATATTGGATTACATATTAGAGTACAGGTAATGGCTTGTGTATTTCTGTACAAGTTCAGGCACAAAATCAATATATATCATATATATCAATATACAGGTTTAAGACACCAACGTTTTTCCATCCACAAACATGTGAAAACCGTCTGCACTGAAGCTGAAGCACACATTTACATTTGGATCAGGAAACAGTCCTGTAGAAACTCCTAAAGTAAGAAAGTGGAGTTTATCCAGGAGAACAAACACAAGAAAACCCTGAAACCCCAAAATCCTTTAAAATGAGAACAAACTGTATGAATGTAGAACAGAGTCAGTGACGGCCAGCAGGATCTAATCTGATCAAACTGATAGATTACCGATCTGTCCCACTGTCCAACACACAAAAACACATTGAAAGCCATTACTGTGTGTTATCTCACAGATCAGCACTGGATATGAAAACAGTCACAGGTTAATGAAGATAAAAGTTCACTTAACATCCAACAGGTCACTGCAGCAAATCCAGAGTTAGGCTCCACCTGTTTCTATCCTGTTTCAGTTGTTTCAGACTCACAAAAGGAAAAATCGTAAAGCCAAAATATTAGAAACATCATCTAAATCTAACATCTTCTAGTTTTTTATTAACATGTGGCTCCTATAAAACCTGAACCCTAAACTCTGGTGACCTGGTGGATGTTCAGTTGTAAATAATAATGTACAATGATGACGTGTTCATGTACAAAAAGCTTGCACCTGGCAGGGCCGTGGTGGGGTCCCACGGTGACAGCGTAGAGCTCAGAGCCTCCAGTCATTTAGCTCCTGTTGGAATCTCGTACAATCAAGCTCTGGGACATCAGCAGCAGATCCAAACACCGCAGTCGTTCTCCTACTCAGGACTGTCTGCTGAGTGCCGCACAGACTTTCTTTTAGATGCTCCAACACAGCTAAACATCTGGTCCTGGTCAAAGTAGATCAAGTTTCAGGACTGTCCACTTCCTGCGATATATTCACACCTGACATGAGTCATTATTATGAGACATTGTCTCCTGTGAGTGGTACTTTCATCAGGTGGAAACCTGAATAATGTTCTGTTTCAGGTTTGTGTCCCAGTAATGAAAGTACCCAGTAATTGTGTTGCTCTCCCCTCCACCAACACTGAAGCACCTGTGGTAGTTAGTACTTATTTCACTGTAAATTACTCTGCAAACCACTGACTCTGTCTTAAAAACCCTTCCTGAAATATGAAAATTAGATGTGTTTAACTCAGGTTAAAGAGAGTAACTAAATCAAAATCCCCCAGTAGGACTAAAACCTCACTTTTTGCAGCATTTATCAGTGAGCATTTTGGCCTTCATCACTAAAGCTGTTGTTCCCATCGACAGTACTGACCCCCCTAAAGCTCCCAGTAAAGCTCCTGATGTAGACGTCAGCTCACCACCTCCAAGTAAATATCCCCCCACAGATCCCAAAATGATTCCCACCAATCCAGTCCTTTCCAGAAGCGCACGCCTGCCTGTTGTTTCTTCTGTTTTTGGTTTTTCTTCCTGCTCTTCCGGTTTTCCAGCCTCTTGGAGCATCTCAGGAGTGTAGAAGTAATCTTTTCCCATCGGTGTTATCTTCTTCAGCAGCTCGGTGACCTGAGCAGGACTTTTGTCTTTAATGTTAAAAGCAAAATATCTCCACTGGCACCGCTCAAGGAGTTCTCTGGAATCCTTACTCTCGATCATAGCCTCCTGTATGTGAGCTTCATACTCTTCATCTTCATTTCTATGGGTGAACACCACTGTTGTGTAGGCCAATGCACGTCTGCCAAAGGTGCGCTCAAAAACCTCCAGTACCTCTAATTCTTCAGAGGTGATCATACCGAACCTCAGCACCAGCAGGAACACATGAGGACCAGGACTGGCAAGATCAATGGATCGCTTGATCTCTTTCACCAGCTCATCTTCATGTTTTCCAGGTTTAAACAGACCTGGAGTATCAACAACAACCACTTTTTGACCTTCAACAGTGCTGTGGGATTTCTGTGTACGATCTTTGGACAAATCCTTTGAGGTGAAAGTCTCTGTGTTTCCCATGATGATGTCTCCCAGAGTACTTTTACCAACCCAGGTCTTCCCAAACAGCACGATCCTCAGGTCATCTGTCGGAAAAATATTAGTATGTGAGAACTGTCCCAGTCATGATCTCTTACAGCACTGACATAAATCATAACGCAGCTGCGAGGAAGGAAATATAAAACATGAAGGCAGGAGGAATGAACAATAAGCATTTATTAACAAGGAAACACAAAATCCTTTCAGCAGAGACACAAAACAAGATTCCCAAAAATTCAGAGTGGGAAACCACAGAGTGCAAGACACGGATCAAAGACCAGGATACTGTGTTCTCTTTCATGCCATCTCATGTTTTGGAAGAACAACCTCTTGAATCTCGAATGTACCTTTAATATCTTTGGTCTGTTTTTCAGATCCAGGACTGAGGAGCAGACTGACAGATAAGTGGATATATGATATGTATATGAACATACTAGAATGTTCATATACATATCATATAGTAAAAGACTGAAAAAATATTCTCTTAAAATGTAAAAACACCTGTGCTGAAGAGAAGTGAACAACCTGTAGCTACAGCTGTTAAATGAATGTAGTCCTTGAGTAAAAGTATATTTCTTAATGGAAGGTAGAGAATGGAAACATTTAAGTAAAGGGGTCTTTTTACATTAGAAAACATAGCTAATAACCAGAAGTGTGGCACTGCTGAGCACATACAGTGGTGTGAAGAAGTGTTTGCCTCCGTCTTGATTTCCTTGTTTTTATGTATATGTAGCACCCCACCCGTTATACTGAGTCTAAACCCACGTACCTCAGTTTGGGCCCCCTAGGCGGGGTGTTAGGTTCGTTACAGCCCAGATACCACGAATGGTTCTGGTATAGACAGGAATCAGGAAAACCACCAGTAAGCGCTGACCTGCAAATTAGACTTAGCCAGCAATAAAAGAATCGACCCCAGACAACTCTTTACCACAAACAAAAAGTTTACTGGATGTAAAGGCAGGAAAAATAATGTACAACACACCCTTTTCTCGGCTCAACTCAAATGATATCCAGCTCCATAAACAAATGAAACATGCTGGGTAAATGAACTAATTCCCCTTTGAAATTAGGTTAAACAATACAACTGATGTTATCACCTCTTGGCACATAACACACTAATATATACGCGAAACTAGGCTATATAAATCCACTAGATACACACTGTTCACACATGGGCCCCACACACACTCACATTCACACTGATTGCAGGCCTGTTTGCTGCTCACGATGGATGATGGAGAGAAAAATCCTCTTCTTTCCCGTAACAGCACGAAAATCCAACTTACAGTTCAGTTGCTCGGTAGGTTACCGCCCACCAGTCCCGAACTAAATCCACTCGCCGCTCTCCCGGCGAACCCGATGCTGTCTCTGCCGCAGCGCATCAGCCAGACGCCGTCCGGCTCCCCGACGGCCCTCCGCGACGCAGCCAAGCAGGTCCAAGCTATCCTCCAGCCCCGACAGCTGCAGCTGGAAACACGGTTCTCACGGTGGTGCGACCGCCAAACCGAAAGGTTGCTTCGCCCACCTCTGCCGCGAAGCTCTAGCACAGTGGACCTCCGAATCATGCACTCTTTTCCGCTAGTTGACCGCAGTCAAAACTAGCTGAGTCTCTCCTTTTTTGTTCAGCTCGCGCGTGCCCACCTCCCTCCCTTCCTTCCTTCTCTTCTTTCTCCCTCCCTCCCCTGCAACAAAAACACAGGTCCCGTCCTATGCTACCTTCACGGGCCTCTAGAAAATCAGAACTCCGATCCACATTTCAACTCTCTTCAGCGTCACATACCATAACATAATACTTTATGATTAACACAACAGTTTCATTGCTCTAAATACATGTATCCACCTTGTGACTTGTTACAGGGCAAATTTCATTCAGAGTACAGTTACATCACATAAAATTAACTGTGAATACCTCATGCTACTGTGGCGTTCAAGTCCATGGGAACATTGCATCCATTCCCAAACTCCCATCCGGGCTACACCCTCCCCCTTCTAAATGTGTTTGATGTCCCCATTAAACCCCACAGATTTGATAACCCGAAAATCTGTGCTCTGTACATCAAGCTCTAACTTAACACAGGAAGGGCATAGTGCTAGCGGGTGACACCATGAAGTCTGGCAAGTGTGATCTTGTGAATGTCTGTAAGTACCACTTCCCACCAAAACCCCATGGCTCAAAACCACTACAGGGTGATCTGATGACTGTCCGAGTTCATCATAACTCAGTCTCACCACAGGCCTCTTTAGTCTCTGTGGGTGGCCTACTGGATGCTCCTCTCCTCCCAGCGACATCCCACTCTCTTCGGTTCCCTCCTCAGGGCCAGTCACTGTAACTGCCTCAGGGTCTAGATGAAGATCTGGAGGGTTATGATCATCTGGATTTCTTTCAATATCTGCCAAATCAGTGGTTGAACTCTCAAGATCCAACACATTTGGCTTTTGACCTCGGTTCCTCAGAAGCTGTTCTGACAGTGACGGAAGATTTTCACAACCCATGTATGGGAATGGTGTCAGGCATGCATCTTCGGATTCCGACTCTGACGAAGATATTGCATCTCCCTGATTGTCAACCGGTTTAGCCTTGCCGAGTCCCCTTCGGGATCGTGTGACCGGCCGAGCAAACAACTCTGGTTCACTATCATTTGAAAGTCTCACCAGATATCCAATAGGCAGTAAGTGGTTACGATGCACTATTTTCTCCACCCCCAGTCCCTTCTCAGGTTTCACTCTGTATACTGGTAGATGGGGCATTTTGTCAAGCACAACGTAGGGTGCAGTTCTCCACTTATTCTTCAACTTGTGCTTTCCAGTGACACCAAAATTCTTTAGCAACACTCGGTCTCCTGGTGCCAAGGTCTGTTCTTTCACATGCTTGTCATGTGCTTTCTTGTTTCTCTGATGACTTTTGTCAGCAGCCTCTGCCGCTAGGCGGTAAGCTTGTTGCAAATCGGCTTTCAGCTTAGCTATGTACTGGTGGTGTGTCAGACTGCTGTGTGTCTGATTGTTGGTTCCAAAACAGATGTCCACAGGCAGCCGGGCCTCCCTGCCAAACATAAGCAGGTAGGGTGAGTACCCAGTTGCTTCGTTCTGCGTACAATTATATGCGTGTACCAAATGACTGATGGACTGATTCCACGCCTGTTTCTTCTTGGGATCCAAGGTACCCAGCATGGAAAGTAACGTCCAGTTAAATCTCTCTGGCTGTGGATCTCCCTGGGGATGATAAGGCGTTGTCCAGGATTTCCGGATTCCCAACACCCTCAGAAGGTCATGGATCAGCTTACTTTCGAAATCACGTCCCTGGTCGGAATGTATCCGGGCCGGAAGTCCATAATGCACAAAGTACCGCTCACAAAGAATCTTGGCTACTGTGGAGGCTTTTTGGTCTTTAGCTGGAAAAGCTTGTGCATATCTGGTGAAGTGATCAGTCACTACCAGAACGTTAGCATATCCCTGAGAGTCTGGCTCTAGGGATAGAAAATCGATACACACGAGATCTAGTGGCCCACTACTGGTGATTTGGTTCAATGGTGCAGCTCGTTGTGCAGGTGCTTTACGTGCAACACATCTCCCACAATTCCTGATGTACTGCTCAACTTCTGCACTCATCCTAGGCCAGTAGAATCGGTCTCGTATTAGCTCCACCGTCTTGTCCACCCCCAGGTGCCCTGACTCATCATGAAGCGATCTAAGCACCATGGCCACATGCTCTCGGGGCAGTACAAGCTGAAGCATTTCCTTTCCAGGTTGTCTCTGTACTTTCCTTTAGAGTACTCCATCAGTGATTACCAACTTGTTTGCCTCTCTTTGAAGCAGCATGGCTTCTGCATTGGAGTCTTTGTCAAAAGTAAAGGGAATCGCCCCATTCATGGATTTCTTTACAGGAGCAATCACTGGATCATTGTCTTGTGCTGTGATAAGCTCGACTTTGCTTATCTGGGCCAAACACCCATAGTCAAGATGAGTGGGGAAAACAAAACACTCGGGGAGTGCCTCAGGGGAAACCCCCAAAGATTCAGCAAAGCTGACCGCCCCTCCCCCTGCTGACTTTCTACAGGAGATCTGCTTACACAGAGGTTTGACACTGTCCAAGGGCAGAGTTTGCCAATCAGTGTCCTCTGTTGGTAAGGGGTTGCGCGATAACGCGTCAGCATCAATGTTGCTGCTTCCAGGTCGATACTGGAGAGTGAAGTCGTATGTGGCAAGAGCAGCTAACCACCGATGACCAGTGGCGTTGAGCTTGGCTGTGGTGAGGATATAGGTGAGGGGATTGTTGTCCGTCCTCACAGTGAACTGTGCTCCGTACAGGTAGTCGTGAAACTTGTCAACTACAGCCCACTTCAACGCCAAAAACTCAAGCTGGTGCACGGGGTAGTTTTTCTCTGATGAGCTGAGCTTTCGGCTAGCAAAGGCAACTGGTCGCAGCCCTTCTGGGTGTTCTTGGTTGAGCACAGCACCCAACCCCTGAAGGCTAGCATCAATGTGCAACACATAAGGCTTGGTTGGGTCTGCGAATGCCAGCACAGGTGCATTTGTAAGAGAATGTATAATGTTCTGGAAAGCTTCTGTACATGCAGCATCCCACCTGTCCCCAAACGGTTCATTTACCCGATGGTAGGTCTTTTCTGGGACTTTAACAGCTCTCTTTCCTTTCTGGGTCGGTGGGTAACCTTTACATAGCTCGGTTAACGGCTTGACAATGATGGAGTAGTCTTTTATAAAGCGACGATAATACCCACAGAACCCTAGGAAAGACTGCAGTGATGGGAAGTCAGTGGGTTGCTTCCAGGAAGCTACCGCCTCAACCTTGGTTGGGTCAGTGGCAATCCCTTTCTCTGACACTATGTGTCCAACATATGTCACCTGTGGTCTGCAGAACTGACATTTGTCGATGGACAGTTTTAGGCCAGTCTCTTCCAGTCTGTCAAGAACTTTGATTAGTCTCTGCTCATGTTCTTTCAACGTTCTTCCGAACACGATCAAATCGTCAAGGTACACTATGACCTCAATCATGTGCATGTCTCCCACTGCTTTCTCCATTACTCATTGAAAGGTCGCGGGAGCTCCTGTTATACCCTGGGGCATCCTCTCAAATTGAAAGAATCCCAAAGGACATATGAAAGCGGTTTTCTCCTTATCCTCTTCCGCCATGGGAATTTGGTAGTATCCACTACGCAAATCCAAGACAGAGAACCACCTGCTGCCAGACAAACAGTCCAATGCCTCGTCAATACGAGGAACTGTGTATTGGTCAGGGATAGTTCTGCGATTCAGGGTCCGATAGTCCACACACATGTGCAACCGCCCTGTTTTCTTTCGTGCCAAGACGATGGGGGAAGCATAGGGACTCCTTGATTCTTTTATTATCCCCGCTGCCAAAAGGCCTTGCAGGTGACGGCGTAAGTCATCCAGATCAGCTGGGGCAACACGGCGGGACTGCTCTCGGAAGGGGGTATGGTCAGCTAGACGGATGTGATGTTGCACTCCTTTAGCCAAACCCACATCCCATTCCTCCGTCGAGAAAACTTTGCCTCTCTCTGCAAGTTTCTGACTAAGCCTCTGTTTCCATTCAGCTGGTATAGGAGAGTCCCCAAAATTAAACAGAGATGGGTCAAGCTTAGGAGAAGCGTTTGTGTTTGGACCTGGGACATCAGTCACTATATCAGCTACATGCAGGTGTGCAACCACAGTGCCCATGGGAATGGCAGTGTCCTTTAGTGACTGGTTGCGCATGAGCACTAGAAACTTGTCTCTATCAAGCATCTTGGAGAACAGTACGGTTGGCTGCACAAGCACACTTGGGGGAAGGGCATGTGAAGCTGCCCGTTCTGTGATGAGGATGCTGTCTCCAATAGTGTGAATGTCTTTGACTTTACAGACAGCTATATGTTCTTTCCCAGCTGGAATGACCAGTGGGCCAGGACCAGTCCACTTAACATTAGCTACAGGACTGTCATCATCCTTGGCAGACTCAGACTTAATAGTCGGTAGGTTCTGAGGCTGCTGAACATTCACTTTGGTAGGGAAAACCTTCTCCACCCTCCCTTTCTTTCCAGTTGCGGAAACGGGTTTGATTTTATGAACATTGGTGCCCACCAAGACTGGTATGGTATCTGAGCACCGAGGGCACACCAAAGCGAGGACTGGGATAGTCTCAACTTTCTCTTGTGTTTCTTCAAGGAATCCCAATTCAACTTGAATGTACCCCCGGTAAGGGTAGCTGGTCTCTGATTCACTTAGGCCCCAAATATCTAGACCAGCGACCGAGCGTAAAGGCACATGAGACAAGTGTTTTGAATACCAGCTGTCAAAAATGATGGTCACCTGAGAGCCACTGTCGAGGAGAGCAGTGCAAGGTACACCATCTACCTTCACACAAGTTTTGGAGGGTGGCCCTACCAGTCCTTCAGGGAAACTAGGTGTCCGGACATTGACAACACTCCGGTTAACACCTACATTGGTGGTGGTCGGTTCTTTTGCAGGACTGGGAGTTTTATTACTTTCCCCCTGCTTCCGTTGAGCCTGAATGAATTTTTGTATCACTTTGGGGTAGTTTTCTGGAGCCTTACACTTGGTAGAGATGTGCCCATCTTCCCCACAGCGATAACAGAAAAAATGACTGGGATCTCTGAGTGTTCTCGCTCCCCGCTGAAGGTGCGTGGGAGAACCATGGTGCCTGGGCGAGGGCACTGCAACCCCTTTGCTGGGGTTGACTGACATGACAGTGTTGGCATAGCATACGGAAGGCGAAATAGAGTTCCTCTCCTGTTTCTGGTGTGTCAAAAGTATTCTCAATCACATCAATGTATTCTTGAGGTGTTGCTTCAGGGTTATTAAATCGTACAGCCTGTAAAATCTCCAATGCAGGACCCTTTACACTTTCCATTATCCTGATTTTCTTCTCTCTGTCAGGCCGATCATATTCCTCTATCATCAATCGAGCCTGTAGTATCCAGTTCTCCAACTGCTCCTCTCCTGGGGGTGTGGGAATAACCCCTGAGAAGGTGTGTAACCTCCTGTAGCTGCTATGGTCACTGGCAGGCCTAGAGGTATTTTGCAGAAGGTGTCCAACCGCTCTAATGATGGCTTCAGGAGTAGAGGCCTGAAGTGTGGCGGCAGGTCCCAAATCAGTTTGAGGTGCCTGCCAGTCATCTGCAACCAGCTGGTCAACTGAACCATCATCCTCCTCTAAGTGGCCGATGATTCTCCAGGGTGAATTGCTGCCATCAGCTAAAATGTCCAGAGGAATGGCTTTAGTATTTACCTTTTCTCTGCATTCACACAGTACGGTCAAACACTTGCTCTGAGGATCATACATACGTCCTCTAACCTTCACACGTCCAAGAACTTTAATGGATTGCAGAGTCCTTTCTATGAGTTCAATCTCTGTGTCTTTGGGAACATCTTTAAGTAGTATGGCATGCGAAGGGTTAAGGCCTTCTCCTTTACACCAGTGCCGTAACTGAGCCATTTCTTGGTGCTGGGTGTGTGTGAATCTTACTGTATGTGTATAGTGTAACACAATACCAAACACAAACTAATTTTACTTTGTTGTAGCTTACTGTAACTTCAAATCACTCTCTCTTTAATGGTTGTCTGGGTCACAAGTTACTACAACTTACTACCAGTCATTATCCCAGCGGTGCCTCCATTTTATGTAGCACCCCACCCGTTATACTGAGTCTAAACCCACGTACCTCAGTTTGGGCCCCCTAGGCGGGGTGTTAGGTTCGTTACAGCCCAGATACCACGAATGGTTCTGGTATAGACAGGAATCAGGAAAACCACCAGTAAGCGCTGACCTGCAAATTAGACTTAGCCAGCAATAAAAGAATCGACCCCAGACAACTCTTTACCACAAACAAAAAGTTTACTGGATGTAAAGGCAGGAAAAATAATGTACAACACACCCTTTTCTCTGCTCAACTCAAATGATATCCAGCTCCATAAACAAATGAAACAGGCTGGGTAAATGAACTAATTCCCCTTTGAAATTAGGTTAAACAATACAACTGATGTTATCACCTCTTGGCACATAACACACTAATATATACGCGAAACTAGGCTATATAAATCCACTAGATACACACTGTTCACACATGGGCCCCACACACACTCACATTCACACTGATTGCAGGCCTGTTTGCTGCTCACGATGGATGATGGAGAGAAAAATCCTCTTCTTTCCCGTAACAGCACGAAAATCCAACTTACAGTTCAGTTGCTCGGTAGGTTACCGCCCACCAGTCCCGAACTAAATCCACTCTCCGCTCTCCCGGCGAACCCGATGCTGTCTCTGCCGCAGCGCATCAGCCAGACGCCGTCCGGCTCCCCGACGGCCCTCCGTGGCCGCCTCCGTGACGCAGCCAAGCAGGTCCAAGCTATCCTCCAGCCCCGACAGCTGCAGCTGGAAACACGGTTCTCACGGTGGTGCGACCGCCAAACCGAAAGGTTGCTTCGCCCACCTCTGCCGCGAAGCTCTAGCCCGGTGGACCTCCGAATCACGCACTCTTTTCTGCTAGTTGACCGCAGTCAAAACTAGCTGAGTCTCTCCTTTTTTGTTCAGCTCGCGCGTGCCCACCTCCCTTCCTTCTCTTCTTTCTCCCTCCCTCCCCTGCAACAAAAACACAGGTCCCGTCCTATGCTACCTTCACGGGCCTCTAGAAAATCAGAACCCCGATCCACATTTCAACTCTCTTCAGCGTCACATACCATAACATAATACTTTATGATTAACACAACAGTTTCATTGCTCTAAATACATGTATCCACCTTGTGACTTGTTACAGGGCAAATTTCATTCAGAGTACAGTTACATCACATAAAATTAACTGTGAATACCTCATGCTACTGTGGCGTTCAAGTCCATGGGAACATTGCATCCATTCCCAAACTCCCATCCGGGCTACATATATTTGTCACACTTGAATGTTTCAGATCATCAAACAAATTCAAATAGTAGACAAAGATAAAGCAAGTAAACACAACATGCAGTTTCCTAATAAAGGTGTGTATTTTTCAGGGAGAAAAAATCCAAACCCACATGGCCCTGTGTGAAAAAGTGATGGCCCCCTAAACCTAACACTTGGTTGGGATATAGTTAGAGTTTGGAGAAATTTTCTGGTCAAGTAAAGTTAGCTCACTTAAAGCTAGCAAAGCATGCTGCGACCAGCAACTCTAAGCTGCTGATTAATATTCTGATGTTTTCTTTTTTTGGGTGGTGGGGTCCTGTTGGGTGCAGCCTGGACCCCTGAGGACCGGGCATGTTCTGGTGCATCCTGTGGATGTAGAGCCCAGTTTAGGCTCCCAACTCTAACCAAAAATCCCAAATTAAATATGGCACATGGTTTGGCAAAGATATGACAGAGATGGCCCAAAGTTCACTATTTATCACGTGAGCTGTTTCAGAATGACATCCAGACACAACGCAGCAAGACCAGCTGTCTTTCCATTGAGTTTCACATCCTGTAGAGATACGCTTCAGCCATGAAACGGCTTATGGAGTCCCACTGTGGCTTAAAAGACAAAATAAAATGAGAATTAATAAAAAATGGTCTTATTTTGACACTGTCTCATAAAAAATCATGAGCATTTAATAATAAAAAAAAAGAGCAATTTTTTGATGTTTTGTTTCCGTTACAATATTATACATTAAAGTATAATATTGTAACGGAAACAAAACATTAATCAAAAATTGTAAAACACAAATTACAACAACTGTATAAAAATTACAATCATCAACTCAAATACTTGGTTTTAATTGAACAGAAATTTCTATGAACTTGTAAGAACTGTGTAGAACATGAATCAGTCTGTGTCAGATCCTGAATCTGAAATTTCCACGCAAGTCACGGGTAAAAGGTACATGGAACCAAGATCGAGGCCATTTGCTTTTTGAAGTTTGCAAAGACTGCTAAATTTTGCCAATGGTAGTTCACTCTTTGCAACATAGTACGCTGTTCTAAAGGGATTTTTCAGGACTACTTCTTGTGCTTGGTTTATTTTTAGTTTCTTTTTTGCAATTGCTGTTTGTTCTGGGAAAGATATTGCAGACTGAGCAATAATGCATTTCTTGCATTTGTCATGGGTTCTGATGGGGTCTTTCTTAAAATTACTGGTCCCAGTAACAAAGGCGCTGGTCGACTCAGAAATCGAGGGAAACTCACGACACACCCGGCAGAACATCATGTTATTTAGCTCGTCATATTCCAGACACATAAATTCTTTTGTCCATGAAACCAAAAAAGCTGAGCTTTCTTTTTGCCTCATAGTCTGATTTGTCATAACTTTTCCGTTTTGTGGTCGGCTTTTCTTTGGCTGTCCCTTCTTCACCCTGACCTGTCTTATTTGGCTCAGCAGAACTAAAATACCTGCGTAAATCCTGCTGCTTTTACACACGTACTTACATAACGGTCAGCGATTCTCTGCACAATCAACCTCTCACATGTTTACGCTTGCTGCGGGAGATTTCACTTGTCACGTTTGAATAGTAAGCTAATGAGTGGCAGTGGCGGTCCTAGCCTGTTTGGCGCCCCGGGCGAACACGCCCTTTCTATTTTTTATAAACTGAGCACCTGATGGCTTTGAACTTTTCTTGTCCATCTTCCATTGGTTTTAATTTTCCACTCCAGTACAAATCCCCCAACCCGAGGATCACCACAACATAACCTAATAGACCTACATCTTAGTTCACAGATTCGCTTTGTCTAGGGTTTATTTCTGGGATTTCACACAACCCAGGATTCAGATCATGAATACATAATGGGCTTGGATTTACAACATTATGAATGAAATGTGCTCTATTTGGAAGCAGCCGGCCCCCCTCCCCTTTTGACAGGTTGTGTGTGAGACTTTAAATCATCAAACTGTAAATTATAAATTTTAAATTGTTATTGATCCCTTTACCCCGAGTCCTAAAGTGTATATTTATTTTCTTACTCTTCTTATATTTATTGTTTGTTTACTTGCACTGCTGTAACTGGAGCCTCGTCGTCTCGTCTCTATATACTGGACTGTATGTAGCGGAGATGACAATAAAGTTTACTTTGACTTCAGCAGCGCGCAGGCGCTTCGAGGGCTCTCGCGCTCACTTTTCGCGCGTAGAAATTTCGAAAAAAAACATCGGTGCAAATTATAAGTCTGTATCATTATGTCTGCTGATTTCGTGTTTGTTGGTTTGTTTTTATTTTGTTTTATTTTACAAGTTGGTTATTAGATGCTGCTCCAACCAGCCAGAGAATCCCCGCCGCCCGCGCCTCTCCGCCCTGTGCATAAGCAGCAGGCGCACCTCGCAAACGGAGGGCGCCCTTACTCCCAGCAAATGGGCGATAGAAAACCGATCGGTGCCTATGACTTTCCCAATATGCGCTGGCTGATGTCGGGGCAGCATGAGTACGAGCAATTTTTTGTTTTGTTTTGGGTTTTTTTTGCCGATGCCCGTGATGCCGCCCCCCACCACGATGCCGCCCCGGGCAACCGCCTGTGTCGCCCGTATCAAAAACCGCTACTGGTGATAAGACGATGTCAGAGGAATTGGTGCGCAATTAATGGTCACTCACCAATCTGTCCTGCCGCTCTCTACACACAGTTTGTGCGATTGCAAAGTGAAAGTGAAAGCAAAAAACAAGCGCAGATTCAAACGCGATTTCAATATGTCACATATTGACAGAGGCTCATTGATGCCAGTGACATAATTACCCAGCTACATTTTCGAAAGAATGGAACAGCAATGACACATATTTTTCCTTCCTGTGATAGCCCGACGGGCAGGGCTGAGATAGATTTTGGTAGCCCGACTGGAAAAATCGCAAGCCCCGGGACGTCGGGCTAGCGATTTTGCAAGGCCTGGTTTGAATTCAGTATTATTCAATAAAACTACAAAAAGTCACTGTCAGTATCGAGATCAACATTTGAAGAAAGGTTTTTGGACTGAATGTGACATGGACCTCTTTTTTTTTTGTCCTCTGGAAACTTGATTAAACCGATGGCACACAGATTTAGCTGGGCGATGCTGAGGTGGAGCACAGGTGAGCACATAGAAGCTTCATTCTGGGTTCATCAGTACAAACAGCTGCTATGCCAGCAAGTAACGGTCACTCATGAAGTTTAATGGAAGGCCTGGGTCTCATCTGTGGACAGCTACCAGCTGTTTAACGTATCTGTGATACACTGAAACACTGGGAGTAACAGATTTAACAGGAAGTGTTCATGTTTCAGAGAAGCATCAGAAAATGAAGCCGTCACTGTGATCCTGCTTTATATAACCTGTGACTTTAAAGAGTCATAAAACCTCCGTATAAGTTTGTTCATGTCTGAAAAAGAGCTTTGAGTCACTTTGCACTCACCAAAGGAGAATTATTTCAGACTCAGTTCCACATCACTGCAGACTGAATCTGATAGAAGCTGCAGAAGATTAAACATGAAGAGGAGTCAGGACTTTTTACATAAAACATTTGGTGTTTCCGAAAATATTCAACACATGATCTGATAATTATTGCTGAAAAGAAAGACTGTATCCTTACCAACGAGGAGAGTACTGCATCTAAAAACCAACAGACACAACAAGTCAGTAAAAATGAGAGAACTGGACCAAAGTCAGGTTTAAAAGTTCATTTATAGAATTTGCATATTACAGTTTATTAGCTGGATTAACACAAAAGCTAATGCTACTGATACCAAAGTAAAGCTGGTTAACTGCTCGCTGTCACCCTCGTTTATTTCATCACATTAAAAATCAAACTGTTGCTAATTAATCAGTTTGCTTACCAGGAGGTTTGAACAGAGGTGAAGAAGTCCGAGTGTCCAGAACCAAATTTGAAAAAGCTTCAGCTTCACTCCAACAACAAAGACTTCAGTGAATCCACAGAAACTGATTTAATCACATTTATAGTTTAAAGTCGTAGATGTGACGGATTTAACCGCAGAGGTTCGAGACGTTTAGAGGATCACAAGGAAAATGGCGGCGAAATGCTCTCACGTGCGCAGATAGATTTGAACTGACTGAAACAGAAAACGTCCAAAACACCAGAAATACCACAAACTGAATAAAAATCATCTCACCATCATAAAACATCCTAAAATATGAGGACTGAACATAACTTTAATGGCGCTGCAGATTTTTTGTCTTTATGTTTATTTGAAAATGACCAACGAGAGCTAAATTTATCACCTTTACTGTCAGATCACCTGATGATGATTTTACAGCTCATCAATCGTTTTTCTATAGAATTAAAGGATCTGATTATTGAACAACTTTGTTTTAAAAGTGTGATAAAAATATTCACATTAAAAAACAGAAACTGTTTTATTTCAGGAGCAAATGATACATTTAAAACTTTTATTAATATCAACTCATCAGCTCAGAGTTTTATAAAACTTGAATAATTATATATTTATCATTTCCATTATTGACTGAAATATTAAGAGTCATATGAAATGAAAAAAGAGAGACTAGGATTCATTTGGTTAGTTTCTTCTTATCTGTGATATAAAATCTTTACAGCTTAAAAAAACATAAATGATTTCTTTGAGTGCAGCTTGGTGCTAATCAAGCTTTAAACTGAGATTAAATGAAGAAACCTAACATGTGTGAACTAAAAACACATTTCAGACTGAACTGAAATTGTGTCCCAGTGATTTAAGCAAAGAGCTGCTCCTGTTTTATGTTTCAGGAAATAATGACTGTCCCCAAACTCAAAGCACACACCAGCCTGAGGATCACTGCAGGACAAATACACTCACCCATGGGCTGTGGATCAATCAGCACCTTGGTCTCCATTGCAGTACAACCATCCGTGTCTTCTTCTGACTATTTACATTTCCAACTCACCTCTATATTCAAGTCTGCTCCTGGTTCCCGCCCCTAAACTTCAGCTGTCCAATCAGAAGTCCGGCTGAAAGAAACCAATCAGAGGGCTGAGAAAAACTGCATCATCAGAGTGCATTTCCACAGGTCTGCCTCCTCACACATCACCTTCTGAAGACAACAGAAAACATCACAATAAAACAGCATTAATGTGTTTGTTACTCAGATCAAACATGTCAGGATGAAATGAACCATCAGCACTGAGGCACCAAACCTGCAGTTCTTCTAATGTCCAGTAGAGGCTCTTACGCTGACCTTTTACAACGCACCTGTTTTAACTACGGCTTAAAGTCTGCATAATTAGGGGCGTGGCCTCTTTGACTGAGAGCTGGATGGCGACACAGGCGGCTGTAGCTGTTAGTGAAACGTAAAGTAAAAAGCAAGGAGGAAAAATAAACACCAAAGGCTTACAGGCCAAAAACCTGGCTTGGCTTGTAACCCAGGTTATTAACCAAAGCCAGTTTCCTAATGCAGCCTTTTCACAGAGCATTTATCTGCCAGTGTTGGATAAAACCATGGTGGGAGACTAAAACTGTGCTCAGAATCAGAATACTTTATTAATCCCAGAGGAAATTACATTGTTATAGTTGCTCCAAGACAATAAGAACAGCAACAGACTGAACTAAATTAAATAATACCATATATTACAAAGAAACTCACAACATTTAAGAAATAGCTCTAATATAAATATCCAGAATATTACAGAGAGTAAATATATATGATTGACATTTTACTCTAAACTGTAAAACTTTGTTATTTGTTATTTTTTCACTAGAGGACGTGCAAGAGGGTGTAACTACTGCTCTGTGTGCTGTGCATTAGGTGGAGTTTACAGCTCCGTCCTCACAACATTGCTGGGCTTGTGATCACTTTATTGAGTCTGTTGGCATCTGTGACCCTCAACCTGCTGTCCCAGCATGCAACAGCACAGAGGATGGTACTGGCCTCAGAGACGATTCTGGCCCTGCCTGTAAAGTGCTGTGGTGTTTTTAACCCAGTCCAGTTTATTACCTGTGTGTACTCTGAGGTATTTATAGTCCTCCACATCAACCTGCTGGATTGAAACAGGGGTCGCAGGTTTAACTCAGCAGAGGTGGTTCTCACAAACCTCTCATGCAGTTTAGGACCTGAGGCTTCAACATGGAGGCTGTTTCAGGTCACAGCAGGAGGACAGACTGAGTCAGAGCCTCGCCTGAATGACTCTGTCAGTGCTGATAAACTCCACATGATTAAATCTCAGCAGCTGCTGACTCTGAACCGCAGAGCTGAAGAGGATTCATTGTTTGTGTGTGAGAATTGTTCTTTTACAAAATGAATTAAGTTTATAGAAGTGAGGCTAACGATCCAGTCTAATGCATGCCTGTGTGTGTGCTGAGCTATATGAGCCGTGGACAAGAGGTGAAAGATCAGCCGTATCAATGCTTTCCAAAATAAGAGAATGTTAGCATTGGTAATACAGCTGCTGCCATAAATACCTGCACATAAAGAGCTCGTTCCTTTATACTTACATCCCAACTAATGCTGGAATAAAGTTGCAGCACTCGGCAATCTAACTTTACTGTATAATAGAAAAGAACAGCACACAAGTAGAAAAAGAGTGGGGACAGGTGACATTCAAAAGGCCATTTTATTTTAATTTGGACATTTTATCATTGTTTCTGCAAATTTAACAAACTGTAGAAAAAACATTTAAGGAAAAAACTTTAACAATGTTGATTTAAAACGTCCTGCAGCAGCAGTGGAGCAAAAACGTTCACAGTTTAGAAATAGTTAAGAAAAAGGTTTTAATCGGTACAAAAGCATGAAAGTAAACTGCCAACATGTACAAACCCAACTCCAAAGACATTTAAATATAAAGAAAAACAGAAGAGGAACATTAAAAATCTCATGAAGAATACATATGAAATAACGTTTATGGATATTTGCTCATTTTGTATTTAATGATGTCAACACGTCTCAGAGGTACTAAGAGGAAACCGCTGGTTCTCTCGATCAGGGTAAGAGACGCAGCGTCAGAAATAAAGGCTCACCAATCAGCACAAACCTGCATCTACAAACTGGAGAACAATTTCAGAATAATCCTCATCATCATCTACAGCACAGTGATATCAACACTCAGAGACTCTCTGTGCAACAACATCATTCATCAGGTTTGGATGCTCGTGATCTTCGGGCAGCACTGCATTACAAACAGGGCTGAATGGTAGTTAATGCATCAAAGGATGTTTAATGTCGTTTCTTTCTTCAAACTCAGTCTGAAGGCTTTAAGTCACATCATCAGTTTAAGATAAAGTCTCATGACCCTCGCCCTGCTGTCATTTATTTCCCTGATCCTTTTCATGGTGAGCTGCTGGATGTTGTAAGTGGCTGTTGCACTGCTACAGTCAGAGCCACTTATCAAACTCCTTCGACAGTGAGGAGTTATATTTAAGCACAGACAGAGTCAGTTCTTCACCCAGCACAGGAGCTAACAAGCCCTCCACCACAGAGCTCAGTTCCCTGTTTGCAGCACTGACCGGCTTTGTTGGTTTCAGCCTGTTCTTATGTTCTTCCAACATTTCCTTGGTGTAATATTCTTTGCCCTCTGCCTTGTTAGTTTGCACCACCTGATTGATTTTGTCCACCAGCTCCTTTAGTTTTTCAGTTTTCTGGTCTTTTTCACCTTTGTTGTTAATGACACAGTAGTTCTCTGTTTTAAAACCAACTCTCTGAGTAAACTTTGTTATCTCATCCTCATCCTCAGCTCCGTCTACATGAGTCATCAAGAGGAAAAAGTAAGGCACCGACGTGTCGCCAAACATCTTCTTCAGGACTTCCACTCGTTTCTCGTCTTGTGTGTTATCTCCCTCCCATTTTTGCACATACAGGAACACATGAGGACCCTGATCAGCCTCAAAGGTGGATGCAGTGATCTTGCTCAGCACTTCCTCTTTTGTAAACTTGGTGTGGCAAAGACCAGGAGTATCAACTAAAACCAGGTCTTGGTCTCCAAACTGTGCCGTCTCCGTCTTGCACGGTGTTGTATCTGAGAGAAGGGGCTTCTTCTTTTTCACAGCAGGTTTACCCAGGAACGTGTTGATGGTTGAAGTCTTCCCACCGCCGGTCTTTCCAACGAGGATAATCCTCAGCTTTGTTGGCCCTGTTTGAGAATTTACACGACATATTTCATCACATATCAACACTGCAGCAGTCACAGTGTGAACTTACTGATCTGACCTCCTGGAGCTCTGCCCTAAGAATACAGTTAAACAGCTAAGAGAAAGAAAATGCCAGAAACTGTAACTATTAAACTACAACCAATGATAGTAAAGCACTTCATTATAAATATAAATAAATATTATAAATTACATCATGTTAGAAACAAAATGACTTTCTATTTTTGCTGAAACACCAAGTCAGTAAAACATCTGTAAGGAATTACCTTTGAATGAAACTTTAAACTTTAAACATTTAGTTCAAATTGTGCAGTGAACTAAATCTGCAGCTGTCACCACCCGAAGTCTTTCTCCAGACAAACTGCTGTTCTCTGTATTTTTGTATAATAACATGAACAATATAACAAGTAGCTGTTATGTGACGGTGGAAGTGTCACTGAGTATTGGCTGCATCTGTGCCAAATGATTTATATAAAAACACTTTTTGTATAGTCAAAGTCAGATTTCTGTTACTTTTTTCATAAAAATATTTTGTGGATTAGAAAAACTTACATTTTGGTACACATTATTGTTACAAATATATAAACAAAGGCAGTGAGTTGAAGCATAGTTGTGGATGGTTATGAATCATATTAAAAGGACTGTGGGAGCACATGCATGATGTGTACATATGGTTTGTGACAAGAAAGCTGAGTTTGACTAAAACACCAAAGTGTGTGAGAAGTAAAGTTAGTTTAAAAGTTACAGGTAACTCCACAGGCTGAGAGTTAACATACATGAACGTAAACCTGGAAATATTAGTCTGAAGAAGAGAACGAGTCCTCGCTCTGCTGCTTCATCCAAAAGCTCAAATATAAAATGTTCTTACCATCATTTGCATGTTTGCCGGCCATCCTGCCTGCTAGATGTGGTTGGTAGACGGTCATGAGTGGGTCTTCTTCTTTGTAACTTCATGTTTTTATAATAAAGTCTGTATAGTTCCCTCCCCTTGAACACACACCACCAAACCAGTTTCCGAAAGAGCCGTCCAATCACAGAGCACGAGTCAGAATGAGATGCAGACTCAAGGACCAAAAAAGAAAGGTTCAACCAACAGGGTGCTGGGATTTTTCACTAATTAAAATTCAATTAGTTTAATTATTTTTAAGAAAGTGGAATGTGATATCTAAAACAGTGTATACAAAAAAGATGATGCAAGGACCTGAAAATAAAATGAAGCCGTTAGCAAAGATCCTGCGTAGAGCTGGCAGAAGTGCACATCAGTACGACTACCTTTGATAGAAAGGACACGTCCTTTCTTTTTCACAGGAATCACAAATATCAATTCAAAAATGATTTTTCTGAATAGACACATGACACATTTCTTGTCTTGAAATGTGCATTTCTCCTTTGTTTTTACTGTGGATGTTGCAGGTCAGTAATCAGACCAGAAAACGCTCAGACAGGTGGATGGTGACACAGGTAGCTGCTTGCTGTCTTCTAGGCTTCACCTCAGCTAACTGGAGTCCCTGAACTGGATCTCTGGACCGTGTTTGTGCTGCTGGAGCATTTTCATTATTATGACACATTGTCTGTGAGGTTACTGTACTAACAGACCTTCTAAGAAATCTGAGCTTCAGTTTTGTGAGTGAATTTCCAGGACTTTGATTGGAGGTTATATGTTATTATAAGCTAACAGCTGCAGCTTCAACAATCAAGCTGTTCTCAAACCCTTAAACTCTTTTCTCATTAATGACTGAGAAAAGTTGTGGGTCGGAGTGTGGGCGTGAGCTATTTTGGCTTTTGAAGTGAAAAACTTTGACAACCTCTGATTCCAACAGCAGCTACATCAGTGTGTTTGAGGTAACACTTTAAAAATCACAGCTTTAAGGCAACACTTAAATCACACGTGCTTCCCTGTAATGCTCAGAGGAGCAGTGAGTCGTCCTGACTGAGCGCGCTCCTCTGCTCAGTTCTGATAACCCCCTCCTCTCTGATGGTCCAGCTCCGCCCCAGCACTGAGCCCGCCTCCTGGTTTGAGGATGTTGGACTCTGAGGAGTCTGCTCTCTGGTGCTCACAGGAGAAACTACACCTGCTGGTCTGTCTGGGTTTGAAACGTCTGACACCGGCTGAGGTTAAAGGGTGAAGTGACGAAGTGTCTGCAGCCACGATGAGAGCTGATCTACATCAGCTTTACACTCCAAGACTCACAGTCTGAAGACAACATCTGGTTTAGTTCAGCTTGATGTTCTCCAGACCCAGCTGTGAGAATCAGTGTGATGGATCCATCACAGTGTGGATCACCTGCAGCAGGTTCATGGCTGTGACGCAGAGGAGCAGAAAGCAGATGTTTGGTGTATGCTGATCTTTGATCTGTTTCTGATAATTTACCACAAAGTGCATTCTGGGTAAACTTTGAACACTCATATCAGCATGTGGGATAGTTTTCTGCTCAGAACAACTTAGAGCAGATAGAAAGGTGCCTTTTTACCTGGATTTGATGCAGGATCACCTTCTAGCTGTGATTCACTCTGAGTCAGAATGATTTTATTATATCTATATATATATTTAAACTCTGAATGTGATGTCACTGGTGGTCACATGTTCTCTTTAACAGTTTGGATCAAAGGTCCTGAAGAGTTTTTTTAAATCCTTGAAGGTGCTGGATCACAGAGGCTCTCAGGGTCTGAGTTTTTATTTATTCAGGCTTTTATCTCTTAATAGCTATTATATAAAATAATACTTTACATAATTCAAGCACCCATGATGCTCTCAGCAGACCTGATTGTGTGTTGCAGTCTGGGCCTGTCCTGCTTCCAGCTGAGCCAGACAGTGATCGATGTGCACAGGACAGACTGCATGATGGCTGTGTAGACGACGACCAGCAGGTTGTGGCAGGTTGTACTTCCTGAGTTCCTGCAGGAAACACAACCTCTGCTGGGCCTTTATCCAGACAGAGTCTATGTGAAGACTACCTGTATTTGTATTTTTGTATTATTGTAGGCTCTTTACATTATAAAGTGCTTTGACGCAACTGTTGTTGTGAATTGAAATAAAATTGAAAACATTACATTGAGTTGAATGAATCCAGCCTGGTGCGCGGTCAGACCTGCTGACAGTGTTTCACCTTCAGGGCTGTCTGACTCTCACAGCTGCTCTGTTGCAGCTCTGAGAGGCTGAAGCTGGAGGCTGTTTCCTCCTGTGAGCAGCAGAGGGCAGCGTTTCACTGAACAGCCCAGCTTCACAGCTTCACCTCTGAGACTCTGCTGTGAGTAGAAACATGTTCAGTTTGTTTCTACTGGGATGTTTTACTGTCTTCGTGCTGAATGGAGCTCCTGCTTCACTTTGTGAGTCACAGTTTGGTCTGTCAGTCAGCAGCAGATGATTTTATATCCATGTAGAATCAGACACTTTAACGCTTTCAGTGAAGTCATTTATGTTACATTTTCTCAGTAAGGTTCAGTTCTGGGGCAGCACGGTGGTTAGCACTGTTGCCGCACAGCAAGAAGGTCCTGAGTTCAATTCCCCCATCAGGCCGGGGTCTTTCTGTGTGGAGTTTGCATGTTCTCCCCGTGTTTGCGTGGGTTCCCTCCGGGTACTCCGGCTTCCTCCCACCATCAAAAGACATGCAGTTTGAGGGGATAGGTTAATTGGATAATCCAAATTGTCACTAGGTGTGAATGTGTGAGTGAATGTGAGCGTGAATGGTTGTCTGTCCCTGTGTGTTGGCCCTGTGACAGACTGGCGACCTGTCCAGGGTGTACCCCGCCTCTCACCCTATGACAGCTGGGATAGGCTCCAGCGCCCCCCGCGACCCTGGAAAGGATAAGCGGAAGCGAATGGATGGATGGAGGTTCAGTTCTGTCAGTGTTAAACTATCCTGTGCATGTGTATGCACTCATTCCTGTTTGATGTGTCTAATTATTGAAGAATAATCTGTTCACATCAAACATTTGTGCTCAATGGTTCAGGTGTGGTTGAAGGTTGGAGTTTATCTCACTGCCAAGCCTGGTGGGTTGGCACTTACTGAGGATTTACACCAAAACCTGACAGGACACGCTGGGAATGAATACCAAAACTATGAGTTGTTGATTGGGTTGTGTTTGTGTGAGAGAGAGGAAGAGATATCTGTCTTTCCAGAGAATAAGATAAGATAAGATGGCCTTTATTAGTCCCACAGGTGGGAAATTTGTTTTGTTACAGCAAAAGTGCAAAGTTATGTAGCAGAAATTAGAAAACACTGGAATGCAATAAAATACAATAAAATAAAATAAAATACTATATACAATAGAATAAAATAGAATAGAATAATATATACAATAGAATAAAATAGAAATACAAATACTATATACAACTGAGTAGGAAAATACAAAAATACAACTTCGTCAGAAGAAGAATTGCACGTATAGCAGTCTTATTGCACATGTGTGGATGTGTGTGTTTGATCAGCTGCAAAAGTCTTTGTTGTGGAGTCTGACAGCAGTGGGGAGGAAAGACCTGCGAAATCTCTCCGTCCCACACCGTGGGTGCCGCAGTCTCCCACTGAAGGAGCTGCTCAGTGCTGTCACAGTCTCCTGCATGGGGTGGGAGATGTTGTCCAACAGGGATGACAGCTTAGCCGCCATTCTCCTGTCACTCACCACCTCCACTGGGTCCAGAGGGCATCCTAGAACAGAGCTGGCCCTTCGGATCAGCCTGTTCAGTCTCTTCCTGTCCCCAGCAGAGATGTTGCCGCCCAGCAGACCACACCATAAAAGATGGCTGAGGCCACCACAGAGTCATAGAAGGTCTTCAGGAGTGGGCCTCCACTCCAAACGACCTGAGTCTCCGCAGCAGGTACAGCCTGCTCTGCCCTTTCCTGTAGAGGGCGTCTGAGTTATGAGTCCAGTCCAGTTTGTTGTTCAGATGAACACCAAGGTACCTGTAGCTGTCCACAGCCTCGATGTCCATACCTTGGATGTTCAGTGGTTGCAGTGGAGGATGCTTGTGCCTGCGGAAGTCTACCACCAGCTCCTTGGTTTTACTGGCATTGATCTGGAGGTAGTTCAGCTGGCACCAGTCCACAAAGTCTTGAGTCAGTCCTCTGTACTCCTTGTCGTCCCCATCAGTGATGAGGCCGACTATTGCAGAGTCATCAGAGAACTTCTGCAGGAAGCACTGGGTGGAGTTGTGGGAGAAGTCTGCAGTGTAGATGGTGAAGAGGAACGGAGCCAGAACCGCTCCCTGTGGGGCCCCGTTGCTGCAGACGACCCTGTCCGACACACAGCCCTGAGTCCTCACATACTGTGGTCGGTCGGTGAGGTAGTCCAAAATCCAGGTAGTGAGGTGATGGTCCACTCCAGAGTTCTCCAGCTTGTCCTTCAGGACCGAGGGAAGAATGGTGTTGAAGGCACTGGAGAAATCAAAGAACATGATTCTCACAGTGCTCCCAGCGGTCTCCAGGTGAGCGAGGGAACGATGTAGGAGGTGAATGATGGCATCATCCGCTCCAATGCCAGGCTGGTAGGCAAACTGAAGTGGGTCCAGTGATGAGCTCACAAGGCGCGAAGCTGAGCCAGGACCAGCCGCTCCAGGGTCTTCATCAGGTGGGATGTCAGAGCCACCGGCCTGTAGCTGTTGAGGTCCTTGGGCGTGAAGTCTTTGGCACTGGAACAACACAGGAAGTTTTCCAGAGCTGTGGGACTCTTCCCAGCCTCAGGCTCAGGTTGAAGAGGTGCTCCATCACACCACACAGTTGGTCCGCGCAGGACCTGACGACCCTCGAGCTGATGCCATCTGGACCCGCTGCCTTCTTGGCTTTAATCCTCCTCAGTTCCCTCCTAACCTGGGTGGTTGAGAGAGACAGGCTGGAGCCTTGTGTTGAGTGTGTATTGGATGCTGTTGTTGGGGGTGGGGAGGAGTGAGCAGGGTGAATAGAGGAGGTGTGAAGTGTCTGAGGTGTCAGAGGTGGAACAGCAGCAGTGGGGGTGGGTGAGTCTGCAGCCGATGTTGGAGACTGCCTCATGGCTGAATCAAATCTGTTGAAGAAATGATTCAGTTCATTTGCCCACCTCACATCCCTCCCAGGCAGAGAGTTCTGATGATAGTGGCGTGTGAGAACAAACCACAGCCCCGAGACGGGCAGATCCTAGAACCAGGTTGAGGTGCTTCCATAACAGCACTCTGAGCTGTATTCCCCTCAGTGAACGATACAGGTCAGCCCATCCAATCACCCAGAGGAGGACACCTGAGAGCGTTCTCCTGTGGAGAGCTCCTGGAGCTCAGAGACTATCAGGACACAAAGAGAAGAAGACGTCTGTCTTTCAGCAGGTTATCAACAACCTACTTCTGTTTTATTACATGCACGAGTTTATACAAAGGAAACAAATGAAACAAGTCCAACATGTACAGGAGAATGACCTTTGACCTGAGCAGAGAGAACCTGAGCTGCACGTTCACATGTGTTTGCTGCTCAAAGGCACAAAGTCAGGACTTCCTGTACAACAAGTTCAGGCATAAAATCCAAAGCAGACCTGGTACTTAATACAACACACAATAACAATAAAAGTCAGACATCATTTAGACTGTTTAGCAAACTCCTCAGCACGAGCCTGTGGGTTCACATCAGGACAGATGTGACTGTGATTATAAGTGCTCATGCTCTGGACTACAAAACATGCTGTAACATATACTGATACAAGAGTACAAATACTGGATTCCCGACGTTTTTCCATCCACAAACATGTGAAAACCGTCTGCACCGAAGCTGAAGCACACATTTACATTTGGATCAGGAAACAGTCCTGTAGAAACTCCTAAAGTAAGAAAGTGGAGTTTATCCAGGAGAACAAACACAAGAAACCCTGAAACTCCAAAATCCTTTAAAACGATAAACAAACTGTATGAATGTAGAACAGAGTCTGTGACGGCCAGCAGGATCTAATCTGATCAAACTGATAGATTACCGATCTGTCCCACTGTCCAACACACAAAAACACATTGAAAGCCATTACTGTGTGTTATCTCACAGATCACCACTGGATATGAAAACAGTCACAGGTTAATGAAGATAAAAGTTCACTTAACATCCAACAGGTCACTGCAGCAAATCCAGAGTTAGGCTCCACCTGTTTCTATCCTGTTTCAGTTGTTTCAGACTCACAAAAGGAAACATTGTAAAGCCAAAATATTAGAAACATCATCTAAATCTAACATCTTCCAGTTTTTATTAACATGTGGCTCCTATAAAACCTGAACCCTAAACTCTGGTGACCTGGTGGATGTTCAGTTGTAAATAATAATGTACAATGATGATGTGTTCATGTGGCAAAGGTTTCCATTTGGCGGGGTGGTGGTGGGATCCCACAGTGACAGCATGGAGCTCAGAGCCTTCAGTCATTTAGCTCTTGCTGGTATCTCGTAGCATCGAGCTCTGACACGTCAGCAGCAGATGCAAACACCGTAGCCGGTTCTCGATCTGCTGAAACATAAAATGACTGACCCGTGATGATTTCCGTCTAATAGTTTTCTAGATTTATAAATTTGGTAATCAGCTTAAACAAAAAAAAATCAAACCCAGTGATGATGATGAAATCTAGTTGAATTTTTTTTTTATTTTAAATTTAGCAAGTACCACCAAAAATGCTGTTACCATAGACAGGATCATACCAACTACACCTCCAATTGTAGCTCCTGTTGTAGGTGTCAGTTCACCACGGCAACCAACAACATATCCTATTCCAGTTCCAACAGCTGTTCCAATCACACCACACCTGTCATAAAAAGAGCACCACTCTGCTTCTGTTTTTGGTGCTTCTTTCTCTTTTTTTCCCAGAGCTTTTTCAGCCTGCTCGAGCATCTCCGGGGTGTAGAAATGATGACAGATCTTCCTCATCTGTTTTATCTTCTCCTGCAGCTCAGTGACTTGAAGCTGCTGATGTTCAATGTCAGCAATGTTAAAAATAAAGTATCTATCATCGACATGCCTGGTTAATGTTTTGATGGAAAACTTGTCCATCTTGTCCATCATGGCAGCTTCATCTTCTTCTTGATCATCAGTGGTGAACACCATCATAGTGAAGTCCAATGCCTGTTCACCAAAAGTGTTCTCAAAAATACGCAGTGCGTCTTTTTTCTCTTGTTCCATCTCGTCAAACCTCTCCACGAACAGGAAGACATGAGGACCAGGTTTGACACGTCTGAGGGAACGCTTGATCTTTTCCAGCACATCATCTAGTTCTTCTTCTCTTTTGAACAGATCTGGAGTATTTACAACAACCACTTTTTGACTGTTGGGCTTTCTTTGCTCATTAGAAGAATCCTTTGAGGTGAAGAGTTTTTTGTTGGTCAGGACTTTTTCCAGTTTCTCTTTATGGACATCTTGCCGGCCAAACAAAACGATCCTCAGCTCATCTGTTGGAAAAATGTAAGTATGTGAGAACTGTCCACACCGTGATCCTGCAGAGGGCCATGAGCTTGTTTCTTTCAAATACGTGAATCTATGTCACAAAAACCTGTTTCATAGTATTGATCACTTAGCATCATTATGACACAAAATGCATGAACGTGTCCACAAATTTATGAGCAGTTTTCTCATCTAAATGTTAGACAAACAGTAAAGTAACCATGCTGTATTAGGCTGTAGTAACAGATATTTCTGTAAGCATTTCTAACATTGATATTTTTTTGCCCTAAGTTATAACGCAGTAATCCATAAGTGTTCTGAAAATGTCTGATTATCCTTTTACCTCCTTGATGTCACACACAGGGGGGCGGGGTTCATTATATTACTAAATGGAGGAGCTGGAGCTCAAACTACCAACCTTCCAGTTAGCACTCCTGTTATTATCTCCACGTCCACACTGTAAAATCTAATATTGTGTTTAATTATACATATTAAGTAGACTAAACTCAATTTTTATCAGTTTGTTATTAGAACTCAGTTTAAGAAAGTTAACAGTACTTTTTATTCAAAAAGCTGAACAACTCAGTTTATTTGAGTTGTCTTAAATTATAAAAACAAAGTAAGCTGGAAATTTAACTTCTCAGTGCGGAATGATAAGATGATATGGTTTGAAAATGCCACGTCACTGCTCTCCTCCCTGTTCATGGTGTTTAGGGTTTTTTTCTGGAATATGTTGAGCAAACCTGGGTTCAGCTGGAGAAGCTTCAGTGAAACGCTGATTCGGTGAGTAAATGTTTACTCTTATTCAAACTTTTTGTGGCTTCTTTCAGTTTAGCACCAGGTTTATGAACTTGCTAGCTAGCTAGTGTTAGCCTAGCGTTGCTGTTGGTCTCGGCTCACGTTACTTAAAAATTAACCCACAGCTTTAAAACCTTACATAAAACTCTGTCAGTGAAAATTTCTGTTAACTGTTTGAAATAGAAAAGTGAGCAGCTACTCCATAAGAGCCCAGACCAAACTTTTTGCTTTGTGCAGCTGTTAGGGGGCGGGGCCTGTTTTCAATCCAACCTTTATAACATATGAAATGTATATTCTTAATTCCGGTATTTATTTTAATGCTTTGTGGCAGCTTTTGAACATCTGTGGCATCTATTAATGTCAAATCTAGCCTTTCTTTAACAACATAAGCAAACTGCTTTTATATTTAACCAACATTTATGTTTAACTACATTTTAAATTGAAATAATAAAAAATAGTATTTTTTTGTTTAAAAATGTGTAGACACAAGTCTTGTTGTTAAAATCCAAACCAGCCATAAACCAGATTAGTGGCCTGTTGAATGGTTAAAGTCTAGGTTGGCTTTATAGTTGAAAATAAAGTCATGTAGCTTGTCCTTCTAAAGAAGGAAGTTGAATTCCACAGGTTGAATCATCAGAAACATTTTGGGCTTGCCTGTGTTACATATAAACACTGCCAGATGTTGTATCTGGTCATTGTGCTTATTAGAAACTTAATATATTGGAATTTGCTTTTAACAAGCATGTAATGATTACATTTAAATTAGGTGGTCTTTTTTAAACACATATCTCTAATGCGTTAACAAGCTAACCGTGCCAAAGCGTTGACTCTGTGCAACAGTACTTTTTGTGCAGCTCTCGCTAACGGAGATTTGCGGCGTTAATGCGGTTATGGCGTTAACGTCATTTTAGCGAGATTAATGCTGACAGCACTGTATATTTTGATTATATCAGAAACTACAAAACAAAGTTGTAGAAAACCTAAACTTAGTTTCAGAATAATTAAATCTGAGACTTTATTTCATTGTAAGATTCTAACAATGATGGTAATATAATTGTTTGTTGTTCAGCAGAACAGTGTCCATATGTTGGCTCATGTACTTCATTACATCTGAAAATAAAAGTTGGGCTGATTTTAACTCCATTACAAGAAGTGTTGTGAATTGTTCTTTTTTGAATCATATTTGCATTCAGTGTTAGCTTAATGTAAGTGTTGTACTAGAAATTTCAAGGATCATAAAACATAATGTGAGGTACCACAAATAGTTTTTTTAATTTGCTTGTTTTATAGGTATATTCTTCATTCAAATCACGATTTCCTGTTAAAATTAGGATATCTCCTGCATTATATAATTTTTTACACAAACACAGAGTCTATGCTAACATGGGTCAATATTTTCTTGGGACCAGCAACTGTGCACAGTGTATTCTTTACAAACTGTATATAAAAGATGGACAAGGGTCGTTACCTCACAAGTTAAAGTGCCTTGAGGCAAATGTTCTGATTTTGGCCACCCAACACGTTTCTATGTTACGCGTTTGGAAACATCAGGAAACAGGGTTAGGATTTAGGTTGGGGCTGGAATACACGACTGGAACGTGTGTCACCGCCGGGAGCGTCATTCCATTGGATTCCATCCACAATCCAGCGCGTATCATAGGAAGGCAGAAGTTTACCTCTCACGTTCCTATGATACGCCTCAGGACGTGACAAATCTTTGGTATGTTGCCCGTCGGGAATGAGAACGGTCTGCTGAGGCACCGTAGCAGTGGCGTGTCTAGAAAATTTTTGTTGGGGGGGGGGCCAGGTAGGGGCACAGATTTGGAGAAGGGTGGCAGATGTAATTGGCAGATAATGCTAAAAAAATTCTACCAACAGTTAACCATCATTCAATAACCCTGTAAACCTAATAACTGAATTTGGTTTTGACTCTTATTAGAATGAGGTTTTAACCACTACGGTGCAAAGTTTTTAGATACTGTGTTGATGAAGTACAAGAGACACAATCAGTGCTTTGTCAGTGTTTACTCAGCATTGAAGGACAGCAATATTTGCATAGTATTTTTACTGACATATAGTGCACATATGTTTTGGGCACAAACATTTTGGAATATTAAAATACAAACATTTTTAACATACAATTGGCAAATTAGCCAATGCAAAACTTTATCTTCTTTTTTTAATAGGCAGATAATCTTCTCAGAAACTGGTGTTTGATTTTGAAACAGGAAAAAAGTGGGGAAACAAATGAAAAGACTAACATTTGAATGAAACCTGAAAGCAAGTAAATACTTTCTATGCTGCCTTATGGTAAACTTTGGTAATATTGATGTATAAAGAACAACACTGGCTGATGATGAAATACAGTCAGCTGGCATGGTGACACTGCCAGTATTAACCTGCAGGGCTGGACTGGGACAAAAAATCAGGCATTTTGACCAGAGACCGGCCCACCAGGTATTAAAGCCATAAAGCCTTTGAATGAAAACAAATGCTGTTGTGACAGTGATGTACACGGTCCTTTGGTATATGTATGATTTCTATCAATTTTACGTCAGATAAAAACTTTGTTCGCAAGATTCAGATAATTATTTAATAAAAGCTAAATATTTTATATGAGAGTAAGAAAGAAAAGTATATCTTTGTGTCCACCTTTCTCTGTTAATGCCCTACCTGGCCCCCCTGGCAAAAGCTTTGCTAGATCCGCCCCTGCACAGTTACCAGCTGTCAGCTACACAAAAAAAGGAGCTTGGTGTATATTTGTCTCTCAGAAACAGTTCATAACTTCCCTTCAACTCATCCATGTCACCTAAAAGGTAAACCTGTTTCTCCATCACCTGTTCAGCTCTGATGATTCAGTAAGGACATCTCCTGGTTTCATCTTCATGTTTCCCTCTCACCAGATAACCAAACCGATATCATGACCAGCAGCTTTACAGCTGTGGCTCCAGCAAACATCAGCTGATACTAGAAATTAATATTAAACATGCTGTTGTTTAGCGCGACATCCGCTGGTTTCCTCTTTCTGGCGCAAAGTGGGCGATAAACAAACAAAAGAGAAAAGCCGATCAGCTGATCATTGATCAGTTTCATGATTGAAGCAGCAACAGGAGAGGAGAGAATGAGAGAAGAAGAGGCAGCTGTGCAGCAAAGACACAGAATAACTCCAGCTTTGTGTCTTTTTCATTCTAGCTGAAGTTCGGGACAAACTGCGTCTCTTCTCAGCTCAACACGAAACGCATAATATTTTCTCTGAATGAGGGACCATTACATTTTTTAAGGAGCCGTTGGCAACTCTACAAACTAACCTTATGAATAAAATAAAGTTCACTATCAGTAACATCACAGCACCCACCCAGCTGTATAGAAACTCCATCATGCTAGCTAGTACGCAGTACGAGTTATTGTAACTGACTGTAAAAAGTCAGCACAACGAAAATAAACTCCACCTAAACTTGGTTTATATCTGACCCAGATAGACTGCAGGTCATAACTTCTTACCTGAAGTTCAGTTCACCTGACACTCGGACCAGCAGCCGCCTCGGGTCTCTCCTCCTCCTGCCTACCCTTCCCTCATCCACCTGCTGGCCTCTGTGGAAGCTCCGCCATGCCCGATGGCCAGTCCAGCTATGTTAACCTGTTAATCTTTCGCCGAAAAACTGTTTTCTGCGGTGCCTCTTTCTTGCTTGGCTCTCCTACCTTTGCTAACATGATGCTCATAGAGCAGAAGCCGATGCTGCATTCACTTACACTCGGATATCTGAGCTTCACTGTGAAAACATAATCGTACATTTGATATTTCATTGGATTTTATTGTTTTGGCTTCGGGGTGGCACCTGGGGTGGCCAGTCTGGTTGGGGGGGGGGTGGCCTGTGCCCCCCCAGGCCACCCCGCTGGACACGCCACAGCACTGTAGGAAGTAACAGTTCTGCTGTGAGTGACATGCTCTGACTATAACAAGCCGAGTACATAGCTGGAGTGAGGAATACAGCCTAGAAACGCCTATGAATTATTTATACAGCCAACAATTTTTCCAAAAAGCTCCGTTTTTTCAAAAACACAGTCTCAGTGTGGACGGAAGGCCAAAATGGAGAGAAAAAGATGACAGCAACATTTCAAACAAAAACATATTAGTGTGGACATGGCCTCAATAATACGTTAAAATCACAGAGCTGTATAAAATTTGATGTAAAGTTTCTACATTTATGAGCTACATGGAAGTCTACTCCAGAAACAGATTTTATGATACTAACCTACAGAAACTGGTAAAGTTAGCAATACGCTAGCTATCGCATTCATCCCTTTGCCCATGTCAATCACAGACGTTCATGCAGACAGAGACGTCTGAGTTTCCAAAGTTTCAAGAAAATCTTCACTCCAGTAATTTATCAAAATATAGCACAATACTTAAAGTGTGACTGAAGTGAAACCATTCAAAATCAGATTTAAAAAGTGGATTAAGTACAGAGGTTAAACATGTTTACAGAATCGTAAGTAAAGTGGCAGCAAAATGCCCTCACGTGCACAAATCAGTGAATTTCAAGAAACTAACATGAACATGTTCAAGGCACAAGAAAAACCATAAACCAAATAAAAATAATCTCACCATTGTTACACATTTTAAAGTCTACTGACTGACTTTGTTATTTAAAAGAAGATTTTTATGGAAAAATGATCATTTTCTTGCCATCAGCTGATCTGATGATGATTTTATATGTTTTTGTTTCTAAAATGTCATTATTTGGTAGCTTGTAACAATATTGGCTTTTTATTTTCTGATTAACTTCTTCAATTCAAGAACCAGATTTTTAAACTACCCTGTATATTTATCTTCAAAAGTCAGGATTATTTAGTGAAATATAAAAGGTTATTTCAAACTAAATGAGAAAGAAGTTGACTGTAATTCATTATGTTCCTTTCTGCATTTTTAATACACATGATTGATATTTTTTCCTTGGATTTTAGAAACCCTTCATATTAAACTTTGTTCAGCAGTTTGCACTCCATGCACAGTTTAACTGAAGACTTCTCTAAATGCTGCTTGGTGCTAATCACCAAATTTCAGAGTGAAGCTGAAACTCACTTTCTGTCCAAATGCTTTTAAACTGAAGCACAAAGAAAGAGCAGTTGCTGCTGCTGCTTTATATCCTCAGGATATATGTACTGCATCAAACCAAACAACACCCTGATATTGCTGAAGGACAAATACACTCACCCATGGTTTGTGAATCTTCACAACAAATAGGTACCGTGCAGGAATGCGAATGGTTCATGGCTTCTTCTGACCATTTCGATTTCTATCTCACCCTATATGAAAGCCTGCTGCTGGTTCCCTCCCCTAAAATACATTAGCTGTCCAATCAGAAGTGTGGCTGAAAGATTTCAGCTCAGAGGGCTGAAAACAGTTCATCAAGCAGAGTGAGGGGAGGTAGACAGGACAAAGACATGGTGTGGAAGAGAGCCAGGATTAATAATAACTAATGATTCAATGCAGAGAGGTGTGTAAACACATTTGTAGACCCAGTGCATCATGGGAATCAGCAGCCTACACCTATTGCAGTATAACTAAGGGAGGATTCAGGGTCACCTGGTCCAGCCCTAACTATATGCTTTAGCAAAAAGGAAAGTTTGAAGCCTGATCTTAAAAGTAGAGATAGTGTCTGTCTCCTGAATCCAGGGTAAGAATCTGGTTAGACACCAAAGTATCTTGGAGTAAATATCCCTAAAGATCTCTCAAAAATATATCATGCAAATTTTAAACCTTTGTGCTATAAAATAAACAAGGATATTAAAAGATGGAACTTAATACCAATTTTAAATTTCGAGTCACGTATTGATACAGTGAAAATGAACGTCTTGCCTAGGATGCTTTATCTGTTCCAAACACTCGCAGCTGAAGTAACTGATAAACAATTGACAAAATAATTTCCATGTTCATATGACAGGGAAAAGACCACGAATTAAGTACCAAACTATCCAGCTGGCTAAAGATAAAGGGGGGTTGGCGTTCCCATGTTTGAAAGATTATTATGTTTCAGCTTAACTGAGGACTCCAGTGTGTTGGTGTAATGTAGACTACCAAGCAAGATGGAAAGAAATAGAAATAGCTGCCTCAAGAGTTTTCCAACTCAGGCAAGCTTAGGGGACATGATACTTATTAAAAACCAAATTAATCAAGGAAAAGAAGGAAGAGTCTTTGTAGGTTTTTTATTACACCTGCACAAAGTAAACATTATTCTAATTACTCCAGCTGCTGGAGAAACTGTGGGGCCCAAGGAATAAAACATTTCCAGTTGTTTTGGTGCTGTCCACTGATCAACACTTTTTGGGTTTCGATTCACTCTGAGTTACAGACTATTCTTAGTATGCAACTTCCCTTTAATTGAGATGAACTCTTTTGGATATTTAGACTCATTAAATGTGGATAAAGAGACCAAGCTGTTATATGGCATTTTGAGTCTGGCTGCTCGACAGACTATCTGTCACGGTCAGCGAGGCGAGCCGTGTGGACCCAAGATGCAGGCATAAGTGATGTGAGTGGGCTTTTATAAAGAAATAGCACTAATATATGCAGATCACTCAATTATAAATATGAAGGATTATCAGAGGTGATTATAAATAAATATCAAGAAAATTGACAAAAATATTCCAGAGTAGAAAAGAGTGTGTGTAAAAAGGTTGTAACTATTGCAGTGTTTACAGTGTGTTGGATGGAGGAGTTGTACAGGGAGATGGCCACAGGCAGGAATGATTTCCTGTGTCGTTCAGTGGTGCATTGTGGGTAATCTCAGTCTCTCACTGAACGTGCTCCTGTGAGTTACCAGCATGTCATGGAGTGGGTGGGAGGTGTTATCCAACATTGTCCTTATCTTGGACAACATCACCTCTCAGACACCAACCGAACGGACTCCAGCTCCATCCCCACATTACAGGCCTTGTGGATCAGTTTATTTAGTCTGTTGGCATCTGCGACCCTCAACCTGCTTCCCCAGCATGCAACAGCATAGAGGATCGCACTGACCACAACGCAGATACAACATAACGTTAATTAGTAGGAATAGTGAAGTGTCACTTGGCTATGATAGTAAACAGTAGACACTGATGTAGCTTACTGAATCTTTTGGACTGTTCAGCACAATATTTATTAGTCATTGTCAATAGTTAATTTGTCCTGTTCTCATTGTATGACAAATTATGATGGCTGTTTGGTAGCTGTTTGCATACTATGCATATGTCTTGATGCATTCTCAATCATCCAGGAAAGTATATCTCCAAAAATTGAATCTGTTCATCTGGACGTAGCGTTTTGTGGGAGAAACGTTTCCTCACTCATCCAAGTGACTTCTTCAGTCTCAGCTGACTGCAGGTTTCCCCAAACCTTATAAACAGTACATTTGCATAATGACTGAAACCAGCCCACTGAAGGAACAATGGGCTGTGAGGTCAGTTCCTTAATCATAATTACGCAAATTCCCATGACCATTGATCAACAATCACTGACCAAAACCCACTGATCAAAGAACACTGATCAATGGCCATGAGTACCATTCACAGAGAGTTGGGGAATAACTCTAATAATTGTCTGCATGATCAACTCGGTCACCTATAACATCTCCAAGTTTCTGGCTTCGATCCTCAACCCGCTGGTGGGCAGCTCTGAACACCACATCCAGAACGCCCTGGATTTTGTTGAGAAGGTGAGAGAGATCATTATGGAGGCAGATGAAACCATGGTCTCGTACGACGTTACATCTCTCTTCACTTGCATCCCAGTCACGGAAGCGTTGGAGGTAGTCCATAAGAGATTACAGGATGACACCAACCTCAGCAACAGGACCACTCTCAGCATCGACCAAGTGTGTTTGCTTTTGGAACTGTGTCTTCAGTCCACCTACTTCACATACAAGGGTCAGTTCTACAGGCAGAAACATGGGTGTGCCATGGGCTCCCCAGTTTCACCCATCGTGGCCAATTTGTACATGGAAGAAGTGGAAAAGAGGGCGTTGCTATCCTACCCTGGAACACCACCAAGCCATTGGTTCAGATATGTGGATGACACCTGGGTGAAAATCAAATCTCAGGACGTACCACATTTCACGGATCACATTAACTCGGTGGACCGACACATCAAATTCACCAGGGAGGATATGAAAAGTGGCAGGTTAGCCTTCTTAGACTGTGAGATTTCCATCAGTAATGGGGGACATCTAAAAGCTGATGTGTACCGTAAACCTACACATACGGATCAGTATCTAAGGTTTGACTCTCATCATTGACTGGAGCACAAACTGGGTGTCATCAGGACGCTACAACACAGAGCGAACACCATCCCCACTGACACAGCGGCCAGGGAGGCAGAAGAACAGCACATCAAGAAGGCCCTGAGTAAATGTGGTTATCCCAGCTGGACTTTTGTCAAAGCTGGAAAGGCGTCAAAAGAAAGCTCCAGCCGATCCAGGAGAGAAGGACAACCGCTGCCCAGGCGAAAACCTGTAGTGATCCCATATGTGTCAGGAGTATCGGAGCAGCTGAGACGCATTTTTTCTAAACACCGGGTCTCTGTGGCTTTTAAACCCCAAAACACGATGCACCAAAAACTGGTCCACCCCAAGGATCGGGTCCCCCGACACAAACAGAGTAACATAGTGTACGCTGTTAAGTGCAGGAGGATTGCCAGGATTTATACATCGGGGAAACCAAACAACCTCTGGCGAAGCGGATGGCACAACACAGAAGAGCGACCTCGTCAGGCCAGGACTCTGCCGTTTATTTACACCTACAGGCCAGTGGACACTCTTTCAACGATGAGGATGTACACATCCTGGACAGGGAAGAACGCTGGTTTGAGTGCGGAGTCAAGGAGGCCATTTACGTGAAAAGGGAAAGACCATCTCTGAATCGAGGAGGGGGCCTAAGGGTACATCTGTCACCATCTTACAATGCTGTGATTGCAGCCATTCCCCAACTCTCTGTGAATGGTACTCATGGCCATTGATCAGTGTTCTTTGATCAGTGGGTTTTGGTCAGTGATTGTTGATCAATGGTCATGGGAATTTGCGTAATTATGATTAAGGAACTGACCTCACAGCCCATTGTTCCTTCAGTGGGCTGGTTTCAGTCATTATGCAAATGTACTGTTTATAAGGTTTGGGGAAACCTGCAGTCAGCTGAGACTGAAGAAGTCACTTGGATGAGTGACGAAACGTTTCTCCCACAAAACGCTACGTCCAGATGAACAGATTCAACTTTTGGAGACATACTATGCATACTCTCTCTCTCTTCATATATATATATACATATATATATATATATTGAACTACCAGAACTACCAGAAGGCAACATTGCAGACATAGAGGACAGTTACAAGTACCTGGGGATCCCGCAAGCGAATGGGAACCATGAAGAGGCCGCTAGGAAAGCTGCAACCACCAAGTACCTGCAGAGGGTCAGGCAAGTCCTGAGGAGTCAGCTGAACGGTAAGAACAAGATCCGGGCCATCAACACCTACACCCTGCCCGTGATCAGGTACCCTGCTGGGGTAATAGGCTGGCCAAAGGAGGAGATAGAAGCCACTGACATAAAGACAAGAAAGCTCCTTACCATGCATGGAGGGTTTCACCCCAAGTCCAGCACCCTGAGGTTGTACCCTAAGCGGAAGGAAGGGGCCGGGACTGGTGAGTGTCAGCACCACAGTCCAGGATGAGACAAGAAACATCCACGAATACATCACGAAGATGGCCCCAACTGACAGCGTGCTCAGTGAATACCTCAGGCAGCAGAAACCCAAGAAAGAGGAGGAAGGCGAGGATCCATCATGGAAGGACAGGCCCCTGCACGGTATGTACCACCGGCAGATAGAGGAGGTGGCTGATATCCAGAAATCCTACCAGTGGCTGGACAAAGCTGGACTGAAAGACAGCACAGAGGCACTAATCATGGCAGCACAAGAACAAGCTCTGAGTACAAGATCCATAGAGGCTGGGGTCTATCACACCAGGCAAGACCCCAGGTGCAGGCTGTGTAAAGATGCCCCAGAGACAATCCAGCACATAACAGCAGGGTGCAAGATGCTAGCAGGCAAGGCATACATGGAATGCCATAACCAAGTGGCCGGCATAGTGTACAGGAACATCTGTGCCGAGTATAACCTGGAAGTCCCGAGGTCAAAATGGGAGACGCCCCAAGGGTGGTGGAGAATGACCGAGCTAAGATCCTGTGGGACTTCCAGATGCAGACGGACAAAATGGTGGTGGCTAACCAACCGGACATAGTGGTGGTAGACAAACAGAAGAAGACGGCCGTAGTGATCGATGTAGCGGTTCAATGACAGCAATATCAGGAAGAAGGAACACGAGAAGCTGGAGAAATACCAAGGGCTCAGAGAAGAGCTCGAGAGGATGTGGAGGGTGAAGGTAACGGTGGTCCCCGTGGTAATCGGAGCACTAGGTGCGGTGACTCCCAAGCTAGGCGAGTGGCTCCAGCAGATCCCGGAACAACATCGGAGATCTCTGTCCAGAAGAGCGCAGTCCTGGGAACAGCTAAGATACTGCGCAGGGACCCTCAAGCTCCCAGGCCTCTGGTAGAGGACCCGAGCTTGAAGGATAAACCGCCCGCAGGGGCGTGCTGGGTGTTTTTTTACATATATATATATATACATATATATATATATATATATATGTATATATATATATATATATGTGTGTGTGTGTGTGTGTGCGTGTTTATGTTTACCTGGTTAAATTTAGTACCAACAACAACAGTTTTTACAGTAAAATATGTTTTATACGTATGTACAATCCTTGTCATACATATATACACATACATTTTATGTGTGGGGGTGGTGTGGGGTGGAGGGTACCGGGGGTGGGCGGCGGGGTGGGGGGGCACCAGAGGGGGTGTTCGCCCAGGGCACCAAACAGGCTAGGACCGCCACTTTTCCAATGGATGCATCAGAGAGCAACTTGGGGTTGGTATCTGTTTTGTTCTTATTTAAATTTGTGCAGCGTGTTGTTTGTTTGTTGTTCATGTGTTTATGTTAACAATATAATTCATATTCATTTTGTTGAAATAAATCTTTAAAGTCAGTGAATTCAGATTCGCTACATTTACAAACCACAAAATAAAGCTGAGTAATGAAAGAGTGCCAGGAAAGTAATGCATTTACTCAAATCATTATTTATTGATTGATCTGATTCTGTTGTTCAAAATTGATTGGAGCAGTATATTTTCACACACTGATCAGCATTTTAACTGCATGACGTCATAAAAATAAAGAAAAGCACAACAAAGAAAGGAAGAAGAGCTGTGAGTGAAATTTAACAATCATTTAAACAAGTCCACTGAGTGGAAGCACAAAATCCATCAGGCTTTAACACATTTCAGAACACAAATGAAAAGAACTTTTAACAGCTTTGACAGGAAACTACAGACTGTGCTGCAGGTTCTCCAGAAAACATCAGTTGTCAGGTTTCCCTCTAACTGCAGCAGCTGAGCTGAGGTGGTATCACAGCGCTGCATTTACACTGAACGCACAACAAAGGTCACACCTGTCTCATAAATCTTTGCTATTAATAAAGCAAAAAAAGCAAAGAAAAAAACACCGTAGAAGTATTTGTTAGGATGCCTGGGTCGTTGACCCAGGGCTTTTGAGTTTATTATATTATTTATCATTTCTAGTCTTTGGTTTCTTTGTTGAAGTTCTGTCTGATGGTTTATGTCTCTGTGTTATCCTTAGTTGCTATATCCCCTGTCGGCTATATCCTCGTGTCCAGTCAGTGTCTGTGTCTGCCCTGTTCCTACCGTCTCTGTTCCCTCTGTAGTGCCTGCCTGTGAGTCTGTGTCTTTAAGTTCAGTCTGTGTTATGTTTCCTGTTTTACTTTGGAGGTGCGTGTCTTATGTTAATGTGTCTGGCTTTGCTTTCCTTGTCTCGTTAGTTCTGATTTCTCCCAGCTGTGCCCTCCTTCTGTGTCTCATTCCCCTCGTTACTTCCCAGTATACTTAAACCCTGTGTTTCTTCGCGTCAGTGTCGCGTCGTCCCTCATGCTGTGTGGATCTCCCTGTGTTTCCCGTGAGTTTATGTTTTTCCCCAGTTCAGTTTAGTTTGCTGTGCTTTGTATGCTCGTTTTCCTGTGTCAGCAAATAAAGCTGAGTATTTTGAGTTCATCCCTTGAGTCTGAGTCCTGCATTTTGGGTCCACCACTCCTCCTTGCCTGCCTGCCACACAGCCAACCTTAACAGTATTTGCATTAAAATCATTCAGAATATAATATTGCAGCTGGAAAATTGGAGTTCATTAAATTTAATGTAAATGTCTCTTCTCCTTTAATGCAGGTTATGTTAATTATAAAGTACTTTGTTTATAATTTGTTGTTTTGATCTCAATCTGCAGAGGAACCAAGTCTGTCAGATTAATAACTCGGATTAAAGGCATCAAATATTTCTCTCTTCTTTGTCTGTCTGACTTATTTCATTTGAGTAAATCAGTCATGTTAACATGAACTTTCATACTTTAAGAGTTCTGTGCCTTCACTGTTCTTTTGGCAAATCCACCTGAGAGCATTGCACGAATTGCATCTTTGTCTGTTGCATTCTTGTTATGACCTTGGTTTCCATCACCTGTCTTTCCCTTGCTGTTTGATTCTTGCACATTTTTAAGCCTGATGATTTTTTGTGCCTCATCAAACATTTCCTTTGTGTATGTTTCTTTGTTCTTGTTCTTGTTGACCACCTCATTGATCTTGACAACTAGGTTTTTTATTTCGTTTTCATTGACCTTCCCACCTTCGCAGCAAAGTGCACAGTATGTCTTCCTGCTAAGTTTTAAATCTTTCTCAACAGAATATAATATGTCTTTTTTTTTCCCCGTGTCCAATGTTGTATTTTTGTGGATGATCAAAGGTAAAAAGTAAGGCTTTGATGCTTCACCAAAGAATTCTTTAATGCGTTGGATTCTTTTCGCATCACCTGATGAAGGAGATAAATCCCCCATGTATATGAGCAAAAACACATGGGGACCAGGAGAAAAGATGGATGGATCAAAATCTTTGAATATATTGTGTTCTTCTCCCTCGTCGATTACACTTTCATTATCTCTGGTCAGAGTCGTCACCAAGTTGAAGGATTCTTCCAGGATGCCTTTAATCTTTTTCGAAAGGTCGGTTTCAGTCTTTTCAATGAGGACAATCCTCAGCTTCTTTTGCTCTGTGAGAGAATTGAAATAACATATTTCATTGTAGTTATAGTATTATATGACATATGAGTACTGCAGCAGTTAGAGTGCAAACAAGACAGGCATGGATGTAAACAGGAGCTGATGTTAGCTTAAATTGTGCCAAACTGCATTTATTTCTTACTTTCTTTTGAAAGAAATATCTGTACTGTTGCACTCATCTGAGAATATGGTTTGAAGAGCCCTTAACTAATATAGTCATGAAAATTAAAGCCTGGAAAGCTGTTTTTCCTGCCTGTGAAAGTCTTGAAGTTGCTTGATCAATGAAAACAATTTTCATTAATTAATAAAATCTATTAGTAATCCAGTAAACTGCTCCATGCCATAAAGTTAAAGTATTAGATTATGGTAGAAAATAAAATACATTTCCAAATATCCAAAATAATACATATGGCAAACCAAGTAGTGAAGGGCAATGTGAAAGCATCTAACTTTAAACATAAATATGATTACTAAGCAATGAAAACTAGAATTAAGTGAATGCTAAACAGCTTAAATAGTTTCAGCTGTACAGTTAAATAAATCTATACTATCAATACACAATCTTAAAACTTTATTTTATTATCAGTAACTTTGTTTTAAATTTTGTTCCAAAAATTGTGTCAGTTTAATTTAATCAAACTGAAGTGAAGCAATGAATTGCAATATATGTGCTCAAAGATGACAAGTGAAAGAAAAGAGTAAAAGTGACTCACTGCGAATGCCCAATTTTTCTGATTTCTGACATTTCTGATGTTCTGAGCAGCATCAGAGCATCAAGATTTAATGTGTGTGTATGTTCTTAGTCATCCGGGTCATGGTAATCTAAGGAGCTTGAAAAGAACAGCAATCGGACTTCTTTGAGTCTCTTGAAGACAGCTGTCCACAGGACGAGAGGTGAAACGTCTTTAAGAAACTCAAAGAAGTCTGATCGTTGTTCTTTTCAAGCTCCTTAGATCTAAATTTAATGTTTTAAGAGTTATTTGAGAGAAAAGCTCATTTGTTTGGTAACAAGCTTTGATAATATGTCAGTACAAAAAGACAAAGAAAAACACCTTCTGATACATGCTGAAACAAGGTAATGCTCATGTGATAAAGGAAATGTTTTTTTCTGTTTGTTAACAACACATGAAAACATTAATTACAAGAGAATAAGTTAAAAATATATATATACATATATATAAAGATATACACACACACACAAACATATATATATATATAATGTACTTACCACAATTAGCCATTCTGGAGATTCTTCGTAGATGTGGTTGGTTGCTGTGTCGAGAGCGTTGCGTGTCTTGAGAGTCGTCAAAGTGCCTCGTAGTTCAATACTTTGTCACTTCATGCTTATATAATAAACGTCTGTGTACTTCCCTCCCCTTGAAGAGAGGTCACCAAACCAGTTTTAGAAAGAGCCAACCAATTACAAAATACAAATCAGAATTAGATGCAGGGCAAAAAAAGTAAAAAGATGTCACCAAAGAAGCAGATTTTATGTTGGTTTTTGATACATTAAAGCCACGTTTTTAAATTTGGTTCTATATTTTCTGTCGCTTTGCGTGGATGCATCGGTACAAACAGGGCAAATATTGAGTGATTAAGACAATCACAGCAAAATGGAAAGCTCTAAAATTTTGATGTAAATGATGTTCAATTCAAACTCATGTTCAGTTTAAGAACATCATAAGTCTACAAAAACTGTAGATGGCAATGTAATTATTGTTACCTAAAACTAGACTTAAAAAGACATTTTGGTTCATTAAAAACTGAAACTATATTTTTGAACTTAGAAAACTAACAAAAATAGAACAAAATGATGAAGGGAATATTGTTAGTTTTAGTTTGTATTTTGTAAATATTTGGTCATATTTGTCAGATCAATCAGATCTTGCCTGATGAGGTTTGATGGACGTGTTTATTGAGATTTCAGATGTCTATAAAACTCTGAGTCCTCTGCTTTCAAAAGGTCTGCACTGAAAAGTAGCGATTTTCAGAAGTCTTGCTTCTGCCATATGCGTTAAATAAAATAATAGTAAAAAAAAAACTAACACTCAAACTAATCAAAACAAAAAACAAAAAATTTTCAAACAGAAAACTTTAAACTGAAATACACAAACTCACTCTGGAAACTGACTGGAACTAAACTGCAATATGTTTTCTCTGTATTATGGTAGGGTCTTTAAAATATAAAACGCCTTGAGGTGACTGTTGTTGTAATTTTGGCACTGTATAAATAAAATTTATATAGTGCCAAACAGAAATGTACAAATAAACTGAACTAAATTGAATTTAAAATGACAAAACTAATTAGAAAATACAATATGGAGTAACTAAAGTAACTCAGGTAGACAGTCATGTGGGAAGGGCTGCGTGAGTGCAGTCTTAAGTAATAGCAGATTTGTTGCTGGTGAATTTCAAAGGGTAGTTTTACTTGAAATACCCTTCCCTAAAAGCAGTCACCTGTTGCAGCTGGCGTTTGGTCCCTTAACACTGAGTATCAATCTCTGAAACCAACACTGAAGCACCAAAAACTGCATTTTCTCTAATATTGCATCTCAGACAATTAGAATATTGAAAAAAAAAAAGTCTATTTTCTTCCAAAATTTAAAGCAGAAATGTTGACTGCTGAAAAGCATGTTCATTTTTACACTTTGTATTTGCTTGGGACTCTTTTACTATAGTGCATCAGTGCGGAGTTGCATAGAGGAAATAGGATTGTGGCACTGCAGCCTGGGTTGTTTTAATAGCAGCCTTCAGCTCATTTCTATCTTTCAGTCAGCTGTTTTTTAGATTTTCCATTGGGTTCAGGTCAGGTGAGTTGGTTGACCAATACAAAAACGTGGTCAGCAATCCACTTAATAGCGGTGTGTCTCCAGGCAGCTGCTAAGTCCCCCTGGAATAGGAAATCACATTTGCTAAAAAGCTGTTCAGCAGATGGAAGCATGGACGCTATGTTGACTTCTCACTTGATCATACACAACAGACAAAAAACCATAAAAAGCAACAGAGGTCATGGACCTCCAAATCATTGAAGACTGCAGAAACACCACCTTGGATTCTGCCCTTCTCCTCTCTTTCTCCAGACTCTAGGACCTGTGATTTCCAAATGAAATACACATATCAAGGCAGTCAGAGGGAAGCTAGGCAAGTATTGGAGCAGCAGAAAGATATAATGAAGAATGAAGAAGCCTAAGAAGTTCAACAAGCTAGCCATAGCTGAGGCCTTGGAAACTGCAAGCAAAGATTTCCGTTCTTGCCCAGCTGCTTGAAGACGTATACCAGAGAGATAGGAAGCAGGAGAAGGTGTAATCTCAGCGGCAGGGGAACAATATGAGTATAGCCCTACCAAGGCTGCAGATAAAGCAATACTGGAAGAGAATATGGGAGAACGATGCAAACATAGCAAAAATGCTCAGTAGCTAATGCATCTAAGAGTGGACCACAACCTTCCTGACCAGGGTCTAGTAGTCATCACAGTGGCAGACATCCAAGAAAGGGTCTCCGACTTGGACAGCACCAAGCTCTGACATGATTCGTACCAACTGGCTGAAGAAGCTGACTGCACTCCACGAGTGTCTAGAAGCACAAATGAACCAGCTGCTAGTCGATGAGAAACACCTCGACCAGGCCAATAACCTGAGGGTCCTGCGCAGTATCTTAGCTGTTCCTAGGACGGCACTCTTCTGGACAAAGATCTCGGATGTTCTTTTTGGGATCTCTTGGAGTCACTTACCCAATTTACATCTTCACGTTTCCAGTCTATGTCCCTGTATTAAATAAAGCTTTGTCAACTCACAGTCCAGTTGTCCTTTGAGTCTGCTGTGGTCCACGCCTACGTGTCGGCCTCCTGGTCCATGACATGAACAAATTGGAGTCTATTAGATAGATATGATACAAACCACTGCAGCACAGTACCTGTAATACCTACAGCATGTTCTAATCGCTCTAATAGGATATTATGGCCGACAGCATCGAACGCAGCACTGAGGTCTAGCAGGATCTTCATGTAGACAACTTTTGAGTCAACAGTCTTCTGTTGATTCTGATTGTGCTAACTGAACATTGAATTTATATTGTTTGAATAGTAAATTATTCTAACTCGAAATATGCAAAACATTTGACACAGTGAATTACTGATTTTCATGATCTAGCCATAATCATTAGAAAAGCTAAAAATATTTCTCTTTATCTGCAAAGAAGATATAGAGTATATGAAAGTTTACTTGTATAAACACTTTTTTTTTTTTACAGTATTATTTTTTTAAATGTGCTAGTAATGCCCAGCAGAAGCTCTGGCCTAAAACTTCATAGCAGAAATAAACATGTTTACAGCCTGATACAAAAACTGATTGGTTTCTGTGGATCATTTCCCCCTTCACACCACCTGTACGGGGGGAGAGTCTTTGTACATCTCATCTGTTTAAATAGTGGTGGAGGTGATCTTCAGCTAGGATGGGTTTTGGCATGTCCTACCAGGAAGAGGCTCACAAGCATTGTGTCTCTGTGCAACACACTGAACCCAAATTTCTCCCAGTGCACCCATCAGACTGTGAGTGGATGTGACAGAAAGCACTTGTGACATAGAATAAAGTTCTACAGGAATGTGTGAGAATGGGTAAATGAGGCTTCTTCTAAGTATTTTGAGGTTAATAACCAAACCAACTTAGCACTCCCAGCTCTTCTCCAAATATAGTCACTCCTGTCTCCATAGACCAGCACTACAGGACCCTAAATGCTAATGCTTCAAAAAGCAGCGTGAGAAGCAGCAGTTGATGTCACGGTGACTTCAAACACAAACACAGACTCACTACAATGTTTAGACTTTTCATTATTTCTGTGATAAATGTGTTTTCTGTAAAGGTGTTCACTGGCAGGTGTTCAAAAGAATAAGTTCAAAGAAACTCGAGTGAATTTAAACTGTCCTCAGTCTGTGTGGACGACGTCGTTTGTGTGTAGCTGCACAAAAAATGTACTTTTCCACGAGATGTTGTGAGACTGTTGTACCAACATTTTAACAACAAACAAAGGTAACTGTTGTATGAACCATGGTGGATGACTCGGTTTTTCCTAAAACTAACTAAATAGTAAATTCAAGACACAAATTCAAAATAAAAATAGCACATCTTTATCTGTTAGTTAAATGTACTGTGTAGTGTTTACCTCAATGTGATTATTAGAATAGTGCAGGTTTTAATTTCAACACCAACTTCTTCTTGTCTTTGCACAGTTGAAACTCCACGTTTCAGCCTGAGGAGGATGCCTACTATGCAAATATGTCAGCAAAGCCAGCGGCTGATGGGGGCGTGTCTGAGCTCGGCTTTGCCCTTCTTCCAGGGAAGTGTGTCAGATTTGCCAAAATGCTGTGATTGCATAAATACACCTGTGGGGACAAATACAAATATTTCCTGCAAAAGACTTTTTTCTTTTTTTCTTTTTAAACATCCAGGTCCTGCTGCACACACTGATACTGAACCTTAAATATTCTGTGTCTCATTTCATGCATCCCTTGAGGCCAAGGCTGCAAAATATACATGAAATTGTGAGAAGGAAACTTTGCCCATGATTATTATGAATAGGAAAGATTAGTTTCTATGGACAAATGCTGTTTCAAAGGATGTTGGACTCTGAGGAGCAGTGCAGCTGGTTGCTGAACGTCTGCCCTCTGGTGGCCACAGGAGAAACTACACCTGCTGGTCTGTCTGGGTTTGAAACATCTGACACAGGCTGAGGTTAAAGGGTGAAGTGACCTGAAGTGTCTGCAGCTCTAAAACTCACAGTCTGAAGACAACATCTGGTTCTGTCTCTGTCACTGTGAGCATCAGGGCCGATTTATCCTGAGGGCATTCTGGGTAGGAGTCCAGGGGCCCATGTACAGCTGGGGGCCCATCAAAGAGGCAAACAAAAAAAGACCAGGATTATATTATCTTAAATAGAGTTACATAATTGGTAGAAGACAATAGTCTGTATTTGACCTGCCTCATCCCTCCTACACTGTCAAGGCTACTGGTCTGTCCCAAAGTCAACCAGCTAGTGGTTCTTCCAAAATGAATGAAACAGGCATGATGGGAGAAAATGGGGATGGATACTGATTGCTGTTAAGTTTAAAGCTGATGAGACGTTAAGCGTGATGACATGCAAGCTAATCCACAGGTCACAGTCAAAGTTTGAGTGGATCTAAATGAAGGAGCTATATCCATGAAATATTCTGTTACATTCGTTTTCTGTAACATAATTATCATTATCATGAACCCACACACAGACACAAATTCACATCGTAATGAAACACACAAGAACTTCTTTTCATGTTCAAGTTTGAACACAAAGCAAATTTGAGTTTGAAGAAGTTGATTTTGCAGCAGTTTCTTCTTTGTTGGTCATCACTGTGGACAGATGGGCTGGTGTTCCAGCACATTCTAGTTCATAAAGGACGATGTCAATATGATGCTTACAATATATTAGTATAGATACTGATCATTTCTGTGATTATTAAATGTTTAAAGTGTTTCTGATTTTGTATTTACAGCATTCATTCATCATCAGTTCCCATCCTCGTCACTTCCTGTCTTCTGCAGTAAATATTTGTGTTTGCTCACAGTCTCATTACTCTAATCGCAGCATTTTGACACGTTTAACAGCTTCTTCAGAAGAATGGTGAAGGCAAGCACAGTCGTGGTGGAAGAGGTGTGATGAGAAATGAAAATATCCTACAGCAACATTTTCTGAGTCTATGGTCTTACAGTAATCCTGCTTCTGCACATGTCCTGTCATATTTCGTAGGTGTGAGTGTTAATGGTCCGCCTCTCTGTGTTAGCCCTGTGATCTGTATGAAGATCTTCTTACTTTCTTATTTAAATTTGTGCAGCGTGTTGTTTGTTTGTTGTTCATGTGTTTATGTTAACAATATAATTCATATTCATTTTGTTGAAATAAATCTTTAAAGTCAGTGAATTCAGATTCGCTACATTTACAAACCACAAAATAAAGCTGAGTAATGAAAGAGTGCCAGGAAAGTAATGCATTTACTCAAATCATTATTTATTGATTGATCTGATTCTGTTGTTCAAAATTGATTGGAGCAATATATTTTCACACACTGATCAGCATTTTAACTGCATGACATGATAAAATAAAGAAAAGCACAACAAAGAAAGGAAGAAGGGCTGTGAGTGAAATTTAACAATCATTTAAACAAGTCCACTGAGTGGAAGCACAAAATCCATCAGGCTTTAACACATTTCAGAACACAAATGAAAAGAACTTTTAACAGCTTTGACAGGAAACTACAGACTGTGCTGCAGGTTCTCCAGAAAACATCAGTTGTCAGGTTTCCCTCTAACTGCAGCAGCTGAGCTGAGGTGGTATCACAGCGCTGCATTTACACTGAACGCACAACAAAGGTCACACCTGTCTCATGCATCTGTATATACACACAAAAGAAGAAGAAAATGGTTTGTATATAATTCAATTCCGAATTATTCAAAGTCAAAGTCAAAGTCAGTTTTATTTGTCAATTTCTTCAGATGTACTTGCCATACAAAGGAATTGAAATTACGTTTCACACTGTCCCATGCGTAGACATAGACAACAATAAAGTGCAGATGCACAACATTTAGGTACATACAGGATATAACAAGACAGGACCTACACATAACATATAATAAAGTGTTCCACAGTGCGCCCTGGAAAGTAGTGTACTTGTCTACTTGACGTAGTCCCAGGTTGTGGTTGGTAAGTGTTTTTGTTTTAATGCAGCATAAGACTGTAGCAGCAGTAATAGTAATATAAATAATATAAATAGTGCTAAAGAAAATACTAAAATATATAGCAGCAGGTGTGTGCAGTTGTAATGTAGAGGTAGTCGTTTCCAGTCAGGAATGTGGAGAGTGTTTCCTTGTTGTGGAGTGTGTGTGTGTGTGTGTGTGGGGGGGGGTAGGGTCCAGTCTGTCTTCCTATACTCCTGCCAGTCTGGTGGTTCTGCTGGCTGGGAGCTGGGAGGGAGAGAGTTCAGCAGTCTCACAGCCTGGTGGATGAAGCTGTTGGTGAGCCTGGTAGTGCGGGAGCGAGACTTCTGTATCTTTTTCCGGAGGGCAGGAGGCTGAACAGACAGTGCGCGGGGTGGGTTGCATCGTTGACAATTGTGATGGCTTTGCGGGTGAGGCGGGTGGTGGTGTAGATGTCTTGCAGGGAGGGGAGTGGTACACCAACTATCCTCTCAGCTGTTCTCACAATGCGCTGTAGAGCTTTTCTGTTATAGTCAGTGCAGCTACCGCCCACACAGTGATGCAGCTGGAAAGGATGCTTTCAATGGTTCCTCTGTAGAATGTGGTCAGGATGGGTGGTGGAGCACTTGCCCGCTTGAGTTTGCGCAGGAAGTAGAGGCGCTGTTGTGCTTTCTTGGCCAGTGATGCTGTGTTGGTGGTCCAGGAGAGGTCCTCACTGATGTGCACCCCAGGAACTTGGTGCTGCTCACCCTCTCCACCGCAGCGCCGTCGATGGTCAATGGGGGTGACAGGTGTGGCCTCTCTGGAAGTTGACAATAACCTCCTTGGTCTTGCTAACATTTAGCAGGAGGTTGTTGTCTCTGCACCACGTGGTCAGGAGCTCAACCTCTTTCCTGTAGTGGGTCTCATCGCCCCTTGGTGATGAGCCCCACCAGCGCCAGTGTCGTCCATAAACTTCACAAGGTGGTTGGAGCTGTAGGTTGGTGTGCAGTCATGTGTCAGCAGGGTGAAGAGCAGAGGACTGAGCACACAGCCTTGTGGAGCCCCGTGCTCAGGGTGATGCTGTTTGAGACCTTGTTGCCCACATGCACCGCTTGAGGCCTCTGGCTGAGGAAATCCAGCAGCCAGTTGCAGAGGGAGGTGCTGAGGCCCAGTCTGTCCAGTTTACAGATGAGTTGTTGTGGTATTATGGTGTTGAATGCTGAGCTGAAGTCTATGAATAGCATTCTCACATATGAGTCTTTCTCTTGTCCAGGTGAGTTAGGGCTGGGTGGAGGGCAGAGCAGATTGCATCTTCTGTGGATCGCTTCGCTCTGTATGCAAACTGGTATGGGTCCAGGGTGGGAGGCAGGGTGGATTTGATGTGTGACATGACTAGTCGTTCAAAGCACTTCATGATAATGGGTGTCAGTGCCACGGGGCGGTAGTCGTTGAAACAGGCTGGGGATGGTTTCTTTGGCACAGGTATGATGGTGGCAGTCTTGAAGCATGATGGGACAGTGGCTTGCCTCAGGGAGATGTTAAAGATGTCTGTGAAGACATCCTTCAGCTCCTCTGCGCAGTCTTTCAGCACACTACCAGGGATGTTATCTGGACCCGCTGCTTTCAAACTCATGTTTATGGAATACGAGAGTTGTTTAACCCTTAAAATGACTTCTTGATGGAAACTGTGTGAGCTCTTTCCTTGTTGTGTTACGGTCCGTGTGAATAATCTGTGCATGCTGCAGGACTGCAAGCTGTGAAATGAAGAAACATCGCTGCTGTTCACATGTTCTGTTTAACAGCTTGGACAGTGTAACTGTACAGGGGCGAAGGTCTTTATAACTCACCTGTTTAAACTGTATTAAAGGCTTAAAGTTTGCATTAAAGTTTATGTTGACTACAAAGATTTTTCATTAAGGCTGTGCTCGATGTTTCTCTCAAATTAAAAAAAATGTAGAAAAGCTGCTCACAGGTTGGTGTATAAAAAATCATTTCCTAAGAAACTCAAGTGAAGATTCAGAGACAGGAAGCCAGCGCGTCGGTGTGTATCAGCACATCCTCAGGGAGTCTTTGTTGGACAGAATCAAACCTTAAATTATCGGCTTGTGTGAGCCTGCAGACTCGTTTCCCTGCAGGTACAGGGGGAGGTTACTGAAGAACTTCTGGTTCTGACAGCTCTCCACACCTGAAGTGAACTCACTGCCTTTGCTTCACAACACAAATTGAAACAACATGAAACACCGAAGCCACAAGAAGAACTGATTCATTACTTTAACTAAGAAATGATAAAGCCTTTCAGAGTATATTCTGTGTAACTGTGATGAAGGAACCACAGCTGCTATAGGAGGGGTCAGAGGTCAAATCTATTACGAAGGCCTGAATAAACTCATCTCTACTAATGGACAACATTCCACAGGCCTTTAAGGTAGCAGTAATAAAACACTATTGATTTAAACTACATGACCCAGCAGTCTTAGCTAATTATAGGCCAATCTCCAACCTTCCTTTCATATCAAACATCCTTGAAAGAGTAGTTGTCAAACAGCTAACAGATCATCTGCAGAGGAATGGCTTATTTGAAGAGTTTCAGTCAGGTTTCAGAGCTCATCACAGCACAGAAACAGCTTTAGTGAAGGTTACAAATGATCTTCTTATGGCCTCTGACAGTGGACTCATCTCTGTGCTTGTCCTGCTAGACCTCAGTGCAGCGTTCGATACTGTCGACCATAATATCCTATTAGAGTGATTAGAACATGCTGTAGGTATTACAGGTACTGCACTGCAGTGGTTTGTATCATATCTATCTAATAGACTCCAGTTTGTTCATGTCATGTACCAGAAGGCTGGTATTTGGGAGTGGACTGAAGCAGACTCAAAGGACAACTGGACTGTGAGTTGACAAAGCTTTATTTAACACAGGGACATAGACTGGAAATGTGAAGTTGTAGCGTGAGTCTCAGGCCTGAAGATCACTGGAAACAGAAGGAGGTTAATACTGAATGGAAAAGGTGGGCAAGAGTTGAACTGTGAGTATAGAGAGAGCTTACATGCTTGGAGAGAAGTCCAAAGGCTCAGGGGAGGGTGATAGAGTCAGTGTCCAGCTGAGTGGCGAGGTGACTGGAGTAGATGATCCAACAGTTGTTTCCAGGGATCCAGAACTGAGCAGGAAAGCAGGTAGATGAGAGTAACTGAGTCGTGGTAGAACTGAAACACATTTGTTTTTGTACTTTTCAGGAAAGAGATGAACCAGAGTAAGCTGATAGATTAAGATTCCTCTCTGTTGTGTTTACATCCATGTTAATAACCGTGAGTGTTGTACAGTCAGGTTTCCTTCATGAACATGAACATTACATAAAGACAGATTTCTGTACATGAAGCCAAATCACTGTGTTGCAGTCAAAGTGAAGATTAAAGCAGATTTTCACCAGCAAGCTTCATCCCATCTGTACAAACTTTAAACTCTACATGTTTCAGCCTGAGAAGGAGGCTTGATATGCAAATATATTTAATGTGAGCAGAGTTGAACGAGACCGTGTCTGTGCTCGTCTGCACCCTTCTTCCAGGGAAATGTGTTAAACATAATGATTACATAAAACTGCGTGTGAGCACAAAGACAAATATTTCCTGCAGAAGACTTTTAGTTCAAAACAACCGTCTGCTGCTCACACCGACAACTCAACTGTTTAATTCAGTTTCACAACACAGTCGCCTTAAGGACGTTTATATTATATTGTTTATGCTGATCCACACAGGTGTGCACACGGGTGTTCACTGTTCGTAGACATAAACTACACCTTTCTTAGCTGCTACTTCAAAGCACATTGTGCGCTGTCTGTCCTGTGTGCTGCACAACAACATTCAATATTTAGTATTTACTGCTGTTCACACTCAGCTAGATTAACGTGATGGTGTTGTGTTTAGTATGTTGCTTTGTTTTTGTTTGGTTTTTTTTGCTTGTCTTCTCTTCTTTTTCTCTCAACAGGTGATCCAGGAGATTTTTTTTTTCTTTCTCTCTGTCTTTGTAAGTGCCCTTTCTCACTGTCCCTTTTCCCTTCTGTTTTTCTTTTCCTTCCTCTCTTTCTTTCTCCCTTTCCTATCCCCCCGTCATGTCTGTCCCATCTGTAACAACTGAAAATAAAATAAATAATAACAACAAAGTTTGATCAAATGGACCAATACGGCAATGCCATGATGATCCATTTGGCAAAATAAATCCATTTGGTATCCTTGTTGGTCTTCAGACAACAATTCTGATGGCTAAAGAACCAAATGGGACAGACAAAAAAAAAAAAAAAAAAAAAAAAAAAAAGGACGTTTATATTGTAAGATAAAGAACCAACAATATCAATAAATACTGATGACACTGAACATGTCATGCACCCTTTGAGGCCAAGGCTGCAAAATATACATGAAGTCATGAGAAGAAATTCCACCTCTGAATAAGAATTAAATGACCGATACTGTGTGAGTGCAGAGCAGAGACCTGCAGGGTGGAAAGAGTTCAAACAGCCTCATTTATCCTCAGAACAGACACCTTCATCCCTGAAATCTTCACATTAGAGAGTAAACAGAGAACATGGTTGATGCTGACGAAACTCTGGTTTGAAACATGTTTCATGTAAAAATGCAGCAGTGTGTTAAGTTTGCACTGCAGAGTCTTTAGTGAGCTGCAGAACAGAAATGACCTCCATGCAGCACTTTGGTTTTCAGCAGCTGTGAAGCATCAGGATGAAAGACGGTCAGGAGGAAGAGGAAGGAGGAAGGAGCTCCTGTGATGCTCAGAGGAGCAGTGAGTTGTCCTGACTGAGCGCGCTCCTCTGCTCAGTTCTGATAACTCCCTCCTCTCTGATGGTCCAGCTCCTCCCCAGCACTGAGCCCGCCTCCTGGTTTGAGGATGTTGGACTCTGAGGAGCAGTGCAGCTGGTTGCTGAACGTCTGCCCTCTGGTGGCCACAGGAGAAACTACACCTGCTGGTCTGTCTGGCTTTGAAATGTCTGACACAGGCTGAGGTTAAAGGGTGAAGCAAGCTTTCGGCACTGGGATCCCATTCCTCTCACCAGTTTCTCCGTTTTGTCCAGTCTTCCACAAGATGTACAAACAAACCCGAGATGCCAGTTTCTCTGCCATCTTTCCTGTCTTTGCAAAGCACCAGCGAACTCTCGTGGCACGGGGATACCAGATTCTGTCCTCTATCGCTCCTTTTAAGACATCTAAACCACACAATGCGCCTAATTCTTCATGGCGTTCCTTCACTTTTCATGTGCTTTCACTAGCATCATCTAGCATCCACCCTCGACACAGTCATTCGAGACCGCTCTCTAAGCCAACTCACAGTTCTGACTACGTCTAAACATCTTATCATCTCCCATGAAGTTTGGTGGACTCGCACTCTGCTCTCTGACAGTTTTGGGGGTTATCATTACAGAAGGCAATTTTCCTCCAATCAGTGTTTCATTTAATCAACCCTTCACTTGATCTCTTCTCTGGCCTGCCACCAGTTATTTTCCTCTCCTTTCGGTGGTGATGTCACTTGGCGTTTACTCTCCCTGCGCTTATCTTTGTCCTGTTCTCTCTCTCTCACCCCAAAAACGGCAGATGGCCCCGCCACTCCCTGACCTGGTTCTGCCAGACATCATTGCAGGGTCTTGAGGCGTCTGTCACTGTGATTTGGTGCTGTATAAATACATTGAATTGAAAATCAAATTATTACTGCTGAGGTCTTCGAACTTCATAAAGCACATTTATTACTGCTTCTAGGGGACGCCTTCTTTGGGGATCTGCCAGGCACGGGAGCCGTCGCCAGTCCCCTTCGACGCCTTCCCCAAACCGCAGCTCAATTCATGTCCAAGCATTCACCTTTACCTACTAAAATGCTGTCAAACCTAAAATGAGGTTGTGGGTCCAACTAGTGAAAAAAATAATAAACACAATGCTTTGGTTCTATAACATTTTTTCTATCATTGCTTTATTATGGATTAGGTGCAAGAGTTGTTAAGTGTGGATAATAAATAATAGATCAATGCAACAGCAAATTGTGCCTTTTTCTCAGATGAACAGAAAGTGGAGAGTGATGAGATATGAAAATGGAGGAAAGACAAACTCCACGTCTCTCTGGACGTCCTCCATAATTGTTTATCTAAGTATCAAAAGTCTGTTAAAGCTGCCAAATCCGCCTTTTTGTCTACCATTATTATGACTAATAGCCACAACCCCCGAGCCCTTTTTAATACTTTTAACTCTGTGATAAACCCTTGCACTATCACTTATAGGGATGCCTCCCCTGCTCTTTGTGATAAATTCTTAAAGTATTTCTCTGAAAAAATCTCAGCTCTAAGGGCTTCTCATCCAAAATATTGGAAAAGGTCGTTCTAAAACAACTTCAGGCCTTTTTAGATGCAAATGGTATTAATGAAAAGTTTCAGTCTGGTTTGAAACCTCGCCACAGCACAGAGACAGCCTTACTTAGAGTTTTTAATGATCTTCTTTTAACCGTTGACTCTGGCTATTCCATGGTTTTAGTTTTACTTGACTTGACTGCTGCTTTTGCCACGGTTAACCACAACATTCTTCTATCAAGATTGGAACATGTTGGTCTCAAAGGTACGGTTTTATCTTGGTTTAAATCCTACCTCTCAGAGAGGTCGTTCTCTGTTGCTATGGGGCAACACTCCTCAGCTTCTGCCCCTATTTATTGTGGTGTGCCTCAAGGGTCCGTGCTCGGTCCTGCTCTTTTCTCTTTGTACATGTTGCCGTTGGGATTAATTTTTAGAAAATACAACATCTCCTTTCACTGTTATGCTGATGATATCCACGGGGCGACCGTGGCTCAGGAGGTTGGGAAGCATATCTACTACTGGAAGGTCGCCGGTTCGATCCCCGGGCTCTCTGTCCTGGTCGTTGTGTCCTTGGGCAAGACACTTTACCCTACCGCCTACTGGTGTTGGCCAGAGGGGCCGATGGCGCGATATGGCAGCCTCGCCTCTGTCAGTCTGCCCCAGGGTAGCTGTGGCTACAACCGTAGCTTGCCTCCACCAGTGTGTGAATGTGAGAGTGAATGAATAGTGGCATAGTAAAGCGCTTTGGGTGCCTTGAAAAGCACTATATGAAATCCAATCCATTATTATTTATTCACCTTTGAAATCCGATGTCTGCTTCTTTGCAACCTCTGTTCAACTGTTTGCATGAAGTTAAAATTTTGGTTATCTCATAATTTTCTTACACTGAACATGAATAATTCAATTCAATTGAGTAAGAATCTGCTTAGATACCATATTTCTAAGATTTTCAGGGCCGAGTACAATAACCTCAGTTTTATCTGAATTAAGAAGCAGAAAGTTAGCGGCCATCCAGGTCTTTATGTCTTTAAGACATTCCTGCAGTTTAACTAATTGGTGTGTGTTACCCGGCTTCATGGATAGATAGAGCTGCGTGTCATCTGCATAGCAGTGAAAATTTATGCTATGTCTTCTAATGATGCTGCCTAAGGGAAGCATGTATAATGTAAATAGAATTGGTCCTAGCACTGAACCCTGTGGAACACCATAATTGACCTTAGTGTGTGAAGAGGACTCTCCATTTACATGTACAAATTGGAGTCTATTAGATAGATATGATACAAACCACTGCAGTGCAGTACCTGTAATACCTACAGCATGTTCTAATCGCTCTAATAGGATATTATGGTCGACAGTATCGAACGCAGCACTGAGGTCTAGCAGGACAAGCACAGAGATGAGTCCACTGTCAGAGGCCATAAGAAGATCATTTGTAACCTTCACTAAAGCTGTTTCTGTGCTGTGATGAGCTCTGAAACCTGACTGAAACTCTTCAAATAAGCCATTCCTCTGCAGATGATCTGTTAGCTGTTTGACAACTACTCTTTCAAGGATTTTTGATATGAAAGGAAGGTTGGAGATTGGCCTATAATTAGCTAAGACAGCTGGGTCTAGAGATGCTTTTTAAGTAAAGGTTTAACTACAGCCACCTTGAAGGCCTGTGGTACATAGCCGATTATTAGAGATAGGTTGATCATATTTAAGATTGAAGCATTAATTAATGGCAGGACTTCTTTGAACAGTTTAGTAGGAATGGGGTCTAAAAGACACGTTGATGGTTTGGAGGAATTAATTATTGAAGTTAACTCAGAAAGATCAATTGGAGAAAAAGAGTTTAACTTAACATTGATGGTACTAAAAGTAGCTGTAGATAATATTACATCTGTGGGATGATTATTGATAATTTTTTCTCTAATGGTTAAAATTTTATTTGTGAAGAAGTTCATGAAGTCATTACTAGTTAACGTTAAAGGGATTGTTGGCTCAGTAGAGCTCTGACTGTTTGTCAGCCTGGCTACAGTGCTGAAGAGAAACCTGGGGTTGTTCTTATTTTCTTCAATCAGTGATGAATAGTAAGATGTTCTGGCTTTATGGAGGGCTTTCTTATAAAGCAGCAAACTATTTCTCCAGGCTAAATGATGATCCTCTAAATTTGTGACACGCCATTTCCTCTCCAGCTTACGAGTTATCTGCTTTAGGCTACGTGTTTGAGAATTATACCACGGAGTCAGGGACTTCTGATTTGAGACCTTAGTTTTCACAGGAGCTACAGTATCCAGAGTCGTATTTAGTGAGGAGGTAAAATTATTAACAAGATAATCGACCTCTGTTGGAGTAGCGTTCAGATAGCTGCTCTGCTCTATGTTGGTACAGGGCATTGAAGATGATAACAGTGGGTGGATTATATTCTTAAACTTAGTTACAGCGCTTTCAGAAAGACATCTACTGTGATAAAGTCTACTCTCCACTGCTGTGTAATCAATTATTGTAAATGTAAATGTTATCAGGAAATGATCAGACAGCAGAGGGTTTTCAGGAAACACTGTTAAATGTTCAGTTTCTATGCCATATGTTAAAACAAGATCTAGAGTGTGATTAAAGTGGTGGGTGGGTTCTTTTACATTTTGAGAGAAGCCAATTGAGTCTAATAACAGATTAAATGCGATGTTGAGGCTGTCATTTTAGCATCTACATGGATGTTAAAATCACCCACAATAATTATTTTATCTGAGCTGAGCACTAAATCAGATAAAAAGTCTGAGAAATCAGAGAGAAACTCTGTGTAAGGCCCAGGTGGACGATAGATGATAACAAGTAAGACTGGTTTCTGAGTTTTACAGCTGGGGTGGACGAGGCTAAGCATCAGGCTTTCAAATGAATTAAAAGTCTGTCTTGGTCTTTCGTTAATTAATAGGCTGGTGTGAAAAATTGCTGCCACACCGCCCCTCGGCCTGTGCTTCGAGGTTTCTGGTAGTTAGAATGACTCGGGGTGTTGATTCATTTAAACTAACATACTCATCCTGCTGCAACCAGGTTTCTGTAAGGCAGAGTAAATCGATTTGTTGATCAATTATTAAGTCATGTACTAACAGAGACTTGGAGGAGAGAGACCTAATATTTAATAATCCACATTTCACTGTTTTACTCTTTGGTTCAGATGTGGATACTGTATTGTTCTTTCTTTGTGATTTTTATGTTTAAGTTGTTTATTGCTGGTTTTGGTTTGTTTTTGTCTTTTGGGAGCTGACACAGTCTCAATGGAGATGGGTTTTTGGGGGGGTAGCAGGAGGAGAGAAGCTGCAGAGAGGCGTGTAAGACTGCAACTCTGCTTCCTGGTCCCAACTCTGGATAGTCTGAAATAAGACTGAAATAAGACTGAAATCGTAGTTTTTGATAGTCACACTCCGCCAGACCAGTTAGCTGATGCCCTAGGCCCTCTCGCTAGCCATCTCTCGCTCACTGTAAGAAACCTCGGAGTGTTCCTGGATGGCTCTTTTAAACTTGAGAAACAGGTCTCCACTGTGGTAAAAAACAGCTTTTGCCAGTTGCGTCAGATATCCAAAGCAAAGCCGTTCCTTCCTTTAAGTTTGTGAAATGTAAGTTAAATGTTTTGTCTCACTCCCATTTCTGCTTGTTGCATGTTGTTGGAACCTTGTTAAGATCCAACCATGCAAAAGATGATTTTTTGCCATTTTTCAAGTGGTCTTAAACTTTTGATCGGGACTGTATTCGATTAGTTTCTTCTGAATGGATTAAGAATGCTTTATGTCCGCATTGCAATGCATCACAATTGTAAATCATTAAACGATTAATTGCGTCCGCTCTATTAGATGTAAGATTGTATATTTTCTTTTGAAATGGGCAGTTTGCTTTATTGTGCTTTGTATTTGCTTTCAGACTGCGGGGAAAGAACGCTAATCTACACCGAGCATCTGAAGAACAACATTCAAGTCCTCCAGCACATTGGATCCAAAACCTGTTCCAGTTCCTCAGACACCATCAGAGACTGTTTTGAAAGCCCTCTACTATCAATCTGGATAAAAAGAAACTTTGCCAACCACTGCAAGTATCAAGTGTTTTAAATTTTGTTTGACTGTTTATTATGTACTTGTTTGTTTTTGGTTGTATTAAGTTTGATATTAATTAGATCAGTGCCTTTTTAGTCATTAATTTGATTATTAAATATTAACTGTTTAGGGCAGCACGGTGGTTAGCAGTGTTGCTGCACAGCAAGAAGGTCCTGAGTTCAATTCCACCATCAGGCCGGGGTCTTTCTGTGTGGAGTTTGCATGTTCTCCCCGTGTTTGCGTGGGTTCCCTCCGAGTACTCCGGCTTCCTCCCGCTGTCCAAAGACATGCAGTTTGTGGGGATAGGTTAATTGATTAATCCAAATTGCCCATAGGTGTAAATGTGAGTGCCAATGCTGGGATAGGCTCCAGCGCCCCCCGCGACCCTGAAAAAGGATAAGTGGAAGCGAATGGATGGATGGATATTAACTGTTTAATTTAATCATTGTCTCTACTGGTTTTTAATAATGTTTCTAGCAAATTATGACAAAAAGTCAAAGAATGTAAGTTTTATGCCAGTTAGCCCTATTATGTTTATTACCTCATTTGTTGGACCTTAATTTTTTTAGACAACATTCTGGCTGCAACAGCTGCCAATAATTTCGTGTAAATATGAACTTTTGAATAAAAAGGCATGTTTTGTATTATACAGCTCCTCTGTGCTTTATCAATAGGAGACGGTAAACAAGCTTATTAAAATGTATTTTAACTGGTTTACTTTATATTGTCTGTGAAGGTTCTCAGTCATCCAGGTCATCGTAGTCAAAGGAGTTTGCAAAGAAAAGCGTCTGGACTTCTTTGAGTTGCTTGAAGACGTTTCACCTCTCATCCGAGAAGCTTCTTCAGTTCTAAGGTCAAATGGCCGAGAGTCCCAGATTTAAACCCAGTGGGAGTATCCCCAAAGAGGGACAAAGGACCCCTGGTGATCCTCTAATCACATGAGCCAAGGTGTGAAAGCGGTGTGGGACCTAATCAGCCAGGGTTTCGGTGAGCCCATTGTGAAACCTGGCCCCACCTTGTCATGTGATTTCCTGAGGTCAGATGGCCCAGGATGTGAGTGGGCGTTAAGGCGTCTGGGAGGGAACTCAAAACTGGATTATAGATGGCAGACAGTTGGTGTCGTAAACCACCGCCTCTGTTCAAAGATGGTCGCTCACAGTGGACATAGATGGCCTCTTTCACTCCTCTTTCAAACCATCTGTCCTCTCTGTCCAATATGTGAACATTGGCATCCTCGAAAGAGTGACCTTTATCCTTAAGATGCAGGTGGACTGCTGAGTCTTGTCCTGTGGAGGTGGCTCTTCTATGTTGTGCCATGCGCTTGTGAAGTGGCTGTTTGGTCTCTCCAATGTAGAGGTCCGGGCATTCCTCGCTGCACTGTACAGCATACACCACGTTGTTCAGTCTGTGTTTTGGAGTTTTGTCTTTCGGTGAACCAGTTTGTGTCTGAGTGTGTTGCTGGGTCTGAAGTACACTGGGATGTCATGCTTGGAGAAAACTCTCCTGAGTTTCTCTGATACACCGCTACATAGGGGATGACAATGTTGTTAAGCGCCTGTCTTTCTTATCCTCCCTCGCTGGTGTCTGATCTTCTTTTCTGTGCCTCTTTGCTGACTTTATGAACGCCCAGTTAGGATAACCACATGTTTTCAGTGCTTCCTTTACGTGTGTGTGTTCCTTCTTTTTCCCTTCAGGCTTAGAGGGAACATGTACTGCCCGGTGGTGTAGGGTCCTAATTACTCCAAGTTTGTGTTCCAGAGGGTGATGGGAGTCAAAAAGGAGGTACTGGTCCGTGTGTGTGGGCTTCCGGTAAACTTCAATGTTGAGGTTGCCATTTTCTTCAATGTGCACAGCGCAGTCCAGGAAAGGCAAACAGTAATCCTTTGTGTCTTCCAATTCAATTCAATTCAATTCAATTCAATTCAATTCAATTCAATTCAATTTTATTTATATAGCGCCAAATCACAACAAAAGTCGCCTCAAGGCGCTTTATATTGTACAGTAGATAGCACAATAATAAATACAGAGAAAAGCCCAACAATCATATGACCCCCTATGAGCAAGCACTTTGGTGACAGTGGGAAGGAAAACTCCCTTTAACAGGAAGAAACCTCCGCAGAACCAGGCTCAGGAGGCGGCCATCTGCTGCGACCGGTTGGGGTGAAGAAGGAAAACAGGATAAAGACATGCTGTGGAAGAGAGACAGAGATTAATAACAGATATGATTCGATGCAGAGGTCTATTAACACATAGTGAGTGAGAAAGGTGAGTGGAAGGAAAAACTCAATGCATCATGGGAATCCCCGGCAGCCTACGCCTATTGCAGCATAACTAAGGGAGGATTCAGGGTCACCTGGTCCAGCCCTAACTATATGCTTTAGCAAAAGGAAAGTTTGAAGCCTAATCTTGAAAGTAGAGATAGTGTCTGTCTCCTGAATCCAAACTGGAAGCTGGTTCCACAGAAGAGGGGCCTGAAAACTGAAGGCTCTGCCTCCCATTCTACTTTTAAATACTCTAGGAGCAACAAGTAAGCCTGCAGTGTGAGAGCGAAGTGCTCTAATAGGGTGATATGGTACTACAAGGTCATTAAGATAAGATGGGGCCTGATTATTTAAGACTTTGTATGTGAGGAGCAGGATTTTGAATTCAATTCTGGATTTAACAGGAAACCAATGAAGGAAGCCAAAACAGGAGAAATATGTTCTCTTTCTAGTCCCTGTCAGGACCCTTGCTGCAGCATTTTGGATCAGCTGAAGGCTTTTCAGTGAGTTTTTAGGACATCCTGATAATAAAGAATTACAGTAGTCCAGCCTGGAAGTAATAAATGCATGAACTAGTTTTTCAGCATCACTCTGAGACAGGATATTTCTAATTTTAGAGATGTTGCACAAATGGAAGAAAGCAGTCTTACATATTTGTTTAATATGTGCGTTGAAGGACATGTCCTGGTCAAAAATGACTCCAAGGTTCCTCACAGTGTTACTGGAGGCCGAGGTAATGCCATCCAGAGTAAGAATCTGCTTAGATACCATATTTCTAAGATTTTCAGGGCCGAGTACAATAACCTCAGTTTTATCTGAATTAAGAAGCAGAAAGTTAGCGGCCATCCAGGTCTTTATGTCTTTAAGACATTCCTGCAGTTTCACTAATTGGTGTGTGTTACCTGGCTTCATGGATAGATAGAGCTGCGTGTCATCTGCATAGCAGTGAAAATTTATGCTATGTCTTCTAATGATGCTGCCTAAGGGAAGCATGTATAATGTAAACAGAATTGGTCCTAGCACTGAACCCTGTGGAACACCATATTTAACCTTAGTGTGTGAAGAGGACTCTCCATTTACTTGAACAAATTGGAGTCTATTAGATAGATATGATACAAACCACTGCAGTGCAGTACCTGTAATACCTACAGCATGTTCTAATCGCTCTAATAGGATATTATGGTCAACAGTATCAAACGCAGCACTGAGGTCTAGCAGGACAAGCACAGAGATGAGTCCACTGTCAGAGGCCATAAGAAGATCATTTGTAACCTTCACTAAAGCTGTTTCTGTGCTGTGATGAGCTCTGAAACCTGACTGAAACTCTTCAAATAAGCCATTCCTCTGCAGATGATCTGTTAGCTGTTTGACAACTACTCTTTCAAGGATTTTTGATATGAAAGGAAGGTTGGAGATTGGCCTATAATTAGCTAAGACAGCTGGGTCTAGAGATGGCTTTTTAAGTAAAGGTTTAACTACAGCCACCTTGAAGGCCTGTGGTACATAGCCGATTATTAGAGATAGGTTGATCATATTTAAGATCGAAGAATTAATTAATGGCAGGACTTCTTTGAGCAGTTTTGTAGGAATGGGGTCTAAAAGACACGTTGATGGTTTGGAGGAATTAATTATTGAAGTTAACTCAGAAAGATCAATTGGAGAAAAAGAGTCTAACTTAACACCGATGGTACTAAAAGTAGCTGTAGATAATATTACATCTGTGGGATGATTATTGGTAATTTTTTCTCTAATGATAAAAATTTTATTTGTGAAGAAGTTCATGAAGTCATTACTAGTTAACGTTAAAGGGATTGTTGGCTCAGTAGAGCTCTGACTTTTGTCAGCCTGGCTACAGTGCTGAAGAGAAACCTGGGGTTGTTCTTATTTTCTTCAATCAGTGACGAATAGTAAGATGTTCTGGCTTTATGGAGGGCTTTCTTATAAAGCAGCAAACTATTTCTCCAGGCTAAATGATGATCCTCTAAATTTGTGACACGCCATTTCCTCTCCAGCTTACGAGTTATCTGCTTTAGGCTACGTGTTTGAGAATTATACCACGGAGTCAGGTACTTCTGATTTGAGGCCTTAGTTTTCACAGGAGCTACAGTATCCAGAGTCGCATGCGTAGTGAGGAGGTAAAATTATTAACAAGATAATCGACCTCTGTTGGAGTAGCGTTCAGATAGCTGCTCTGCTCTATGTTGGTACAGGGCATTGAAGATGATAACAGTGGGTGGATTATATTCTTAAACTTAGTTACAGCACTTTCAGAAAGACATCTACTTTGATAAAGTCTACTCTCCACTGCTGTGTAATCAATTATTGTAAATGTAAATGTTATCAGGAAATGATCAGACAGCAGAGGGTTTTCAGGAAACACTGTTAAATGTTCAGTTTCTATGCCATATGTTAAAACAAGATCTAGAGTGTGATTAAAGTGGTGGGTGGGTTCTTTTACATTTTGAGAGAAGCCAATTGAGTCTAATAACAGATTAAATGCGATGTTGAGGCTGTCATTTTTAGCATCTACATGGATGTTAAAATCACCCACAATAATTATTTTATCTGAGCTGAGCACTAAATCAGATAAAAGTCTGAGAAATCAGAGAGAAACTCTGTGTAAGGCCCAGGTGGACGATAGATGATAACAAGTAAGACTGGTTTCTGAGTTTTACAGCTGGGGTGGACGAGGCTAAGCATCAGGCTTTCAAATGAATTAAAAGTCTGTCTTGGTCTTTCGTTAATTAATAGACTGGTGTGAAAATTGCTGCCACACCGCCCCCTCGGCCTGTGCTTCGAGGTTTCTGGTAGTTAGAATGACTCGGGGTGTTGATTCATTTAAACTAACATAATCATCCGGCTGCAACCAGGTTTCTGTAAGGCAGAGTAAATCGATTTGTTGATCAATTATTAAGTCATGTACTAACAGAGACTTGGAGGAGAGAGACTAATATTTAATAATCCACATTTCACTGTTTTACTCTTTGGTTCAGATGTGGATACTGTATTGTTCTTTTCTTTGTGATTTTTATGTTTAAGTTGTTTATTGCTGGTTTTTAGTTTGTTTTTGTCTGTTTGGGAGCTGACACAGTCTCAATGGAGATGGGTTTTTGGGGGTAGCAGGAGGAGAGAAGCTGCAGAGAGGCGTGTAAGACTGCAACTCTGCTTCCTGGTCCCAACTCTGGATAGTCATATTTTGGGGGTTTAATAAATTGGTCCATATTTCTAGAAATGAGAGCTGCTCCATCCAAAGTGGGATGGATGCCGTCTCTCCTAACAAGACCAGGTTTCCTCCAGAAGGTTTGCCAATTATCTATGAAGCCCACATCGTTTCTGGGACACCACTCAGACAGCCAGCAATTTAAGGAGAACATGCGGCTAAACATGTCACTCCTGGTCTGATTGGGAGGGGACCAGAGAAAACTACAGAGTCCCACATTGTTTTGGCAAAGTTACACACCGATTCAATATTGATTTTAGTGACCTCCGATTGGCGTAACGGTGTCATTACTGCCGACGTGAATTATGATCTTACTGTATTTACGCTTTACCCTTAGCCAGCAGTTTTAAATTTCCTTCAATGTCGCCTGCTCTGGCCCCTGGAAGACAATTGACTATGGTTGCCGGTGTCTCTAGCTTCACATGTCTGAGAACAGAATCACCAATTACCAGAGTTTGACCCCAGCGGGGTGTGTGTCGCCGAGTGGGGAAAAACGGTTAGACACATGAACAGGTTGGTGGTGTACCTGGGGCTTCAGTTTAAGACTATGCTTCCTCCTCACCGTCACCCAGCCGCCTCTTTCCCCAGCTGCTTGGGGTCTGCCGGGAACAGCTAGCGGGCCTCACGCTATCTTCGGCTGCACCAGCTACAGGGGCCTGGCTAGCTACGGGTGAATGAAGGGTGCGAAGCCGAGTCTCCAATTCAGTAATCCTGGCCTCCAGAGCTGCAAGTCTTTGTTCCAGCTTTGCACCAGCTTCCCTGGTGAACTTGATGTTTTTATCCACGGCGTTAATGTGCGCAGTGAAGGATTCCACTTCTTGTGTCTTGATTTTGACCCAGGTGTCGTCTACATATCTGTACCAGTGGCTGGGTGCTCTTCCTTTGAAAGAGCCAAGAGCCTTCCTTTCCACTTCCTCCATGTAAAGGTTGGCTACAATAGGTGACACAGGGGAGCCCATGGCACATTACTTTATATTAGTTTTTTATTTCAATGTAATAATTGTACAAAAACCAAAGTTCACTGTGAATTTTACATGTATCAGCAAAGTATACCGTTATGTATTCTGCATTATCATTATATTTTCCACGGTGAAATTCTGGCAACCACAGCTGCCAGTAATTCACCGTAAATTCTACAATATTTGTTTTTACAGTGTAAACATAATACAGTGGTCCCTCATTTATCACAGGAGTTACATTCTAAAAATAACCTGCAATAGTTGAAATTCGCAAAGTAGCCAGCTTTATTTTTTACAATTATTATAGATGTTTTAAAGCTGTAAAACCCCTCACTACACACTTTATACAGTTTATACTTATTTAAAAATAAGTTCTGTATTGTAGAGTTCGAAAATGTGACGTCATTTCAGGGGTAAAACAGTAAATCTGAACTTGGTGTTCATCTGAACAACAAACTGGACTGGACTCATAACTCAGACACCCTCTACAGGAAAGGGCAGAGCAGGCTGTACCTGCTGCGGAGACTCAGGTCGTTTGGAGTGGAGGGCCCACTCCTGAAGACCTTCTATGACTCTGTGGTGGCCTCAGCCATCTTTTATGGTGTGGTCTGCTGGGGAGGCAGCATCTCTGCTGGGGACAGGAAGAGCCTGAACAGGCTGATCCGAAGGGCCAGCTCTGTTCTAGGATGCCCTCTGGACCCAGTGGAGGTGGTGAGTGACAGGAGAATGGTGGCTAAGCTTTCATCCCTGTTGGACAACATCTCCCACCCCATGCAGGAGACTGTGACAGCACTGAGCAGCTCCTTCAGTGGGAGACTCATGGCACCCACGGTGTGGGACGGAGAGATTTCGCAGGTCTTTCCTCCCCACTGCTGTCAGACTCCACAACAAAGACTTCAACTGATCAAACACACACATCCACACATGTGCAATAAGACTGCTATATGTGGAATTCTTCTTCTGACGAAGTTGTATTTTTGTATTTTCCTACTCAGTTGTATATAGTATTTGTATTTCTATTTTATTCTATTGTATATATTATTCTATTCTATTTTATTCTATTGTATATATTATTTTATTTTATTTTATTGTATTTTATTGCATTCCAGTGTTTTCTAATTTCTGCTACATAACTTTGCACTTTTGCTGTAACAAAACAAATTTCCCACCTGTGGGACTAATAAAGGTCATCTTATCTTATCTTAAAGGATTGTAGGTACAAGTGGCTAGGGCGAGCAGGATATTACAAGACAACAGTCACACAGAGAGAAACAGACACAAACAATGGCAAGAAGCTGTTGTATTATTAACTGCCATAGCTGGTCACGTGACAGTCACGGTAAGACGTCGGGTAAAGAGATCGCTTTTTATCAGATTCCTTCGTGGAGGATTAAGTCATGTTTCCGAAGTCACGAAGAGTCAACAGATGGCCTGGATTGCAGATAAGTCCTGAGACACACCGTGTTACAAGAAATCCCTTTCACTGTCACTGCCCCCTCTGTCTTCCAGTACTCCGGAGTGAAGAGATAGACAGGGGGTTTTCTTTGCCCCGCTCCGATTTTAGTGGATTTTAATGCTGTGGCTGACACCACTGGACTTTTAGTATTGTTTTTACTGTGTATTCTTCCTGGCCAGGGGTGTTTTTAACTGTTTTAAATCTTTTTGTGAAATAAATTATATTTTATTAATCGAGTTTTGTATTGTTCTATTGCCTTGGCTACTCCACTGCTCTGTTCATTTTTTGAAGGGTTGCCCTTCACTTAGAATATAACCTGGTGTCCACCTACATATCTGGCTACTCGGAACATCTCAAGGTCCTGTACCCATCCGTCGGTAAACTGGAACTGGGCTTGTTGCAGGGATCTGAAGTTACTAAACACTTCATGAGTGTATGCACTCACACTTAGGACCATATAATTATAAATATGTGCATGATGAAAGTTGGGCAGCACGCTAATGCTTTTAGTCCACTCTGTACCTTCCATGTTCTCCTTTGTTTTGTGCATTACTGTTTTTGGGGCAAATAAAATACAAGTAGGGATTAAAATCGCAGAATGAATGGTTACCAGTGCTGGAAATGCTAGCACTTGATGCAGTACTTTGATTTTTCTGCCACTCGTACCTAC